>NC_090387.1:92285812-92585812 GCF_036365525.1 Heterodontus francisci | reverse complement strand
ATAGGTGGTACGGCATGGTCCAACTGAATGGAATGTTCCGCAGCAACATGGCCAGACTCATCCTTTACAACACCGGGGACAGATAGAACCTCAGCACGTAGTGATACTTGGTGTTTGTGTACTGGGGTTCTACGCACAATTTGATGCAGCCTTGCACAAAGGTGGTCCTCAGGATGAGGGCGACGTTGGGTTCGGTTTTCCCCCCCCTTTATCCAGAGGTTTGAACTTCGTGTCCCTCCGGTCACATTCGATTTTCTCATCTCCAGATAAAGGTGAAGATGGCTCAGGTGACTGCCACGGCGCAGGAGTGGGGTATGTGCCAAACCTGCGCCATATAGAGCAACAAAGTGAACTCCTCACACCTGATGACCAGGTTCTTACTCGCAATGGAGAGAGAACGCTGCTCCCACATGCTCACATTATGGTTTACCATGGCTACTCACTTCTTCCAGTTCTTGGTGCACACCCCGGCCTCTCCGAACCATATCCCCACAGCTTTCAGGTAGTCTGACCTGACAGTGAAGGGAAGAAAGGATCGATCGGCCCAGGTCCCAGAAAACATGGCCTCGCTCTTGCCGTGATTTACTTTGGCTCCTGAGGCCAGTTCGAACTGGTCGCAGATGCTCATCAGTCAAATTGGAACATGCTTATCTCTCCCCCTTCCGCTTGTAGATGAGGGTGATGATGCCTTTCCTCATGGATTCTGACATGCTGCCGGCCTGGAGCATACTCTCGTATACTTCCTGTAGGTCTGGACCAACCCAGTCCCACAGGGCCGAATACAACTCAACCGGTAAGCCATCGCCTCCGGGAGTTTTACACGTCTCAAAGGACCTGACGGCTTTTGTCAGCTCATCCAGAGTTAGCGGTTTAGAACATAGAACACAGAACAATACAGCACAGTACAGGCCCTTTGGCCCACAATGTTGTGCCAAACCTTTAACCTACTCTAAGATCAAACTACCTACATTCCCTTCATTCTACTATCATCCATGTACCTATCCAAGAGTCGCTTAAATGTCCCTAATGTATCTGCTTCTACTACTACCGCTGGCAGCGCATTCCACGCACCCACCACTCTCTGTGTAAAGAAACTACCTCTGACATCTCCCCGAAACCTTCCTCCAATCACCTTAAAATTATGCCCCCTGGTGATAGCCCTTTCCGCCCTGGGAAAAAGTCTCTGGCTATCCACTCTATCTATGCCTCTCATCATCTTGTACCCCTCTATCAAGTCACCTCTCATCCTTCTTCACTCCAATGAGAAAAGCCCTAGCTCCCTCAATCTTTCTTTATCTCCAGTCCAGGCAGCATCCTGGTAAATCTCCTCTGCACCCTCTCTAAAGCTTCCACATCCTTCCTATAATGAGGCGACCAGAACTGAACACAATATTCCAAGTGTGGTCTAACCAGGGCTTTATGGAGCTGCAGCATAACCTCGCGGCTCTTAAACTCAATCCCCCTTTTCATGAAAGCCAACACACCATACGCCTTCTTAACAACCTTATCAACTTGGGTGGCAACTTTGAGCGATCTATGGACATGTACTCCAAGATCCCTCTGTTCCTCCACACTACCAAGAATCCTGTCTTTAAGCCTGTATTCTGCATTCATATTCGACCTTCCAAAATGAATCACTTCACACTTTTCCAGGTTGAACTCCATCTGCCACTTCTCAGTCCAGCTTTTCATCCTGTCAATGTCCCGTTGCAACCTCCAACAGCCTTCCACACTATCCACAACTCCAGCAACCTTCGTGTCATCGGCAAACTTGCTAACCCAGCCTTCCACTTCCTCATCCAAGTCATTTATAAAAATCACAAAGAGCAGAGGTCCCAGAACAGATCCCTGCGGAACATCACTGGTCACCAAGCTCCATGCTGAATACTTTCCATCTACTACCACCCTCTGTCTTCTATGGGCCAGCCAATTTTGTATCCAGACAGCCAACTTTCCCTGTATCCCATGCCTCCTCACTTTCTGAATGAGCCTACCATGGGGAACCTTATCAAACACCTTGCTAAAATCCATATACACCACATCCACTGCTCTTCCTTCATCAATGTGTTTTGTCACATCTTCAAAGAATTCAATAAGGCTTGTGAGGCATGACCTGCCCCTCACAAAGCCATGCTGACTGTCTCTAATCAAGCCATGCTTTTCCAAATAATCATAAATCCTGTAAGACTGACTGGTCTATAATTCCCAGGGTTATCCCTTTCTTGAACAAGGGAATAACATTTGCCACCCTCCAATCATCCGGTACTACTCCAGTGGACAGTGAGGACGCAAAGATCATCGCCAAAGGCGCAGCAATCTCTTCCCTCGCTTCCCGTAATATCCTTGGGTATATCCCGTCTGGCCCCGGGGACTTATCTGTCCTCATATCATTCAAAATTTCCAGCACATCCTCCCTCTTAACCTCAAGCTGTTCGAGCATATCAGCCTGTTCCACGCTGTCCTCACAAACGACCAGGTTCCTCTCACTAGTGAATACTGAAGCAAAGTATTCATTTAGGACCTCCCCTACCTCCTCCGACTCCAGGCACAAGTTCCCACCACTATCCCTGATCGGCCCTGCCCTTACTCTGGCCATCCTCTTGTTCCTCAAATAAGTGTAGAACGCCTTGGGATTTTCCTTAATCCTACCCGCCAAGACTTTTTCATGTCCCCTTCTAGCTCTCCTACGTCCAATCTTCAGTTCCTTCCTGGTTACCTTGTAACCCTCTAGAGCCCTGTCTGATTCTTGCTTCCTCAACCTTAAGTAAGCTTCCTTCTTCCTCTTGACTAGCTGTTCCACATCTCTTGTCATCCAAGGTTCCTTCACCCTACCATCCCTTCCTTGCCTCATCGGGACAAACCTATCCAGCAGTCGCAGCAAGTGCTCCCTAAACAACCTCCACATTTCTGTCGTGCATTTCCCTGAGAACATCTGTTCCCAGTTTATGCTCCCCAGTTCCTGCCTGATAGCATTGTAATTCCCCCTCCCCCAATTAAATATTTTCCCATCCCGTCTGCTCCTGTCCCTCTCCATGACTATAGTAAAGGTTAAGGAGTTGTGATCACAAACACCGAAATGCTCTCCCACCGAGAGATCTGCCACCTGGTGCCAAGCACCAAATCCAACATAGCCTCCCCTCTAGTCGGCCTATCTACATATTGAGTCAGGAACCCTTCCTGGACACACCTGACAAAAACTGCTCCCTCCAAACTATTTGCACTAAGGAGGTTCCAATCAATATTAGGGAAGTTGAAGTCACCCATGACAACAACCCTGTTACTTCTGCACCTTTCCAAAATCTGCCTCCCAATCTGTTCCTCCGTATCTCTGTTGCTATTGGGGGTTCTATAGAAAACTCCCAACAAAGTGACTGCTCCTTTCCCGTTTCTGACTTCCACCCATAATGACTCAGTAGACAAACCCTCCTCAACGACCTCCCTTTCTGCAGCTGTGATACTATCCCTGATTAGCAATGCCACTCCCCCACCTCTTTTACCTCCCTCCCTATTCCTTTTGAAACATCTAAATCCCGGAACATCCAACATCCATTCCTGCCCCTGTGATATCCACGTCTCCGTAATGGCCACAATATCGTAGCTCCAAGTACTGATCCATGCTGTAAGTTCATCACCCTTATTCCTGACACTTCTTGCGTTAAAATGGACACACTTCAACCCATCATACTGGCTGCAACTTTGTCGTGTCAATTGTCTAACCTTCCTCACAGACTCTCTGCACTCGGTATCTGCCTGTTCAACAGCTACCTCATCCACTGATCCGTAGCTCCGGTTCCCATCCCCCTGCCAAACTAGTTTAAACCCTCCCGAAGAGCTCTAGCAAACCTCCCGCCCAGGATTTTAACAGTCTCTCCGTCATGCTGTCATCTAAGACCTCCGTGATAGGTGACAGGAAGGACTGGGAGGTTGTGCTATCCGTGGGCTTCACGTCGTACAGCCCAGCATAAAAAGATTTGCTGATCCTTAGTATGTCAGACTGCAATGACATTTCTGAGCCAACCTCTTCCTTCAGGCTGCTGATCACACAGCTCTCTGTGTGTACCTTTTGGAAGAAGTAACGCGAGCACGTCTCATCCTGCTCAATGGAGCGGACTCTGAAGCGGAAGATGATCTTGGAGGCCTCCATGGCAAAGAGCGCGGCCTGCTGGCTCTTCACCTCTTGGAGATCCTCCTTGACCACTTGGAGGTCCTCCTTGACCTCGACCCTCATCGACTGCAGCTGGAGAAGATTCTGCATTTTTTTCTGGAGTCGGGACATTTCCCTCTGTCTCTCTCTCGCCCTCTGAACACCTTTGAGGATAAAGAACCTCTTGATGTTCACCTTGGTCACTTCTCACCAGTGAACTGGAGACTCAAAGAGGGGTTTCACGGTTCTCCAATCTTTGTAATCCCTTTTGAGTTCCTCAATGTTCTCTGGGGTTAGCAGTGTAACATTCAGCTTCCATGTCCCCCTGCCAACCTTCTGGTCGTCCTGCAAATGGCAATCAATCAGTAGGAGGCAGTGGTCGGAGAAGAACACCAGCGTGATGTCGGTGAATACACAGGACACAAACAGGAAGTCAATCCTGGAACGGGCAGGATTCCTGACCAGGTGTATCTACGCTGCGTCCGCCTGTAGGTTTGCCGAAGACATCGTGCAGTTTGGCATCTTTAACTGTTTCTGTTAGGAATCTAGACGTAGCGTCCAGTTTGCTGTCATCACTGCCGGATCGTCCAGCCGCATCGATGATGCAGTTGAAGTCACCGCCTAGGATGACCGGCCTGGACGTCGGCAGCAGCAGTGGGAGCTGCTGGAAGACGGTCAGCCGCTCGCTGCGTTGTACCGGGGCGTACACGTTGATCAACCGGAGCGGAGCATTGCTGTACATTACATCTACTACGAGGAGGCGACCACCCACCACCTCCTTAACTTCGGAGATGGTGAAGTTACCTCCCCGCAGCAGAATACCCAGGCCGGAGGAACGGCAATCATTACCCCCTGACCAGATCGATGGCCCGTGGGACCACCATTGCGACCATTGTCTGTAGGTGCTGAGGTGTGGTTTTCCACACTCCTGCAGAAACAATAGGTTGGCTTTGACCTTGGCAAGGTAATCCAAGGTCGAAACACATCATGTAGTGGATTTAATGCTACGCACGTTAATGGAAGCAATCTTTTTACCCATTTAAAGCTGGATGTTGTTTACCACTCCAGGTGTCCTTACTAGTCCCACTCCTTGGGCATTTTTCCTGCATACCCATAGCGTTTGCAAACTGTTGCACAGACGTTGGGCTCAGAAACCCCTCTTGGTCCTCATGGGGGCTTTGTTCCGCTGGGGTGATATCGGGGTGGGGGGGTGGTGGTCTAGCAGGTTTGGACTGTCCTCTGCTGGTGGTGTCTTTTCCCTCTGTTCCTCCTCGAGGACATTTCTGCTCCTGGCTTCCCAGAGCTGAAGTGCGCTGGATGCTTTGCTGCTGTCAGTCTCCCGGAGCTGGAGTGCGCTGGGCATCTCACTGGGTTCAGTGCTTTGGGGTTCGGGTGCGCTGAGCCCATCACTGCTTACAGTGCCATGGAGCTGGGGGACTTTCCCTTCCAGCTCCTTTGTGTTCTGTTGCTTCTTTTGCATGTACCATCTTTTGGTCCTTCCTCGTCCGATGAGGAGCAGCTGCCGTAGTCTGTCTCAGACGGTAGCCTCCTCTTGCCACTGGTTTGGGTGGTGGCCTGTTCCTTTTTTTGGTGCTTCTTCTTTGTGGTTTTCCTTTTGACCACTTGCCACTGACCAGTTTGTCCCTCTGCTGCCTCCTCCTCTATGGATTCTTTGTGTTGTGGAGGAGTTTCTGGGCTTGGGGTAGGTGTTGGGTCACTTGTTGCAGCTTTCTCCCATTTCCTCTCCTTCTTAGACAGATGGTCCTTGCTGAGGGGCTCGGTGGGGTGAGGGTCACTGGTCTCCTTCGCAGCGCCAGGTGCATTCACCATTCCCTCCAGCCCTTCCTTGGACTTTTCTGCCTGTGCATAACTGAGGCAGCGTTTGGGGCAGGTCTTGTAGAGATGGTCTGCCCCATTGCACAGGTTGCAGCACTTACTCTGTTTACAGTCCTTGGTCTGATGGCCTTCCTTCTTGCAGTTCTTGCAGACGAATGTGCTGCAGTTCGCTGCCACATGACCCGATTTGCCTCAGGTATGACAAACTCTGAGCTGCCCGGCGTAGACCAAGAAGTCTTGACTTCCCCCAATAACGAAGCTGGAGGGAGAATGGATGATGGCTCCATTGGCAACGACTTTCAAGGTCACCTTGACCTGCCGCTTGCTGGTCCAAATCCCAAATGGGTCCTTGACATCAGTACTGCTCCTGGCCACCTCAATGTACCTGGTAAGGAAGGTGAGTACATCCACGACAGGAACATGGGGGTTGTAGAGGTGGATTGTCACGGTCACGTTGCAATGGCAGCGTGAAGAGTGGCTCCACTGTGAGGATCGACGCGGCGCCTGGTTTCCCCTTTCCTTGAATACCTTCAGGAACTTGATGCATCCCGCCACATTCTTGAATGTCACATCGAAATATCCACTGCTGGGGAAGTCCTGCAGGCAGAAGATACCTGCAGCTTGGAATCCACAGCAATTAATCAGGATTTTCTGAATGAAGAAGGCACAGTTGATGGGTGAACCTCCTTCGCTACCTTTCACCTCCATGCTAATGGTGTTGCACACTCCCAGGCCTTGAGTTCTGGTGTTGGTTGCACCCATTTGTGCTTGAAGCTTTCCTGGGACAGGCACTAAAACCCCAACCAACAGGAAAGCAACAACCACGGTAGATCTCCAATTCCAAAGGGTGACATGCACACATCTTACTCTGTCAGGCTACACCCTCAACTCTCTGGTCATGTGTGATGCGACAACACTTCCTTCGGTGACCCTTCACTTACAGCCTCTTAAAGTGATCCCAGAACAGTTACAATCAGGGTGGATGTAGGGGAACCAGTAGATGTAATGTACTTAGATTTACAAAAGACATTCAATAAGGCTCCACATGAAAGGTTACTGCACAAGATAAGAGCTCATGGTTTTGGGGGTAATATATTAGCGTGGATAGAAGATTGGCTAATTAACAGGAAACAGTGAGTTGGGATAAATGGGTCATTTTGGTTGGTAAACAATGACTAGTGGAGTGCTACAGGGATCAGTGCTGGGACCTCAACTATTTACAATCTATATTAATGACTTGGATGAAGGGACTGAGTGCATTGTAGCCAAATTTGCTGACGATACAAAGATAGGGGAGAGAGTAAATTGACACAAATAATCTGCAGAGGGATATAAATAGGTTAAGTGAGAGGGCAAAAATTCAGCAGATGTAGTATAATGTGGGAAAATGTGAGGTTATCCACTTTGGCAGGAAGGATAGCAAAGCAGAATATGATTGAAGTGGAGAGAGACTGCAGAACGCTGTGGTATAGAGGGTTCTGGGTATCCTTGAACATGAATCACAAAAGGTTAGCAAGTTGTTAGAAGACAAATGGAATGTTGGCATTTATTGCAAGGGGGATGGAGTATAAAAGTAGGGAAGTCTTGCGACAACTTTACAGGGCATTAGTGAGACTGCACCTAGAGTACTGTGTACAGCTTTGGTCACCTTATTTAAGGAGGGATAGACATGCATTGGAAGCAGTTCAGAGAATATTCATTGGTTGATTCCTGGGATGAAGGGGTATCTTATGAGGAAAGGTTGAGCAGGTTGGGCCTACACTCGCATTAGAGTTCAGAAGACTGAGAGGTGATCTGATGGAAACATGTAAGATTCTGAAGGGGGATTGACAAGGGTGGATGCAGAGAGGATGTTTCCCCTCATTGGGGAATCTAGAACTAGGGGGCATAGTTTCAAACTAAGGGGGATTCTCTCAGAATCTTTGGAATTCTCAACCCAGAAACAGTGGAGATTTGGTCATTGAATATATTCTAAGCTGAGTTAGACAGATTTTTGATTGACAAGGGAGTCAAGGGTTATGAGGTGGGGGGGGGGGGGGGGGGTGGGGGGGCAGGTATAAAAGTGGTGTTAAGGCCACAATCAGATCAACCATGAACTTATTGGATGGTGGAGCAGACTCAAGGGGCTGAATGGCCTACTTCTGCTCCTATTTCTTATCTTCTTACCTGCCCACAAACCCCTCGGGGCCAGACCCTCCCGCACCCACATCAAACAAACCCCTCGGGGCCTGACCCTCCCGCACCCACATCAAACAAACCCCTCGGGGCCAGACCCTCCCGCACCCACATCAAACAAACCCCTCGGGGCCAGACCCTCCCGCACCCACATCAAACAAACCCCTCGGGGCCTGACCCTCCCGCACCCACATCAAACAAACCCCTCGGGGCCAGACCCTCCCCCACCCACATCAAACAAACCCCTCGGGGCCAGACCCTCCCCCACCCACATCAAACAAACCCCTCGGGGCCTGACCCTCCCGCACCCACATCAAACAAACCCCTCGGCGCCAGACCCTCCCGCACCCACATCAAACAAACCCCTCGGGGCCAGACCCTTCCCTACCCATATCAAACAAACCCTTCGGGACATGACTCTCCCCCTACACCCTGACCCCAGCTGCCTGGTTTGTCAGCTCTTAGCTCCCAATATGTCTGGTGTGTGATGTCTCAGCTGAACAGTAGAGCCGAATGCTGCTGGGGCCTGTCGTGTCTCCAGAAACAGCTCACCCGAGGCCAGGGATCAGATTGGAGCCAGTTCCATTGTGGGGAGCCCTGGGACATCAGGGGGAAGAAAGCACTAGATCTGTGCAGCCAGGCATGGCACACTTTCCAGTGGCCCATTTAAGGATCTGCTGTTAGAAACTAGAAAAAAATGTCCAGAATCTCAAGCTCCCAATTTCTCAGCCATTTGCAAAAGGTTCTTGAAATAGGACAAGTGACTGGCTAACATTGTCAGGGCCCAGACACTGGTTCACCTCCTCGGGGCCCGGACACTTGTTCACCTCCTCGGGGCCCAGACACTGGTTCACCTCCTCGGGGCCTAGACACTGGTTCACCTCCTCGGGACCCGGACACTGGTTCACCTCCTCGGGGCCTGGACACTGGTTCACCTCCTCGGGGCCCGGACACTGGCTCACTTCCTCAGGGCCTGGACACTGGTTCACCTCCTCGGGGCCCGGACACTGGTTCACCTCCTCTGGGCCTAGACACTGGTTCACCTCCTCAGGGCCTAGACACTGGTTCACCTCCTCGGGGCCCGGACACTGGTTCACCTCCTCGGGGCCCGGACACTGGTTCACCTCCTCGGGGCCTAGACACTGGTTCACCTCCTCGGGGCCCGGACACTGGTTCACCTCCTCGGGGCCTAGACACTGGTTCACCTCCTCAGGGCCCGGACACTGGTTCACCTCCTCGGGGCCCGGACACTGGTTCACCTCCTCAGGGCCCGGACACTGGTTCACCTCCTCGGGGCCTAGACACTGGTTCACCTCCTCAGGGCCTGGACACTGGTTCACCTCCTCGGGGCACTTTTAACCAGGTGTGCATTACACAGATAAGTTAAAAACAACCTTCATCATGGGCATCACCCCACTCCCCACCACCCCCACCCCCCCCTGACCCTGCACCACAGTTTGTGTTCAGAAAGGTGCTGCTGAATGTGGGCCCTCACCAGCTGCCTGGATGTGGCATCAGGCCCTCCCTGCAAAATGAGTTTGATCACTTCCCTTCCCTCCCATTTTGTCCCAGCGTAAAGTCAGGTCTTCATTCTTCCGATGTCCCTATTGGTCAGACTGCGAGCTTTAAAAATGCCTGAAAGTCACCAGCAGGCTAATCCCCAGTTTAAATCTGGAACTCAGTTGTTTCTGGACAGCAATATGAGCAATACCTCCAGACTTATAATACACATAAAAGGGATTTATGGGAAGACAGGAGGGTGGGCTCTGGAAAGAGTGAAGGTAAGTGAAGAATGTGAAAGGAGGGGGAGGGAGGGAATGAGAGGGTGGAGGGGAGAGGGGTGACTGAGCAGATCAAGAGGGTGTGAGGAGAGGAGGAAGTGGTGGAAGGAGAGGGAAGGAATGTGTCCCATGTCCATTCTTTGCTCCTTCCAGCCCCTGTGTGGGTGAGGGGTGTGAGCTGTGGCTCCAATCGATTTCCTTCCCTGGGGCGTGTTTTTTGCCCCTGAGCCCTGTGTAAATCACTTGCTTGACTTGTTTCAGAATGGGAGGTGGGATCAGTGTTTGTAACTATTTCAAACTGTACTAATATCCCTGACAAGAAACAGAGTCGACAGCTTTTCAAATCAGCAAAGCAGCTCTGTGAAATGTGTCACATCCCAGCAAACTGGGATCCTGCTGTTCCTGGTCCATCAGGTACTGCTCCACACCACACTGGGAAGCCTGGATAAATATTACACTGGACAGGGCCCAATCCCAGAGGGCGAGCAGACAGACAGACAGAACCACCCAAATCTGGGCAAAGACTCAACGAAGCAACTTCACCTGCAGTCAACAAACTGTTCAGCTGAGGGAGGGTGAAAAGAGGGAATGTCCCATCTCCCTCTTTTCCTTCAGGGAGGGAACACATCTCACTAAGTGTGTACTTGTTAGATTTGTGCTCAATGGCTTCCTGTCTCTCTCAAACTTTCGCTCTCGCCTCTTTAGATTGTGTTTTTTTTACATATAACTGAATTTTAAAATGGTTACAGTACAGAAGGAGGCCATTTGGCCCATTCTGTCCATGTCAGCTCTCTGCAAGAGAACTCACCTACACCCACTCCCGTACCTTTTCCCCATAGCCCTAACATTGTTTTCTCTTCAGATAATTATCCAATTCCCTTTTGAAAGACTCAATATAATCTGCCTCCACCACACTCTCAGGCAGTGCATTCCAGATCCTAACCACTCGCTGAGTAAAATACATTTTCCTCATGTTGCCATTTGTTCTTTTGCCTATCACCTTAAATCGTGTCCTCTGGTTCTGCACTCATCAGCCAATGGGAACAATTTCTCTCCATCTACTCTGTCCAGACCAATCATGATTTTAAACACCTCTATCAAATCTCCTCTCAACCTTCTCTTCTCTAGCGAGAACAACCCCAGCTTTTCCCATCTATCCACATAACTGAAGTCCCTCATCCTTGGAACCATCCTCATAAATCTTTTTTGTAACCTCTCTAGAGCCTTCACATCCTTTCTAAAGTGTGGTGCCCAGAATTGGACACAATACTCCAGTGGAGGCTAAGCCAGTGTTTTATAAAAGGTCATCATAACTTCCTTGCTTTTGTACTCTATGCATCTATTTATAAAGCCCGGGATCCCGTATGCCTTTTTAGCCACTTTCTCAACCTACTCTGCCACCTTCAATGATTTGTGCATATATACCCCCAAATGCCTCAGTTCCTGCACCCCCTTTAAAATTGTACCCTTTATTTTATAGCCTCTCCTTGCTCTTCCAACCAAAATTATCCTCCTCACAGTTTACAATACTTCCAAGTTTTGTAAATTTTGAAATTGTGTCCTAGGTCATTAAATATGTCGAGAAAAGCAGTGGTCCTACTACTGACTCCGGGGGAACCCCATTGTATACAGTCCGGAAAACAACTCTTCACTACTTCTCTCAGTTTCTTGTCACTCAGCCAACTTTGTATCCATGCTGCCACTGTCCCTTTTATTCCATGAGCTTCAACTTTTCTGGCAATTCTATTATGTAGCACTTTATCATTAAATGCCTTTTGGAAGTCCATGTACACCACATCAAATGCATTACCTTCATCAACCATCTCTGTTACCTCATCAAAAAACTCAATCAAGTTAGTTAAACACAATTTGTCCTTAACAAATCCATGCTAGCTTTCCTTAATTAATCCACACTTGTCCAGGTGACTGTTAATTTTGTCCCGAATTATCATTTCTAAATTCTTTCCCACCACTGATGTTAAACTGACTGACCTGTACTTGCTGGAATCATCCTTCCACCCTTTTTTGAACAAGGGTGTAACATTTGCAATTCTCCAGTCCTCTGGCACCCATCCCTGTATCTAAGGAGGATTGGAAGGTTATGGCCAGTGCCTCCACAATTTCCACCCTTACTTCCCTCAGTATCCTCAGATGCATCCAATCTGGTCCTGGTGACTTATCAACTTTAAGTGCAGCCAGCCTTTCTAATACCTCCTCTTTATCAAGTTTTAGCCCATCCAAGGTCTCAACTACCTCCTCTTTCACTGTGACTTTGGCAGCATCTTCTTCCTTGGTAAAGATAGATGCAAAGTACCCATTTAGTACCTTAGCCATGCCCTTCGTCTCCATGTGCAAATCCCTTTTATGGTTCTGTAATTGGCCCCACCCCTCCTTTTACTACCCTTTATGTGTGTTTATGGAAGACTTTTGGATTCGCTTTTATGTTGGCTGCTGGTCTCTTATACTCTCTTTGCCTTTTGTTATAGACAGAACTGAGAGAGAACTGAAACCCCAGTTCTTTTCCCTTTGCTGTCTGCAATCAATGTGCTTTTTGACAAGGAAGATGCACATGTTTCTTAACCCCTGAGTGTGTGGCCAATTTGAATATTCAGCAGCACGCTTTCCATGGGTTTAAATAAAGATTATATTTATTTACACATTCACCCTGAAAGTTTAACGCTATGTCACTCACTCACCACTCACACACACACTCGAGAAAGAAAAGGATAGTGCACTTTTACAAATTGCAAACAGAAGAATGGTTTGTAAGTCATATGATTTTGCTAGTCCTGGGGAAAAGGCATGTGTTGTGGGCCCAGTGGAGAAGGCGTTTTCACTCCTGAAGTATAGTTAGGTGGATTCAATACCAAGAGTCACACATTGAAGTCGGTGCAGGATTCTCTGGAAGAGGTGGATTTTCAGCAGGTCACCAAGTTAGTTGCTTGTAGACTTATCACTAGGAGGTTGGTTTTCTGTACTGGTGGACTTGAAAAGGACCAGATTCAGAGACTCTAAGATGTTACAGCCTCCAGTTCTTTTAAGGCACGGTCTGATCATTGCTTTTTCTGCAGTCAGTATTAAAAAAAAATTAGAATTCACAGAATCACAGAATCGTTACAGTGCAGATGGAGGCCATTCAGCCCTTCATGTCCATACCAGCTCGCCGAAAGAGCAATTTACTCAGTTCCATTCCCCTGCCTTCTCCCCATAACCCTGCACATTCTTCCTTTTCATATAACTGTCTAATTCCCTTTTGAATGCTTCAATTGAACCTGCCTCCACCACGTTCTCAGGCAGCGCATTCCAGACCTTAACCACTCGCTGTGTGAAAAAGTTTTTCCTCATGTCACTTTTGCTTCTCTTACCAAATACTTTAAATCTGTGCCCTCTCGTTCTCGATCCTTTCATGAGTGGGAACTGTTTCTCTCTATCTACTGTGTCCAGACCACTCATGTTTTGAATACCTCTATCAAATCACCTCTCAGCCTTCTCTTCTCCAAGGAAAACAGTCCTAACTTCTACAACCTATCTTCATAACTGAAATTCCTCATCCCTGGAAACATTCTCGTGAATCTTTTCTGTACTGTCTCCAATGCTCTCATGTCGTTCCTAAAGTGTGGCTGCCAAAACTAGTGTCTTATATAGTTTTAACATAACTTCCTTTCTCTTGTACTCTATGCCCCTATTAATAAAGCCCAGGATACTATATGCTTTATTAACCACTCTCTGAACCTGTCCTGCCACCTTCAATGACTTATGCACATATACACCTCGGTCCCTCTGCTCCTGCACCCCATTTAGAATTGTACCCTTTATTCTATATTGTCTCTCCATGTTCTTCCTACCAAAATGAATCACTTCACATTTCTGTGCATTGAATTTCATCTGCCACCTGTCTGCCCATTCCACCAACTTCTCTACGTCCTTTTGAAGTTCTACACTGTCCTACTCACAATTTACAATGCTTCAAAGTTTCGTATCATCCGCAAGCTTTGAAATTGTGCCCTGTGCATCAAGGTTGAGATCATTTATATCGGGAAAAGCAAGGGTCCTAACACTGATCCCAGGGGAACTCCACTACAAACCTTCCTCCAGCCTGAAAAACATCCATTAACCACTATTCTTTGTTTCCTGTCACTCAGCCAATTTCATATCCATGTTGCTACCATCTCTTTTATTCCATGAGCTACAAGTTTGCTCACAAGTCTGTTGTGTGGCACTGTATCAAATGCCTTTTGAAAGTCCATGTTCACCACATCAACAGCATTGCCCTCATCAACCCTCTCTGTTAACTCCTCAAAAAACTCCAGCAAGTTAGTTAAACATGATTTTCCCTTAAGAAATCCATGCTGGCTTTATTTAGTTAACCCACGTTTGTCTATATGACAGGACAATTTTGTCCTGAATTATTCTTTTTCGAAGTTTCCCCACCACCGAAGTTAAACCGAAATAAAAACAAAATGTGCTGGAAAATACTCAGCAGGTCTGGCAGCATCTGTGGAGAGAGAAGCAGAATTAACGTTTCAGGTCAATGACCTTTCATCAGAACTTTCAGGTCGCTGCCAGACCCGTTGAATATTTTTCAGCACTTTTTGTTTTTATTTCAGATTTCCGGCATCTGCAGTATTTTGCTTTTATATTACTGAAGTTAAACTGATTGGCCTGTAGTTACTGGGCTTGTCTTTACACTCTTTTTGAACAAGGATGTAATGTTTGCAATTCTCCAGTCCTCTGCCACCATCCCCAAGTCTCAGGAAGACTGAAAAAATTATGGTCAGTGCCTCCGTGATTTCCATCCTCATTTCCCTCAGAAGCATCTCATCTGGTCCTGGTACCTTATCCACTTTAAGTACAGACAGCCTATCTAATACGTCCTCCTTATTCAGTATTCTGTATTCATTTAGAAGCTATATGGATACATGAGGGAAAGACGATTAGAGGGACATGTTGCTGAAGTTGGATGAAGTAGGGTGGGAGGAGATTCAGGTGGAGCATAAATACAGGGGTGACCTGTTGGACCAACTGGCTTGTTTCTGTGCTGTAAATATTTTGTAGCACTGTAATACTTTATATATAAAGTAAATTGTTTTTGCCAGCATTTTGCTGGTCCAAAGACCAGTTTCAAAGGATTGTCTTGGCAGTCTTACTGAGAAGCAGGAGATTGGTTGGCTTGAGAGATATGACAACCTACAAGTACACGAGGAAAGAATTCTGAAATCGAAGTTTGCTCATGTTGACTGGATAAAGAGACAACTGTGCTCCGTGTAAATATGCTACACAAATATCTCGAAATGCTTACTATCCTAAGCATTCAAGGTTGTAAATGATCTCGTTACCAATGGATGATGCAAAAATTACCATACATTCCATCACCAGACAATAGTACATGATAAGGAAATAACGACTACTCTAATTACTATACAGCACTATCAGATACGCAAAATGAGGACCATGCTGTATTTGTTTTCATATTGCTGTAACACTAGAGTCATTCCACACCAGGAACTGTAGATAATTGGCTCCAGCATCTACCAGCAATCACACTCCATATCTTCCATATCTGAAATCATTTGACTACTGGTTCTCTGTAGGCATATTGTGCATCTCTTTCGTACCGGTCTAGTTTGATTGCAGCATATTCCGTACACTTTTTATTCTCCTTGCGGATTCCTCTTTTCTCTAAACCATTCACATTTAGGGCAGCGTAATCCAATGTGTTATCATCTCTTCGTTCCATGGACTGTAACAGTAAAGAGCTATATGGTTAAAACATGTTCCTCATCAGTTTTCAGATTGCTATATAAACCAGATTTGGTTTCAAAGGTGGTGCAGGAGGGAGGGCTTCAGATTTCTGGGGCATTGGGACTGATTCTGGGGAAGGTGGGACCTGCACAAACCGGACGGTCTGCACCTGAACAGGACTGGGACAAATATCCTACAGGAAGGTTTGCCAGTGCTTTTGGGGATGGTTTAAATTAGCTTGGCAGGGGGATGGGAACCTGAGGGCAGTTTCAGATAGGACAATTTCAGGGCAGGGAACGGAAGGCAAAAAATTGGCCAGGGCTAGGGAGGGGGAAGTAATCAACATGGGCTAGCAATCCTGATCATTAAGGGCGGCACAGTGGCGCATTGGCTAGCACCACAGCTCCTGTGACCCGGTTTGGTTCTGGGTACTACCTGTGCAGAGTTTGCAAGTTTTCCCTGTGACCGCGTGGGTTTCCTCCAAGTGCTCTGGTCTCCTCCCACATGCCAAAGACTTGCGGGTTGATAGGTAAATTGGCCATTGTAAAAATATTGCCCCTAGTGTAGGTAGGTGGTAGGAGAATTGAGGGAAGGTGGGGATGTGAGAGGGAAAAAATGGGATTGATGTAGGATTAGTATAAATGGGTGGTTGATGGTCGGCACGGACTCGTTGGGCCGAAGGGCCTGTTTCGGTGCTGTATCTCTCTACGACTCGGAAAGACAGAAGAAGCAAAGATTAAAAAGTGTGCAGCACAGGAATTTGGCAGTGTTAAAAGGTATTTATTTAAATGCAAGGAGTATAATGAACAAAGCCGGTGAGCTGAGGGCACAGATAGACACATGGCAACATGATATTGTTGCTAGAATGGAAACTTGGCTTAAAGTGGGGTAAGAATGGCAGCTCAACATCTGTGGATATCGAGTTTTTCAGGCGGGTAGAGAGGGGGATAAAAAGGGGGGAGTAGCATTATTGGTTAAGGAATCAATAACAGCTGTGAGGAGGGATGATATGCTAAATGAATTGTCAAAAGAGGCCATATGGGTGGAAATCAGAAATAGAGGGGCAGCCACACTACTAGGAGTGTACTACAGACCCCCAAATAGTGGGAGGGAGATAGAGGAACATATATGTAGGCAAATTTCTGAGTGTAAAAATTATAGGGCAATAATAGTCAGAGATTTCAACTACCTGAATATCAACTGGGAAACAAACAGTGTGAAGGGCACAGAGGGGACAAAATGCTTGAACTGCACTCAAGAGAACTTTTTTAGCCAGCACGTAACAAGTCCAATGAGAGGGGGCATAATTCTAGATTTAGTCTTCAGTAATGAAGCTGGGCAAGTAGATGAAGTAGCAATGGGTGACCATTCTGGAGATAGATAGCATAATACAATTAGTTTTAGCATAATCATGGAAAAGGACAAAGATGAAACAGGAGTTAAAGTTCTAAATTGGGAGAAGGCAAATTTTACAAAACTGAGACGTAACCTGGCAAAAGTGGACTGGATACAGCTACTGGAAGGAACATCAGTGGCAAACCAGTGGGAGGCATTCAAAAGCGAGATTCTACAGGCACAGTGCAGACACATGTCCACAAAGATAAAGGGTGGTACAGACAAATCTAGAGCCCCATGGTTATCAAGAGGCTTTCAGGGTAAGTTAAAGCAGAAAAATAAAGCTTGTGATGATCACAAAAAACTTAATACTTCAGAAAGCCTAGAGGAGTATAGAAAGTGCAGGGGTGAAGTAAAAAAGGAAATTAAAAAAGCAAAGAGAGGACACGAAAAAATATTGGCAGGTAAAATCAAGGAAAACCCAAAGATGTTTTATCAGTACATTAAGAGCAAGAGGATAACTAAGGAAAGAGTAGGGCCTCTCAGAGATGTACAAGGGAACTTACACATGGATGCCAATGATATGGGTAGGGTTCTTAACGTGTTTTTTGCCTCTGTCTTTACAAAAGAGAGGGATGAAGCAGATATTATAGTAAAAGAGGAGGACTGTGAAATATTAGATATGATTAGCATGAGAGAGGAAGTACTAGAGTGTCTGACATCCTTGAAAGTGGATAAATCACCAGGGCTGGATGGATTGCATCCAAGGTTGTTAAAGGAAACCAGTGAGGAAATAGCAGATGCGCTGAGGATCATCTTCAAATCCTCACTGGATATGGGCGAGGTGCCAGAGGATTGGAAGTCTGTGAATGTTATACCATTGTTTAAAAAGGGTGCGAGGGGTAGGCTAAATAATTATAGGCCAGTCAGTCTGACCTCAGTGGTGGGTAAATTATTAGAATCAATTCTGAGGGACAGGATAAACTGCCACTTGTAAAGGTATGGATTAATCAGGGATAGTCAGCATGGATTTGTTAAGGAAAGGTCATGTCTTACTAACTTAATTGAATTCTTTGAGGAAGTGACAAGGAGGATTGATGAGGGTAGTGCAGTGGATGTGGTCTACATGGACTTTAGTAAGGCATTTGACAAGGTCCTGCATGGCAGACTGGTCAGTAAAATGAAAGCCCATGGGATACAGGGGAATGTGGAAAGTTGGATCCAGAATTGGCTCAGTGACAGGAAACAAAGGGTAGTAGTCGATGGATGATTTTGTGAATGGAAAGCTGTTTCCAGTGGCATTCCACAGGGCTCAGTGTTGGGTCCCTTGCTGTTTGTGGTATATATTAATGACTTGGACTTAAATGTAGGAGGCATGATTGGGGAATTTGCTGATGACACAAAAATTGGCCGTGTAGTTGATAGTGAGGAGGATAGCTGCAGACTCCAGAAAGATATCAATGGTTTGGTTGAGTGGGCGGAAAAGTGGCAAATGGAATTCAAGCCGGAGAAGTGTGAGGTAATGCACTTGGGAAAGGCAAATAAAGTGATGGAATACACAATAAACGGGAGGATATTGAGAGGAGTAGAAGAAGTGAGAGACCTTCTGGGGCGGCACAGTGGCGCAGTGGTTAGCACCGCAGCCTCACAGCTCCAGGGACCCGGGTTCGATTCTGGGTACTGCCTGTGTGGAGTTTGCAAGTTCTCCCTGTGTCTGCGTGGGTTTCCTCCGGGTACTCTGGTTTCCTCCCACATGCCAAAGACTTGCAGGTTGATAGGTAAATTGGCCATTATAAATTGCCCCTAGTATAGGTAGGTGGGAGGGAAATATATAGGGACAGGTGGGGATGTGATAGGAATATGGGATTAGTGTAGGATTAGTCTAAATGGGTGGTTGATGTTCGGCACAGACTCGGTGGGCCGAAGGGCCTGTTTCAGTGCTGTATCTCTAAACTAAACTAAACTAAACCTTGGAGTGTATATCCACATGTCCCTGAAGGTGGCAGGACAGGTAGATAAAGTGGTGAAGAAGGCATAAGGAATGCTTTCCTTTATTGGCCGAGGTATAGAATACAAAAGCAGGGATGTAATGCTGGAACTGTACAAAACGCTGGTTCAGCCACAGTTCTGCATACAGTTCTGGTCACCACATTACAGGAAAGACATAGTTGCTCTGGAGAGAGTGCAGAGGAGATTTACAAGAATATTGCCAGGGCTTGAAAGTTGCAGCGGTGAGGAAAGATTGGATCAGCCAGGGTTGTTTTCCTTAGAACAGAGGAGGCTGGGGGGCGGAGTGGGGGGGGGGGGGTCTTAATTGAGGTGTACAAAATTATGAGGGGTCTAGTTAGAGTAGACAGGAAGGACCTGTTTCCCCTATTGGAGTGGTCAATTACCAGGGGGCACAGATTTAAGGTGATTGGTAGAAGGATTAGAGGGGACATGAGGAAAATCTTTTTTCTCCCAGAGGGTGGTGGGTGTTTGGAATTCACTGCCAGGAATGGTGGAGGAGGCAGAAACCCTCCATTTTTAAAAAAAGGTACCTGGACATGCACCTGAATTGCTGTAACCTGCCAGGCTACGGACCAGGTGCTGGAAGGTGGAATTAGTTTTTCAGCCGGCACGGACACGAGGGGCTGAATGGCCTCCTGTGCTTTATTTTCTTCTATGGTTCTTTGGTTCTAAAGCGTTTTGCAGCTATATGCTATCTCACTAATTATAACTGTGGATATCAATGTGATACGGATATTGAAAGTTGCACTGAATCCATTTAATCTTTTGACGCGACCCTACACAATATGCAACATTCGGGACCTAATAGGCCCCCTTTTTCACATTTAACGAGCACTCAAATAGAACGGCAGATGTTATTATCCGGTTGCGTAACTCAAATATGATTTGCCTGAAGTATAAACATAGATATTCCCAGCACCAGAAAGACTACCAATATCCATGTATCAATCTCTCTATTTCGAGATATATGTATTCTGACACTGACCTATTCCTTCATTGTCATTGTAACGATTTCCGACTTACCTTCGGGTTATTAAGTGGATCCAGCTACCATCTGGCGGTATTCTCCCATACAATAATTTTACTTTAAGAATACAATAATCTCCTTTATGGTAAACTGATATTTTCGCTGGGACCCGAGTAATCCCGCATAAATAATTGTTAAATCTTAACTCTTCATTAGTGTTCAAACCCTTTTAATTTATCTTGCAATTCAAAATTATCTGATATTTTGTAGAGAATTTTAGACAATCGATTTTATATGGCAACGCAGAATTATAGAAGATCTAATTATGCAGAGAGGCAGTAGATTCTCCGTTTCTGCTCTGCTCTCTCTATTAAACTAGAGAATCGGACTGTCTGAGAATCTATGATCCCTCTTTTCTTCCCTCATTCACTGTCTCTCAAGGCTTTCCATCTCTCTGCCTCTTGAGTTTCTTTGTCCTCTCCCAGTTTTACGCCTCGAGCTTCCACCATCAAGTAACATCTCCAGTCCCACTGATTCGCTCCAACTCCGACCGATGTGCCATCTGCAGTTCGCTGACACACAGTTCGCTCCACATTAACACCTGTGACTTGCGGCGTCTTCTTGCGGATTGATTTTAAGTGGTTTTGCACCGGACAGCAGAACCACCCCGTTACATGACCTCAATTTTCTGACAAATGGTGAGGCATTTCGCTACATCGAACTCGCACTTTACAACAATACAGATCTTGCTTTAATTCCATAAGACTATCGAGGCTGGCGTTTCCCGTCACCAGACACTCTATCGCATTTTTCCCACATATCACGCTTGTAGATAGGGAAAGGCAGAAGCAGAGAACCCGGAACAACACTGACCATGGGATTCTCCGAAGGTTCCTCGCTATCTTTCAAAGCTTCTTCGAAAGATCGCCGGAATTTGAGAAATGTTGCGAATGTCCATTACAAAGCATTGATTTTCAGTCCAACAATCTGCCCCCGAGATCAAAGCAGTATATGAGACGAGGCACCATGTATTTTGAGAGAATGGCTCCTTTCTCATCTGCCATCATATCGTTACTCCAACAATGTTTATTTTATTTATTTAAAGATGCAGCACTGAAACAGGCCCTTCAGCCCACCGAGTCTGTGCCGACCATCAACCACTCATTTATACTGATCCCACATACATTCCTATCACATCCCCACCTATACTAGGGGAAATTTATAATGGCCTGTTTACCTATCACCCTGCAAGTCTTTGGCTGTGGGAGGAAACCGGCGGAAATCCACACGGTCACAGGGAGAACTTACAAACTCCACGCAAGCGATACCCAGAATTGAACCCGGGTCACTGGAGCTGTGAGGTTGCGGTGCTAACCACTGTGCCACTGTATCTTTAACCCGTTTAGTTGGCCTTCTTAGATGATTGAAGTTCTGGAATCTTCCTTTTACTATCCCAAACACCTGGAGCTGGCTTAGTATCTCTCGCCATAGATATGTAACATTGATACTAATGTTCTACTCTATACAGACCCCAACACGAATGTCCATATTGGATTTACATGACCATAATTACACAGAGAACTCCAAACTATTGGCCGATGTATATCATATTCAAAGTTACTGATCACAGGTGCCGGCGTGTAATTTTGCTTTTCTTATTGGATCAGTACAGAACATCCCTCAGGTTACTGCAGCATCCAGCTGTTTCATAAACATTTGCAGATTTTTATTTCCAATCACTCCATCTAGATCTCTGATAGTTCTTTTGTGAAGAAAATTGCTCTGACATCTGTCATTTAATTTTGAAGCTTTGCGTCTGTCCGCCCCCTTTCCTTCTCTCTCAGTTTAATTTAATTTGATTTCAAGTCATTTCCCGGAATGACCGTGTTCACACTTTTCCGAAACAAACATCTCTGTATAATCTTTCATCAGAAATTTCTGATGAAGGGCCACTGACCCGAAACGTTAACTCTGTTTCTCTCTCCACAGATGCTGCCAGATCTGCTGAGTATTTCCAGCATTTCTTGCTTGTGTTTCAGATTTCCAGCATCTGCGGTATTTTGCTTTTATTCTGTATAATCTTTTCCTTCGAGAGCTCATTTTAAGGCTAACGCCCCCCCCCCCCCACCCCCCACCACCACAAATTCGGATCCCTAACACTTTTTCTATGTTCTTCTATGCGCTACCTTCAATGCTTAAATTTCAACCACATTTCTAGGTTTCGTCAAAATACTTAGGATGTGATCCACGTGATTTAGCACATCCTTCTCAGAATTGTCTGCTATCCTTTGAATACATATTTCAATAACAGACTGGCACAACTGACTGCTCCTCTGGATTGATTGGCCATTTGGTGGCGCAATATGTGATAATTACTGCTGAACAACATCTCTGGGGCTGAGCAAAAAGTTCATTAACGTGGAATCTCATTCCCTCAGGAAAACAATAATGTTACAGTTAAGATCTTTATTTTTCTTTACTTTTTTTCTGTTTGTCTCTGTAAGCTGCCCTCCTTAAACCCATCAGTATTTCACAATCTTTATTTCACTTGCTCTACAACATTTAAATCTAATTTATATGGCCTGCTTTATCCTTACTGGTTTGGACTCTGCCGGGCTCAGTGAGGATACTTTAATTTGATTGGCTGAGGAGCCTGGCTGTAGCATGACCTGTTCACGGACTATACGGTAGTATAGGGCTATACGGTAGAAGACAAGCCAGGTTGGTGGAAAACTTTGGAACATATCTATAGACAGTTATCTGTGAGGTAAGCAGCGAGCGCTGTTCCTTCACCGCTGACAGCAAAATGGAGATCACTTTTGAAACTTTGAAAGCATATGTTTTTAGTCTTTCTTTTTGTCTGTTTTATTTATCCCTCTTTATCTAATCTTTATTCTTTTTCTTGATTTTGCTTGATGCACACGATTTTAATTTGAATTAAATATTTTTTACTGACAGTTCTGGTTTGTGCTCTGCGGGCGGGTGTACGGATTCATCAGTCTGATAGTTTCAACGTGGGTTACTTGCCATGTTCACACATGACAATGACCCCCAGTAGAAGGTGCACACTGAATGGAATTTCCAATTACTATAAATTGCCCCGCAACAGCCCACCAAAACGTCTGTGGCTTAATGAACTGTGAATGCTATTCCTTCACCACTGACTGCAAAATCTGGGCCATGAAATCAGCTTCCTGAAAGATGCACATAAGCGCAGTCAGAAAAACAATTTAACACGAATAGTAAAGAATATAGAACATCGAACAGTACAGCACAGTACAGGCCCTTCGGCCCACGATGTTGTGCCGAACCTTTAACCTACTCTAAGATCAAACTACCTACCTACCCTTCATTCTACTATCATCCATGTACCTATCCAAGAGTTGCTTAAATGTCCCTAATGTATCTGCTTCTACTACCACCGCTGGCAGCGCATTCCACACACCCACCACTCTCTGTGCAAAGAACCATCTCTGACATCTCCCCGAAACCTTCCTCCAATCACCTTAAAATTATGCCCCCTGGTGATAGTAAAGGCTTGCAATTTTACATAGATAGGCCAAAGTGTTTGAAATGAAAGCTATGGAACCATTGTGAAGTGCGTATGTGGGGTACTCAATCTGTGACTTCATACACATAAGCAGACCAGCGTTCATTTGATTTTCAGTTGGAACACATCCGGCATTTGAAGAACATGCTGAGACTAAAGTAGACTTATTTTACACATAAATCTCATGCTACGTCAGAATGAACATATACACACAATAACATAATGGCTGGAATATATGAACATACCGTGTCTTCACAATGATGAGATCCATTTTGTTTTGTATCTGTACATCGTAAAAGAGAAAGGAAAAACTTAGCTGTGAATTTCAATTTTTTTAGACAGAGCAAGTGCATATGTATCCAGACGGTCGACTGGCGCTGAATAGTTCGATATCATAATTACTGTCGTGCATTTGAACTACTGCAAGCTAAAAAAATCCAGACCCTAAATTGTACCTGTACTGATAGTTACCGTAAAATAGCGCGATAGAATTCAAATTACATTTTAAATATGCATTCATTTTAGTTGTGTATACCACTCGAAGATCTATCTTGGCTTAACAGGTAAAAAAAAAGATTTCTGTATTCAAATAATCACACTTAATTGCCAGTCCCACGAAAGCTTGAAATTCATGCACTGACAGTAACTCCGCGTTTATCGGCCTTCTGGTGATGAATATTATGTTTAATTGAGGCTGTTAGATATAAATCATGAACAATTCCTTACCTCCACGGGTCCGTAACTGACATCCTTTTCCAATTATGGTCCCCAGCACTAGACATAAGAATCCGCTGACCACACACCCAACAGTCAGTAAGTATTCAAATTTAATATTGATGTCTGTAAGATTAATGAATGTAGCTAGGAGAATTTGCCCTACAGGAGTTACGAAACAACAATAACTTCAAAATGACTTAACAGGTAACGACTGAAACAAAACTTAATTAACTTTACTCATGCATTTAAACTCTATCTTAATGATGGCAATTTCACTCCGGCGCATAGAAACTGGATGGAGTCTAAAAGCATAACATGGACATTTTTTTATTGGTTGAGCTTGCCTTTCGGAATTTTGGACACAATACACCAGGGCCAGTTTCTCTGAATTGGATGTGTGTTCGTTGGCTTTTGTGCGGTTTAAGCCGTGCTGCTGGATATCTCCACTCAAAGCATTTCGCCTGGCACAAGCAAGCCCTGTCATTGAATTCCTTGTCCCCATCTCAGCCAGACATACAGCAGGCAGTTCGCAATTTCAATCTTTTACGCCAATAGGATGTCATCTTATGAAGTTTAGGTGATGCGTCTGCTTCATCTCACATTGATCCATGTTAAAGATGATTTTTAACTTACCTGCCAGTCTGCAAGCTTTCGAATATCTTCTTGAATTAGGTTATATTCTTCCTTACGGTTAGCTGTAGCCGCAGTTTTGTATTATCTGCAAATTTTTATGTTGAGTTTCTTACTCCTGAGTCCAAATCATTAATAAATTATGAAAAGCCGTGGTTCCAGCAATGATGTTTTATGTAACATTGCATTTTCCCTTCTTCCAATCGCAGCAGTTGCCCGTTAGTCCTCCTATCTGCTTTCCTACTTTCAGACAATTTGTTATCCATTTAATGACTTTCCTCTGACTCACCAAGCCATAACCTTCGTCATGAATCTACCCTTCTGAAATCCAACTGGATGACATCTACTACATTACCCTTGTCAACTCTTTTTCACCTCAAAGAAGTATAATATAACACATTAACTAAGCTGATCTTAGCCTTTCGAAATCCATGCTTACTATTTGATGATATTTTCTGTCTCGAGATCGTCTGCTATCACTTATTTGCAGTATATTTTCTGAGTGACGTTACATTGACTGGTCTGTTGTTTCAAGGTATTATTCTATTTCCCTTTCGTGGTGTTATGGGCCGTGGTGGTGTAATGGTAACGTCGCAGCCCTTATAATTCAGAGGTGTAAATAGTCATTCGGGACGCGGGTTCACAGCCCACCATGCGATTGAAATGTCATTAATTAAAAAAAAGCTATTGTCATAAAAAGCCATCTGATTCACGAATGTCCGTTAGCGAAGGAAATCTTCACAGTATTGTGGTTGACTCTTATGGCCTAGAAAGCCTCTCAGTTCAAGGATAATTAGGGGTGGGCAACAAATGCTGGCTTTCCATGAAATATTTTAAAAATGGAAACAGCATTAGATATCAACTAGTTTTCTGCTAGGCCACCACCTTCTTAGGAACTTTCATATATATCAACTAGTGTCTGATATATCAAAGAGCAAAGAACAGTACAGCAAAGGAACAGGCCATTCGGCCCTCCAAGCCTGCGCCGATCTTGATGCCTGCCTAAACTAAAACTGTTGGGTGTCTTGCAAAGCATTAAGGTAGATAAGTCCCCAGGGCCTGATGGGATCTACCCCAGAATACTGGGGGAGGCAAGGGAAGAAATTGCTGGGGCCTTAACAGAAATCTTTGCATCCTCATTGGCTACAGGTGAGGTCCCAGAGGACTGGAGAATAGCCAATGTTGTTCCTTTGTTTAAGAAGGGTAGCAAGGATAATCCAGGAAATTATCAGCCGGTGAGCCTTACGTCAGTGGTAGGGAAATTATTAGAGAGGATTCTTCGGGACAGGATTTACTCCCATTTGGAAACAAATGGACTTTAGCGAGAGGCAGCAAGGTTTTGTGAAGGGGAGGTCGTGCCTCACTAATTTGATTGAGTTTTTTGAGGAAGTGACAAAGATGATTGATGAAGGAAGGGCAGTGGATGTTATCTATATGGACTTCAGTAAAGCCTTTGACAAGGTCCCTCATGGCAGACTGGTACAAAAGGTGAAGTCACATGGGATCAGAGGAGAGCTGGCAAGATGGATACAGAACTGGCTCAGTCATAGAAGATAGAGGGTAGCAGTGGAAGGGTGCATTTCTGAATGGAGGGAGGTGACTAGTGGTGTTCCGCAGGGATCAGTGCTGGGACCTTTGCCGTTTGTTGTATATATAAATGATTTGGAGGAAAATGTAGCTGGTCTGATTAGTAAGTTTGCAGACGACACAAAGGTTGGTGGAGTTGCGGACAGTGATGAGGATTGTCAGAGGATACAGCAGGATATCGATCGGTTGGAGACTTGGGCGGAGAAATGGCAGATGGAGTTTAATTCAGACAAATGTGAGGTAATGCATTTTGGAAGGTCTAATGCAGGTGGGAAGTATACAGTAAATGGCAGAACCCTTAGGAGTATTGACAGGCAGAGAGATCTGGGCGCACAGGTCCACAGGTCACTGAAAGTGGCAACGCAGGTGGATAAGGTAGTCAAGAAGGCATACGGCATGCTTGCCTTCATCGGTCGGGGCATAGAGTATAAAAATTGGCAAGTCCTGCTGCAGCTGTACAGAACTTTAGTTAGGCCACACTTAGAATATTGCGTGCAATTCTGGTCGCCACACTACCAGAAGGACGTGGAGACTTTGGAGAGGGTACAGAGGAGGTTTACCAGGATGTTGCCTGGTCTGGAGGGCATTCGCTATGAGGAGAGGTTGGATAAACTCGGATTGTTTTCACTGGAATGACGGAGGTGGAGGGGCGACATGATAGAGGTTTACAAAGTTATGAGCGGCATGGACAGAGTGGATAGTCAGAAGCTTTTTCCCAGGGTGGAAGAGTCAGTTACTAGGGGACATAGGTTTAAGGTGAGAGGGGCAAAGTTTAGAGGGGATGTGGGAGGCAAGTTCTTTACACAGAGGGTGGTGAGTGCCTGGAACTTGTTGCCGGGGTAGGTGGTGGAAGCAGGTACCATCGAGACGTTTAAGAGGCATCTTGACAAATACATGAATAGGAAGGGAATAGAGGGATACGGACCCCGGAAGTGCAGAAGGTTTTAGTTTAGGCAGGCATCAAGATCGGCGCAGGCTTGGAGGGCCGAATGGCCTGTTCCTGTGCTGTACTGTTCTTTGCTCTTTGATATATCAGACACTAGTTGATATATATGAAAGTTGAGGTGTCCCTTATCCTGGTTTTGGGTAGACTGCTCCCCTTTCAGGATTCTCGATCCTGACAGCAAAGAATATAATCTATCCACGTAGTTATAAGATTCTCAATAACTACAGACATTGGACACTCCCCTCCTTCTCTTTGACAGCCCCCTGCTTCACGATCTTGGTGAGGATTCTGGCTGTCATCCCATAGTCTTACACTTTTTCCTCACAGGTAATGAATACTTTATATCTGCTGTACAGGAGCAGCATTTTCTAGACCTTGTTTATCACCTCATTTATGTTCCCCTTACGCGGCTGACTGACAGGCACGCTCTCCGCTTCCTGCAGCTATGTTTTTCTCTTGTGTGTGACTGTACTCTGGAAAGAAATACCCAGTAATTCCTGTTCCTGCCTTATTTTCCCCAATGTCTCTAGTTCAGAATCCAGCTCAATGACTCTGTGCCGGACTCTCTGGAGGCAGAGACATATTTTGCAAGTTCTCAGTTTGGGACACATGCTACAACACCAACATACTGTCTGAACTGTCCTATCTTAATTAATTAATTAAGTTGTTGGCTATTTGTAGGATATTTTTTAACTAATTGGCCAATTAAGATTTAGATATGTTGGGTCGGTGAATTCAGCTGATGTAAAATATATGACTAATTATTAACAAGTTCTGCTGAAGGGTCACTGACCTGAAACGTTAACTCTGTTTCTCTCTCCACAGATGCCGCCAGACCTGCTGAGTATTTCCAGCATTTCTTATTTTTGTTACTAATTATTAACTCTGACGTATCTATTGTTAAGTTATTCGCATCTTTAAACACTATTATTTAACCACTAGGACATATACTTATTTTCACGAATATTAAATCCTTATTAGTCAAGCTTAACATTAATCACTATCGTTAATAACCACATTTGTTTTCATGTAATGTGGCTGTCGCTGGCAAGGCCAGCATCTGTTGCCCATCCCTAATTGCCCTTGACAACTGAATCACTTACTGGGCCATTTCAGAGGGCAGTTAAGAGTCAATCACATTGCTGTGGGTCAAGATTCATATGTAAGCCAGACCAGGTAAGGCCTGCAGAATTTTTTCTCTAAAAATTCTCTAACATTACTGAACCTAAGGTGTTTTTTTTTCTATGACAAAGTGACAATCTGTGTTTGGGGCCTGAGGATGTAGGTGAGGTTTTAAATGATTACTTTTCATCGGTGTTCACTATGGAGAAGGATGATGTAGGTGTAGAGATCAGGGAGGGGGATTGTGATATACTTGAACAAATTAGCACTGAAAGGGAGGAGGTATTAGTGGTTTTAGTGGGCTTAAAAGTGAATAATTCCCCAGGCCTAAATGAGATGTATCCCAGGCTGCAATGTGAGGCAAGGGCGGAGATTGCAAGGGCTCTGACACAAATTTGCAAAGCCTCTCTGGCCACAGGAGAAGTCCCAGAGGACTGGAGGACAGTGAATGTGGTACCATTATTTAAGAAGGGTAGGGATTAACCAGGTTCATTACAGGCCAGTGAGTCTAACATCAGTGGTAGGGAAACTATTGGAAAAAATTCTGAGAGACAGGATTAATCTCCACTTGGAGAGGCAGGGATTAATCAGGGATAGCCAGCATGGCTTTGTCAGGGGGAGATCGTGTCTAACTAACTTATTGATTGAATTTTTAGAGGAGGAGATTGGTGTGTAGATAGTGTGTAAAGCAGTTGATGTAGTCTACATGGACTTCAGTAAGACTTTTGATAAGGTCCTGCATGGGAGATTGGTTAAGAAGGTAAGAGCCCATGGGATCCAGGGCAATTTGGCAAATTGGATCCAAAATTGGCTTAGTGGCAGGAGGCAGAGGGTAATGGTCGAGGGTTGTTTTTGCGAGTGGAGGCCTGTGACCAGTGGTGTACTGCAGGGATTGGTGCTGGGACCCTTGCTGTTTGTAGTGTACATTAAAGATTTAGACGTGAATATAGGAGGTATGATCATTAAGTTCACAGAGGACACAAAAATTGTGGTGCCGTAAGTAGTGAGGAGGAAAGCCTTAGATTACAGGATGATATAGATGGGCTGGTAAGATGGGCAGAGCAGTGGAAAATTGAATTTAAGCCTGAGAAGTGTGAGATGATGCATTTTGGGAGGATTAACAAGGCAAAGGAACATACAATGGACGGTAGGACCCTAGGAAGTACAGAGGGTCAGAGGGACCTTGGTGTACTTGTCCATAGATCACTGAAGGCAGCAGTACAGGTAGATAAGGTGGTTAGGAAGGCATATGGGATACTTGTCTTTATTAGCCAAGGCATAGAATATAAGAGCAGGGAGGTTATGATGGAGCTGTACAAAATGCTAGTTAGGCCACAATGCTACTGTGTACCATTCTGGTCACCACACTATAGGAAGAATGTGATTTCACTGGAGTGGTTGTAGAGGAGATTCACCAGGATGTTGCCTGGGCTGGAATATTTCAGCTATGAAGAGAGAATGAAAAGGCTAGAGTTGTTTTCCTTAGAGCAGAGAAGGCTGAGGAGGGGTATGATTGAGGTATACAAAATTATGTGCGACATAGGTAGGGTAGATAGGAAGAAACGTTTTCCCTTAGCACAGGTGGCATAGATTTAAGGTAAGGGGCAGGAGGTTTAGAGGGGATTTGAGGAAAGATTTTTTCACCCAGTGGGTGGCTGGAATCTGGAACACATTACCTGAAGGGGTGGTAGAGGCAGGAACCCTCACAACATTTAAGAAGTATTTAGATGAGCACTCGAAACACCATAGCATACAAGGCTACGAGCCAAGTGCTGGAAAATGGGATTAGAATAGTTAGGTGCTTGATGGCCGGCACAGACATGATGGGCCAAAGGGCTGAAGGGCCTGTTTCTGTGCTGTATAACTCTATGACTCTATGACTAGGGTTTGGGAAATGGATGCAGGGGTTTGTGAGGAAGAACTTTTTTTTTACACAGCGAGTGGTAATGACGTGGAACTCGCTGCCTTCGAGGGTGGTGGAAGCGGAGACAGTGAATGATTTCAAAAGGAAATTGAATGAGCATTTGAGGGAAATAAACTTACAGGGCTCCGGGGATAGAGCCGGGGAATGGGAATGATTTGATTGCTCTCCAGACAGCCGGCATGGAATCAAGGGGCTAAATGGCCTCCTTCTGTGCCGTTATGCCTCTTTGACAAAACATATCTAGATTCAGCCATAAAGACAGGGCTAAATTGTGGCGAGTCGAAGAGACTTAGTAGTTGGCAGGAAAAAAGACAGAGGCGCAAGGGGAGAGCCAACTGTGCAACAGCCCCAACAAACAAATTTCTCTGCAGCACCTGTGGAAGAGCCTGTCACTCCAGAATTGGCCTTTATAGCCACTCCAGGCGCTGCTTCACAAACCACTGACCACCTCCAGGCGCGTATCCATTGTCTCTCGAGATAAGGAGGCCCAAAAGAAAGAAGAATCTAGATTCTTAAATATCAATTAATTAATCAATTAATTATATTAAGGTCCTCGGATCCTGCTGCTTTTTCTTGTGTGTTGGTCAAGGCATCATGTATTCTATTGCCCCCAGTGCGATTATTTGCCTGTGTTCTGTTACCCCATAGTTTAGAATATTCAGCACTTACTTCTCCCTTTGCACCGAATACCACTCCCATCAAATTTACACTGCTACTCTCTTTAACAAGCCACACTGACCTACAGATACTCCTAACTCTATAACATGTATCACACCAGGCAAGTACAGTAACTTCACACCAGGAGGCAAACGGTGAGATACCGTTATCCCATGGCGGTTGTGGTAGCAGGGAACCACGGACACCAAAGTTCCAGCCTTCCGAGTTTACATGCGTGAGTGTCCGATTTCCACATAAATAACAAGGGGCAGTCTTTGCCTCAGCCTTATTTCTCAACTTGCAGCCCAATAACATTGAGGATAAAGATCTATTCGTTGTCTTCTTACCTGGGTTAGAAGTAGACACCAAATAAACAGCTAATTTTGGAGTCGGGAGGGTGCTATGAGATACCAAACAAATATAAAAAGTGTCTATTTGAATTGGCTGTGACTCTTGAAGAATACTGGAAGCTTGATACAGTCCCATATTGTCCAATTGCTTTGTGGTTTTTATTCCGGTTACAACGTTACTTGTATTTTTGTACCAGCTGAAGGTAATAGTCTCCGGGTAAAACTCAGTCGTTTCACATACAAGATGAAGATAAATGTTTGAATTTCCATCAGGCGTTTTGGTAAGAATCCTTGGGGTAGACGGCGGAACTATACAGGTGTTCAGGGAAAATCATATATAGGTTCAGTATTTTAAATTTAGAGCATTATTACATCTTACTTCCAAAAGTTAATTCAGTCTTTATTAACTTTACATTTTTTTTTGATTACATGACAGTAATCTTGTACTTTCATAAATGCCTCAGAATTATGAACATAATACTACAGAAAGCCAAGAGGAGGCTCAAAAGTAGAAAGTGAAATCAAAAAGGAAATTAGGAAAGCTAAGAGAGGGCATGAAAATATTGGCAAGCAAAATCAAGATGAACCCAAAGATGTTTTATCAATACATTAAGAGTAAGAGGATAATTAAGGAGAGAATAGAGCCCATAAATGACCAAAAGGTAACCTATGTGTAGGGGTGGAAGATGTTTGTATTGTTCTTAATGAATACTTTGTCTTCACAAAAGAGGGAGACGATGCAGATATTGTAGTTAAGAAGGAGAAGTGTAAAGTATTGTATGTAATAAACATGGGGAGAGATGAAGTATTAATGGGATTAACATCCTTGAAAGTGGATAAATCACCAGGGCCAGATGAAATGTACCCAAGGCTGTTAAAAGAAGCCAGAGAGGAAATAGCAGAAGGTCTGTTCATCATTTTGCAGTCCTCACTGTGGTGCCAGAGGATTGGAGAACTGCTATCATTGTACCTCTGTTTAAAAAAGGGAGCAAGGGATAGACTGAATAATTACAGGCTTGTCAGTCTAACTTTGGTAGTGGGTAAATTATTGGAATCAATTCTGAGAGACAGGAAAAACTGTCACTTAGAAAGGCACAGGTTAATCAAAGATAATCAGCATGGATTTGTTAAGGGAAGATCTTGTCTGACTGACTTGATTGAATTATTTGAAGAAGTGACAAGGAAGATAGATGAGAGTAATGCACGTGATGTAGTCTACATTAGAGGCCTGCTACCCGACCCAAACCCGATGCGACCCGATGACATGTGTCGGGTTCAGGTCGGGCCCATCTTCCAGGGCCGGCTTTCGGGCTGCGGGTTGGGTCGGGTCGAGTCCATATCCAGCTGGGTCAGGTCAGGCCAGACAAACACGGTCCATCCTCTGCTGGTAAGTATTAAAAATAAGAAAAACTTATCTGAGCTGGGAGTATGGGACGAAACTGAGTCTGCACAATGAGCGAGTGACGTCACTATGACGTCATCACGCTTGAGCTGCAGCTTCTTGCAGGTTTGGTGTCAGGAAGGGAAGTAAATGGATGGTCGGGTCGGGCCAAGTAGTGGCGGGTTCGAGTCTGGTCGGGCTCAGGGCAAAATCAGAGGGACACGGGCTGGGTCGGGCTCGGGTTAGCTGCGGTTCAGTTGGGTTCGGGTCGAGTTCTTTTTCCCGACCTAAAGCAGGCCTCTAGTCTACATGGATTTTAGCAAGTCTTTTGACAAGGTCCCACATGGCAGACTGGTTAGAAAAATAAAAGCCCATGGAATCCAAGGAAATGCAACAAGGTGGATACAAAATTGGCTCAGGGGCAGGAAACAAAAGATACTTGTTGGCAGGTGTTTTAGCAACTGGAAGGCTGTTTCCAATGGTGTTTTGCAGGGCTTAGTACTGGGTTCCCTGTTTTTAGTGGTATATATTAACAATTTGGACATAAATGTAGGGGGCATGATCAAGAAGTTTGCAGATAACACAAAGATTAGCCGTGTGGTAGATAGCGAGGAGGATAGCTGTAGACTGCAGGAAGATATTGATGGACTGATCAGATGGGCAAAAAAGTGGCAAATGGAATTCAACCTGGAGAAGTGTGAGGTGATGCGTTTGGGGAGGTCAAACAAGGCAAAGGAAAATACGATTAATGGAAGAATACTGAGCGGTGTTGAGGAAGTGAGTAACCTTGGAGTGAATGTCCATAGATCCCGAGGTAGCAGGACAGGTCGATAAGGTGGTTAGCAAGGCATATGGAATCCTTTCCTTTATTAGCCGAGGTATAGGATATAAGAGCAGGGAAGTTATGCTGGAACTGTATAAATCATTGGTTAGGCCACAACTTGAGTACTGTGTGCAGTTCTGGTCACCTCATTACAGAAAGGATGTAATTGCACTAGAGAGGGTACAGAGGAGATTTACGAGGATGTTGCCAGGACTGGAAAAATGCAGCTATGAGGAAAGATTGGATAGGCTGGGGTTGTTCTCCTTGGAACAGAGAAGGCTGAGGAGAGATCTGATTGAAATGTACAAAATTGTGAGGGGCCTGGATAGAGTGGATGTTAGGGGCCTATTACCTTAGCAGAGAGGTCAGTGACTAGGGGATACAGATTTACACCATTGGTAGAAAAATCAGAGGGGAGATTAGGAAAAAAAATCACCCAGAGGGTGGCGAGGTCTGGAACTCACTGCCTGAAAGAATAGTAGAGGCAGAGACCCTGAACTCATTTACAAGGAGTCTGGATATGCACCTCAAGTGCCATAATCTGCAGGACTACGTATCAAATGCTGAAAGGTGGGATTAGACTGGGTGACTCGTTTTTTGGCCATCGCAGACACGATGGGCCAAGTGGCCGCTTTCTGTGCCATAAACTTTGTATGATTCTATGAAACAGCTGCATTTATAGAGCGTTTCCTCACAACTATTACAGACATCATAACATCTCTATACAATGAATTATCTTCAGATAAATCAGTTTTGTGATTTGGGTAAATGCAACAACCATGATTCAAATAGGAAATCTCAACAAATTCCAAATTTATCTGTATATATTAATAAAGATTGGCAGTGGAATGTTGGTCAAAATACTGTGAGAACTGCTCGCTTTTTCCCCAACAATGCTGGGGGTATTTTAATTCGACAAATAAAAACAAACAGGACTTGGTTGCATTCTGACCTGAAATACAGAGGTACAACAGGGCAGTAATCTACCAATACCGAAGGAAACTTGCAGGCCTGGTCAATTGGTTAAATCTGGAATATATCTGGAATTTTCATGGGCGTTTCCTTGATCACCTTCGAACTTTCCGGGGAAGGTCAGCGTAAACAGCAGATAAACGGCCTTTTATATCGTTTCAACAGAGTCCATTAGATATTTGGACACGTGAATTTATGAAGAACAGTCCATAAATTCTCCCCACAATTACTCAGAGAAAAGTGCTACGAGCTCCGCTACAACAACAGCATGAGCTGCATATGTGTTTAGCACAGGAATATATTCACTGTAAAATCGGAGGAACTAAATGCTCACTCACGAAACACTTTTGTGCAAATGATCTCCTCCCAACTAACTTTCCGTTACAAACAGTGCTATGTGTCAACAACTAAGTCCATTTTAAGCTTATGCCATGAACTCTTTGTTCATTATAAGGTCAACATTGAAGAAACGTGGATACTTTTATCCGTAATTAATATTTACGTTAACGTTTTAATCCTAAATCTGTAATAGTCATTGAAATATTTTGGAATATAATTATCAATAGGGATCTTGAAGATACTTCTGGTGAGGAAAGTAAAAGCAACAGTGAATACACTTCGCTCGGATTTCTTTATGGAGAAACTCTTGCCAAGTTATAGAGAACGCTGAATAATTGTCATCTAGCTTTAACAACGTTCGATTCGAATTGTTTGAATCTGCTTTGATTTAACCGATGTATGCGTGTAACGATGTTATCTGAAGCTCTGCGTATCTGCAAGGAGCTATATAAATGCAATTCAATACATTTTTTTTACTATAATAAAGTCTTTATGCAGCATTTATGCAGAAATGCTTAGTTCGTATCAGTTCCAATACACCTATTTCTCAGTACTATTTGTTGAGAGATTAGGGGTTCCGATGGTTCATTCCCGGGATTCACTGCTGACTGAGAATCGTTAAATTGTATCAGGCTTTTGGGACATTGCCTTCTGATGTATGAACGCTTGTAAGTGTTAAACATTAATGCTTGCATCAGTTCAAGAATTGCATTTTGGCTTTATCCACAATTTTCGAAATATCAAACGTTCAATCTTTATTATAAATATGACAATTTTCTGAATCATACCGGTGGAAACATGTGTAGAGCCGATCAGATCGGATTCATACAAGTCAAGTCGAACGTTATTACATTATTTGCAAACCATTTAACATTCTCTATAACGTAGTTTCAGTAATATTAATAGTTTTGAAATTAATACATTGCGCTCCCTATTTGTGATGACATTTTGTGCGCTGAAAACACTCCCTTTAGCTTTTTATAGTGAATACTGAAGATTAATAGGCAGGTGACAAAAAGCTTTAAAATAGTTAAATACGGCACAAATCACTCTCCGCATCTTCTAATATTTTCAGTTATTTAAATTATCTTGGACATAATTTTAACAACTCCATCCTCTACAAGGCCGCTTACCGTGAACAACAACACTTGATCCAGTTCCGTTTGTGACCGTGTTTCTTTGTTGTTTGACTCCGCAGTAATAAACCCCAGCGTCCTGCAAACGAATATCAAGGAGCTGGAGTGTGCCCTGTCCTTTCCGGATAAAATATTGTCTCCTCCTGTCTGCGGTAGGTTGCAGGAATATACTTTGGCCGAGTTTCCACCAGAAAACATTCACTTCGGAATTATCTGACAGAGGAGTGAACGCACAAGTGAAGGTAATGTTTTCACCGATCGTCACAATCTTGTGTTGGGGGCTTTGTGAAACCTGGAACTTGGCATTGCCAAAAACTTTCAGGGAGAGAAAAACACATGCAATCATACATCCAACATATCAGATCAGACTTGCAATGGCTGACAGTCAGAGAGATCTAGTTTCGGAGGAATAGAGACAAAGTAGGATAAAAAAAAATGCAATTGCGGAAAATACCTGTCGGGCTCATCCCCCAGATCACCATGCACCGAAACACAGCGCGCACAGTCATATTGAACAAAGTAATAACAACTTGCTGCCAATAAGCAAGTAGCTCTGGTGACTTTATAGCCATGAAACGATGACGTGTTATGCCACAATTTTACAACAGCCGTGCAATGAAAGAAGAGATGAGGTGTAATCTGTGGTTATAACAGTGAATCTTGTATGGTTTGAAGAATCACGAGCAACAGAATATAGATGAAATAAAAAGAAAGACCACACTGATCAATCCTGTGCCCAGCATATGTGTTAAATATAATTGCTATTTCGCACAGTTGTTCAAAGTAATTGTTTTCGAAATATAAATGTAAAAAACATACATATATATATCCCGGGTCTGGTTATTGACTGACAGCAAAAAAGAAAAGTAAACCAGGTCAATCGGACAGAAAGTGGCAAACAGAGTGACAGGACAAGTGTAAGGAAACACAAGCAAATGACTGCGGATTCTTTAAACTGCAATAAGAAACAGAAAATGCTGGAAATACGGCAGCGACCTGAAACGTTTAATCTGTTTTTCTCTCTGCGGGCGCTCCCAGATCAGTAAGTGTCATGCGGGTTAACTCCAGTTGGAATGATCGGGGGAAAGTGTCGCTTTTTCACTCATTTATTGCACCACATTTTAGTTTGTCTTTCAACATTGGGAGCTGTGAGACACGTGTTTACACTCTGGATTGCCTCGAATAGATTTCTTAATTGCTTCAGCAGGTTATACTATCTGCTGTGCTTAACTGCATTATTTTAACTGAGGCATGTTGGACCATTGTCCAAATGAAAAGACGCAACTTTCAGTTTAGTTTATAACCTTTATTTCAGTGTAGTCGCTGGAGATTCGTACTGAGCAGCGCCAAAACAGTAAACTTCATTGGAGCTAGTCGAGAGTTGAATTCCAAACGGCATTCATGTATGAGGTGAGTTCTGAAGAAGGGTCACTGACCCGAAACGTTAACTCTGCTTCTCTTTCCACAGATGCTGCCAGACCTGCTGAGTGATTCCAGCATTTCTTGTTTTTATTTCATGTATGAGGTACAATTGGTTCAAATTCTGTTTGAAATGATAAACCACGACGTTCCATTTCACTATATCTGTGTTTTCACGGAACACTGCTCAGTTTATAATGGGCGACCGCTGAAACCTGTTCATGCCCGATTCCTGTGCAGTGGGGCGTACTATATATTTTCTGCGTGTTTGATGATGACATTCCAGTCAGTAAGAGAGAGAAGCCAGGCATTGTAGACAATACCGGAGAAAATGTAATTAACAGGCAACTATTTAACACCTTAGAGTCAGTATTTGCATAATCGGGGCCAAATGTTGCCTTGTCTCTCCCGGGTCAGGGCGCAAGTTATTATGGAGCTGGAACGAATTGCTTTGGAGAAGGAAGAATAGCAGTTAGTCAGAATAAAACCAAATACTGTCATTTACTCAATACTCCTTGTGTCTTGCACTAACCCGTGTGACAATACTAAGATATATAACGTACGGGCATGGCTCCAGAGATGATGTAGAAGGCATAAATTAGATTTTCTCAACATCGGAAGCAGTTTTTTCACCGTATCAGTCCATACAAGCCAAATGGGCTTCAGCAGAGTAATTCGTGTTGTTGGTACTTTTGTGGGTAAATTTGCACTCATGTGTAGTTAGATGAATATTGTTATGAGAGTGCTTCTTCTGTAAAATATGTTTTAAGGACTTATCGTTAAATATGGACATTGATTCATCTGGAAACTTGAAGAGATGCTGAACTTAGTCTTTTTTGAAAAGAGATCACCAGAAGGTTCCTGGACTTGGCTTGTAAACAAGCCCTTACTGGAAGGCCCCTGTTTTCAGATAAAATACCAGCAGGGAGCTTGATGTTTTGACTTGGAGAAAATGTTTACAAAGAAGTGACAAGTCAAGATTTATAGAGGTCAGGAAACTTAACTTCTGGATGTTTTTGGTTTCACTTTGAATTATTAAAAAAGATCCAGCTCATCTCTTTCTCTCTCTTGGAAAGAAACCCTGCGTGTCCAGTGTGTCAGTCTCCTCTTTCCTCTTGCATTTGAAGAAACCCTGCTTATCGAATGTGTGGGAACGGAAACCCCTGTTGCTGCATTTCTTGGAAAGCCTACCCAAACTGATCCTCAACATTACCCGGAGAGAACTGTCTAGGAAGGTCCCAGCATCTGTATTCATTTGAGTCTAACCAAAGCATAGGACATTGTTTTATATCTTTTTTTTTCAAGGATGAGAAAGTATTCAGCCTAAGTTTTTTTTTGGTCTTTTTTTTTGTAACAGAGCTCTAAAGCAAAATTCCCTTTTATTTTTCTGGTTAACTGGTATGTGTGTGTGTGTGTGTGAGTGTGAGGGGCTAAGGTAAAAAGGGAACTTTAATATTTCAATCTGTGTGTTTATGCTTTACTTCATTACTGGTTAAAACTTGTTTTGTAATAAACTGATAATTAAAGAAACCTGGTTGGTGTGTTTATTCTGGGGAAAATAGAGTATATGATTAACTGTATCAGTAAGTGGGAAAATTTAAATATATGTTGTGACCTGTGGAGAAGTGAGACTAGAATAAGCCGTGCACTCCTCCCACCTCAGTCATAACAATATCATAACCTGAACTAGTAATTAGATTAACCTTGTCGTAATAGGGTAGTGAGCATAAATGAGACCACATTATGATACCAGTTCAGCAAAACGACGTGATATTAAGAAAAGTTAAGCTTGTAAATTATATAGCTTCAAGTGTAAACTGTTGAAGCACTCAACTTCACAAAATATGTGAATATATCAGTCACGATGTGTGATAAATTTATGTCTTGAAATGTTGTCAAAGTTAAATATTCTCGAATTAAAAATAAATTGAATAGAATAGGGAAAATGAATCACAACATACAAGATGCAGTACAGCAACTATTCACACTGAGTTCAACAGCACCATCCAAACTGGCGAGTTCTTCCATCTAGAAGAACAAGGACAGCAGACGCATGGGAACACCACCATCTGCAAGTTCCCCTCCAAGTCAAACACCATCTGATCTGAAAATATATCGCCGTTCCTTCACTGTCACTGGATCAGAATCCTGGAACTCCCTCACAGCACACTGGGTGTACCCGCACAGATGGACAGCAGCGGTTCAAGAAGGCAGCTCACCACCATATTCTCAAGGGCAATTAGAGATGGGAAGCAAATGCTGGCCTTGCCAGCGACGCCCACATCCCATGAACGAATGTTTTAAAAAGTAGTTTAATCAAGTATTTACACTGAAGCACGAGCATTGACATCGAGAATGATCCAACAATAAAAGGAAGGGATATGTAGTGATTAAAAAGTAGCAACAACTGCTAAGTAGTGACCCGAATTAACAGAAATAGCAGTAAAAGTATTTAAATGGAAAATGAAGTGATTTCTACAACGTGCCCAAGGGTACTTTTGAGTTTAATCTGTGAGACTCAACAATCAAATTGTTTATTCCAGATCTGGCAAAACTAAATTAAAGATCTGCATGTATGTAATATAACAGCAAGGGAGCAGTGGCAATAAACGAATTGGACTTAGCTTTGTAACTGCAAACTATTTACTCTAATTTGAATGATTTGTTTTTGTAGAAAACAGCAAAAGTCAAGAAAAAAACAGTAAGCAACGAACGTAGCTACGGGAGCAAGCACTGGCCAAAATATTTGTCGAACCGGAATCCTCGTTAGAATGACTGCTCTGTTCGATATATACGTAAATATTCTGAGCTGTAGTATAGGGAACACAATATTCATTTGCAGCTATACGGTCATAAGGACTGTGCTTTACTTTGATAAAGCATGTGAACGGGAAAAGGGAATACGAAAAGGTTAGTCGATGGGGCAGGTGGTCTGAACTCGGAGAAGTCGCCGCTAAATGCATATCTGAGGAACAGATTACAAAACAAATAGAATATTAAGTGGTATTACCAGAATAATTCAATATAAAATAAACTCACCAGTTTGGCCTTGTATAAGATTTTGGCGAAGCCTCACTTATAAAACTGTGTCCGTTTCATCTCATACTGCGAGAGAGGCAGACTTTGTAAAAGCGGAGTGCCAAAAAATGAGACCTATATAAAAACACTTTAGTTACATATCAGATAATTGCATCTAGTCTTAAAATGGTTAGTTTTTATTTTGAGGATATCTGGAATCCCAGGGAACTGATGCAGGTGTTAAACACAATGAAGAGACGAAATTGCTTTCATATGGACAGATTAGCTGAATTATGTTAGGCGGCTCAGTACACTTGCCGAGAACCATGCTGGGAAAGAGCTAGCTTAGATACCAGGATAGCCTTCTTTTCCTCAGGGTAATTGGTCCTTAGGAAACGTTGCTATCTGATGTGGTGACTCCCGCATCACCTCTCACCTTATAGAGAGCTGGACCACTTACTAAGTACGCGAGATCAGGACAGAGAAAATTTCTGTAAAATTGCAAGTTAGTCCGTGGTTCATGGAATTATCTGAAATGAATTCTCAGTTAAAATCGTAGAGATTAATTAAATGGGGTTGTCACATTTGAAATACAGCCCGAATCTCTGGATTGGACCTGCGGTCACATGCGAGTGAGAATCAGAAGGGCAGGATAAACTAGGTTAATGAATGGAAGGAGAAATGATCGGTGATGACCATTGCCTGGCACTTGTGTAACGTGAATGTCACTTTCCACTTATCACCCCGAGCCTGAAACTCGTCCAGACCCTGTAAGATGCGGGCACAGACTGCTTCATTATCTGAGGAGTAGTAAATGGAACTGAACATCATACAATCATCAGTGATTATCCCTACTTCTGACCTTAGGCTGGAGGAAAGGTCGTTGAAGAAGCAGTTGAAGATGTTTGGGCCTATGACACTGCCGTGAGGACTTCCTGTTGTGATGCCCTGGGTCTGAGATTTTTGTCTTCCAACAATGAAGGGATTGCCCTCCAATGACTACAGCCAACTTCCTTTGCACTAGGTAGGGCTAAAACTAGTGGAGAGTTTCCCCCGATTCCCATTGATTTCAATTTTACTGGAGTTTTTTTTGGATACCACACTCAGTTAAGTGCTGCCTTGATGTCCAAGGCACTCATACTCATTTTACATCTGAAATTCAAGTCTTTTGGTTATGTTTGGCACGGTTAGTTCTGGAGCACAAGTCTTCAGCACTACAGCCAGGATGTTGTTGATGTCTGTAGCATTTGTTGTATCCAGTATGCTCAGCCGTTTCTAGTTACCATGAAGAGTGAAGCAAATTGGCTGAAACTTGGCATCTGTGATGCTGGGGAATTCAAGATGAGGCCGGGATGGATCATACACTTGGCACTTCAAGCTGAAGATGGTTGAAAACGCTTAAGCCTTGTCTTTTGCACTCATGGGTTGGGCTCCATCATCACCCAGGATGGAGATGTTCATAGAGTCTGCTCCTCCCATTAGTTTTATTTGATCTTATCTATCACTAGTCATGAGTGCAGATGGATTGCTGAGTTTTGAAATGATCCATTGGTTGCTTATCACTTAGCTCTGTCTATAGCATCCGATTCATGCAATCTTGTGTTTTAGTTTCACCAGTTTAGTACCTCATTTTCGGTTATGCCTGGTGCAGCTTCTGACATGCTGTCCAACACTCTTCATTGAACCAGGGCTGGACTGTTGGGTTTCTAGTAACGATAGAGTGGGGGAAATGCTGGGCCATGAGTTTACAGATTGCGATTGAAGACAATTCTGCTGCTACTGTATGCTCAGAACGCCTCATGGATGCCCAGATTTGAGCTGCTAGATCTGTTCTGAATCCATCCATTTAGCATGGTGGTAGTGCTACACAACATGATGGTGGGTGTCCTCAGTGTGTAGATCCATCTCCATAACGACTGTGTGGTGGTCACTCGTACAATACTGTCATGGAAAAATGCATCCGGATAGGTATATTGGTGAAGACAAGGTGAAGTAGTCTTTTCACACCTCTTGGTTCCCTCATCACCTGCCGTGGGCTCCGTCTGGCAGATATGACCTTCAGGACTCAACTAGGTCACTGGTGCTGATACCGAAACACTCTTGGTGATGATATTGAGGGGAACCTTCTCAGAATACATTCTGTGCCCTTGCTTGGCTCAAATAAGGGCAGGAATGGGGACGTAATATTCGTTGTACAAAATACTGGTACAAAAGGTGAAGTCACACAGGATCAGAGGGGAGCTGACAAGATGGATACAGAACTGGCTCGGTCATAGAAGACAGAGGGTAGCAGTGGAAGGGTGCTTTTCTGTATGGAGGGCTGTGACTAGTGGTGTTCCACAGGGATCAGTGCTGGGATCTTTGCTCTTTGTAGTATATATAAATGATTTGGAGGAAAATGTAGCTGGTCTGATTAGTAAGTTTGCAGATGACACAAAGGTTGGTGGAGTTGCGGATAATGATGATGATTGTCAGAGGATACAGTAGGATATAGATCAGTTGGAGACTTGGGCGTAGAAATGGCAGATGGAGTTTAATTCAGACAAATGTGAGGTAATGCATTTTGGAAGGTCTAATGCAGGTGGGAAGTATACAGTAAATGGCAGAACCCTTAGGAGTATTGACAGGCAGAGAGATCTGGGCGTACAGGTCCACAGGTCACTGAAAGTGGCAACGCAGGTGGATAAGGTAGTCAAGAAAGCATGCTTGCCTTCATCGGTCGGGGCACAGAGTATAAAAATTGGCAAGTGATGCTGCAGCTGTACAGAACCTTAGTTAGGCCACACTAAGAATATTGCGTGCAATTCTGGTCACCACACTACCAGAAGGATGTGGAGGCTTTGGAGAGGGTACAGAAGAGGTTTACCAGAATGTTGCCTGGTCTGGAGGGCATTAGCTATGAGGAGAGGTTGGATAAACTCGGATTATTTTCACTGGAACGACGGAGGTGGAGGGGTGACATGATAGAGGTTTACAAAGTTATAAGTGGCATGGACAGAGTGGATAGTCAGAAGCTTTTTCCCAGGGTGGAAGAGTCAGTTACTGGGGGACATAGGTTTAAGGTGAGAGGGGCAAAGTTTATTTTTTATTTTTATTTAGAGGGGATGTACGAGGCAAGTTCTTTACACAGAGGGTGGTGAGTGCCTGGAACTTGCTGCTGGGTGAGGTGGTGGAAGCAGGCACAATAGCGACGTTTAAGAGGCATCTTGACAAATACATGAATAGGAAGGGAATAGAGGGATATGGACCCCGGAAGTGCAGAAGGTTTTAGTTTAGGCAGGCATCAAGATCAGCGCAGGCTTGAAGGGCCGAATGGCCTGTTCCTGTACTGTACTGTTCTTTGTTCTTTTTTGCAATGTATTCAGGAAAGATGCAAAAGATACAAAAATGGGGATGGGGGCGCGTTACTCTTCAAAGGTACTGACCAGCCCCAAGAAAGGAAACACAATCTATTTGCTTGAATTGTGGAACAGCTGAAGAGCTTTAATATTGCAGGGTATACAAAGAAACAAAGAAACAAAGAAAATTACAGCACAGGAACAGGCCCTTCGGCCCTCCAAGCCTGCGCCGATCCAGATCCTCTATCTAAACATGTCGCCTATTTTCTAAGGGTCTGTATCTCTTTGCTTCCTGCCCATTCATGTATCTGTCTGGATACATCTTAAAAGACGCCATCGTGCCCGCGTCTACCACCTCCGCTGGCAATGCGTTCCAGGCACCCACCACCCTCTGCGTAAAGAACCTTCCACGGATATCCCCATTATAGGTCACCAAATAGTGGGAAGGAGCTGGAGAAGATTTAAGGTGAAGGAGCTGGAGAAGAAAGTCTGCATTCAACTTTCAGAATGATGTATAAACAATACAGAGGTAATAATGAGAAACTTCAATTATCTTAATGTAAACCAGAGAAGGGCAAGGTTGTAATCTGCTAATATGCACAGGGGACTGCTCTTGATCAGTATATCTCCAATCAGAGAAGGATGGAATTTAGTTCAGGGGAATGAAGTGGGACAAAGTGCAGCATGTTTCAGTGTGATAGCATCCAGTAGACAATGATAAAAATACCATTAGGTTTAGAATAGTTAAGGATGACAAAGACATATCGAAGGTGAACAAATAAACATCGAAGATAAGGTTACTAAACTGGGAAAGGACTAATTTCAGTGGGTTTGAAAGGAAAACAAAGATTCTCAGGTAAAAGAGTAAATCAGCCATGAGAGAGCTTCAATCATAGAATGATAGAATTGCTACAGCACAGAAGGAGGCCATTCGGCCTTTCATACTTGTGCCAGCCCTCTGCAAGTGCAACTCCCTTCGACCCAATCTCCTGCCTTTTCTCTGTAGCCCTGCATTTCTTTTTTACATTAGGTAGTTACATAATTCTCTTTTGAAGACCTCAATTGAATCTGCTTCCACTACATGCTCAGGCATAACATTCTAGATTTTAACTACGTGATGTGTAAAAATGTTTTTTTTTACTCTCATGTCATTATTGTTTCCTTTGCCAATCACCTTAAATCAGTGTTGTCTGGTTCTAGATCCTTTGGCCAATGGGAACAGATTTTCCCTAATTACCCTCTTCAGACCACTCATGATTTTGAAGACCTCCATCAAATCTCCTCTTAATTTTCTCTTCTCCAAAAACAGCCCCAGCTTCTCCAATTTATCCACATAAAAATGTTCCTCATCTCTGGAACTGCTCTTGGGAATCGATTCTAAATGCTGTCTAATACTCTCACATCCTTCCTAAAGTGTGGAGTCCAGACACGGACACAATGATCCAGTTGAGGCTGAACCCGGGTTTTATAAAGTTTCATCATAACTTCATGGCTTTTGTACTCAATGCCTCTATTTATAAAGCCCAGGAACCTTATGGTTTCTTAATCACTGTCTCAACCTGACTTGCCAACTTCAAGAATCTGTGAACATATACCTCCATGTCCCACTGCTCCTGCACCCCTGTTAGAATTGTAACTGTTATTTAATCTATCTGGAGACATACCTAGCACAAAGCAAGATGGTTATGGTTGTTGGAGGCCAATGATCTCAACTGTAGGACGTCACTGCAGGACACTACAGGGTAGTGTCCAAGGCCCCAAAATCTTCAGCTGCTTCATCAATGACCTTCTATCCATCATAAGGTCAGAAATGTGGATGTTCACTGATGATTGCACAATATTCAATTCCATTCGCAACTGCTCAGATAATGAAACAGGCTGTGCCACATATAGCGAGACCTAGATCGCATTCGGAATACCAATAACCTTCCGATGACATCACGGCTCTTTATCGGAAAAAAGTGACGATGTTCATTGTAACGTTGAATACAAGGAACGGATAATTAGGACATTAAACTGGCGAGCTTCCATCGACGAATTGTACTTCCTAGTCCATGGGTGTCTGAAGTTTTGCTTTGAAACAGTGCTCTAGTTGAGTGAGCCAAGTTCACTTTAGCTTTATATCCAGGATCGCCCCTTCACGACCAAGCATTAGCGAGAACCCGAGTTCATTTTTTTTGTTGAAATGATTTTTTGCAATCTCAACGCATAAATCGGCATTTCGTAGCTTGCGGCCAATTAAAGAGCATGTATTTCACTTACACGTCATCTTGTTAAATTTCAAACTTTCAAAGGCTTCACACAATTCATTGGTTTTGTACCGCAGTGGCTACCGAACATGAGAGAGCCAGGCATATCGCACAGACAGCAATGTGGGCCAAATGCGGTTAATCGGCTTCTTACTAGGTTAAACAGATCGAACGGTGATGTCCAGGGCAGCTAAAATGTGCACCTGGATCTATAACGACGGCCTGAACAGACAGAAAGCTTTTCAACGTAACATTTCATGTAATAAAGCCAGTCTTATACATCCGCATTGGAAAATGCGCTCAAATAATGGCTGTGTTTCAAAGCAATATCTCGGAATCGGGAGACAATTCAAATGCACATGGTCAGAGTCAATTTGTTGCACAAGCCGACAAATATTCCACGCTGGATAAATGTGCTCCAATATTCTGTTCGATTTTTTGTTCTGTTGTCCAGTCGATCATGCAGGAAATTAACAGAAATAAAAGCAAAAATACTGCAGATGCTGGAAATCTGAAATAAAAACAAGAAATGCTGGAACCACTCAGCAGGAGCAGTTCACCTCATCCCACTCCCCGGCTGTTCCCGGTAGCCTTGTATGTTTTTCCTCTTCAGATAAATATCCAACTCTCTTTTGAAAGCCACGATTGAATCTGCCTCCACCACACTCTCAGCCAGTGCATTCCAGATCCTAACCACTGGCTGCGTAAAAATCTTTTGCTCACTGTTGCTTATTCCAATCACTTTAAATTGGTGTCCTCTGGTTCGGGATCCTTCCGCCAATGGGAACAGTTTGTCCCTATCTACTCTTTCCAGATCCCTTATGATTTTGAACCGTTCTATCAAATCTCCACTTAATCTTCTCTTCTTCAAAGAGAACATACCCAGCTTCTCTAACCGATCCACTTAACTGAAGTTCCTCATCCCTAGAAACATTCTCGGAATCCTTTCTGATCCATCTCTAATGCCTTAATATTCTTCTGAAAGTGTGGTGCCCAGAACTGGACACAATACTCCAGTTGATGTAAACCAGTGTTTTATACAGTGTCATGAAGACCCCCACCTGCAAAGAATGAGGCATATTAATTTGATTAACTTAATATGGACATTAATTTTAAACAGTTGCTGGAGTGAAGAAATGACTTGTTTAAAGAGATCACCAGACATTTGGCTGTAGGACATTTGCATATTAAGAGACAGTGCTTGGAGAGACAAAGCAATAACTCCCTAGTCCAATTAACCCAAATAGATTTTGATCACCAAACAGTGAAGTTGTGAGAAAGTTGGCATTCTAGTGTCTGCTAAGATGGAGAATCCACAAAGGCAGGGGTGGTTAAACCAGCTGGTCACATGACTAACTGGCTGGCCCAGGTTGTTTTTGAACCACACACAGGACAGTTTGAAGACAGACTCCAGATTGCAACTGAAGCTGGAACAAGAAAGCCTCTTTCCTGGCTTGCTCTCTCTCACTTTCTCACAAGCCCCCGGACCCACTGAAGTTGCTTGAATCTCAAGAGAGAAAAGACTCCTATATCAAAACAGGTTAAAGCGTGCACTGGGCTCCAAAGAATAACAAGACTTACCAGCAACCAAAGACTCTACATTGAATTCAAAGGACTGTAAATATACCCAGCTATTGCCTCAAACTTTTCCCCTTTATTCTTTCTGTCTCTATTTGCGTGTATGTTTATCGTGTATACATGCTAGCGTGGTCTCATTGTGTATTCATAGTCATTAACTGGATTAAAGTTTAAGGTAAATAAACTTCCACCTTTCTTGTTTAAATCTAAGGAAACCTGTCTAATTGATTTTTTTGCCTTACAGTTGGGTGAACAAGTATTTACTGAGGGGGAGCTAAAACACGATGTTTTGAAAATTAAGCCCTGTTACAGTTAAAGCAGGCAAAGGCTGAGAGAGAATCCCTAGACCCCTTTCTCACCTGGTCGTAACAGGTTTATCAGAACTTCCCTGGTTTTCTAATCTGTGTCCCTTTTTCTGAAGCCCAGGATCCCATATAATCTATTGACCACTTTCTCAACCTGTCATTCAATCATTTGTGCACAAATACCTCTGATCCCTCCTTGAAGTAAAGATATCTAAGGCAAACGTAATATGTTTTTCGCTTGAACACGAGAATGTTGGTGTATAAGTAATAAAAATGGTCCCTCCCGTTTGTTAATCCCAATAATGCACGTTTCCTCATTGTAGCATGAAGTGTGGAGTATTTCCATGCGGTAAGGATCACTTTATATGCTTTGTTCGGATGGTTTCCATAGTTATTTCGAATATATCAGAAGAACCCATATATCTTGTTCAAGATCGATACTTATAGCAACTGTAAGATATACACACTTTATTACTGAAACCATCGTGTAGTTAATTGTAACTATCTTGCAAGACAAAATTTCACTTCCATAGTGTAAGTTATTGGTTCCAGACAAGGGCGAACTGAGGGGATGAAAACCCTAACTATGGTGTGTGGTGCTTTAGAAGTGTGGGCGACTTGAAGAATGGTGGAAACAAGAGAATTCGGAGCTGAAACAAGTGCACAGCACATATTTTACCAGCTGTGGGTCATGGAAATGATGAAAGTAGGTCTCGATTAAAGTGCTGATATATCTGTGCCATCAAATGATTTGTAATTGTAACGCCATATTTTCCATTGTGTTGCAACAAACCAGTCCAGTGTTATTTTTCGAGTGTTAGCGCAGTGCTGCTAAGCGAGGCACTAAAACCACTTCCTTTGTTTATCATACTGTTCTTGAAATGTATTCAATATTTGGTAAGACATTCAACCCGAGAGAAACAGACGACATATCAGAAAGGTCATCTACATCCTGTAGGTATATTGCTCCATAATTAACTTTTGCACTGCTGAATGTGGTTTGTTATAATCAGGTCACTCCTTGCTGGGGACTTATACACGAGAGATCGAGAAAGAGAGTTAAAGATTAGCCTCAATAATACAAATAATACACAAAGTTTGTGTGTTCAAGATAGACCAGTCAGTTAAGTAAGTCCATTGGCTGAATGTTAAAATCCTCCCAATAGAATGTTCCACAGTATAACTGTTACAATGGCAGGGGCAATGCAATCGAAGTTCTGATGATAGTTTGATGGTTGTTGATAACGAATAAAAAAAAAACAAAGAATTACGCTACATATTAGCACATACAAAGGAAAATAACCAACAAGTGAGAAAAGGGGAAAACCCCCGCTTGCTCAGAAAACATGATGTTAATGTATTTAAATAAAAATAAAATACTGCGGATGCTGGAAATCTGAAATAAAAACAAGAAATGCTGGAACCACTCAGCAGGTCTGGCAGCATCTGTGGAAAGAGAAGCAGAGTTAACGTTTCGGAAGGTTCCGATGAAGGGTCACTGACCCGAAACGTTAACTCTGCTTCTCTTTCCACAGATGCTGCCAGACCTGCTGACTGGTTCCAGCATTTCTTGTGTTAACGTATTTTCCTGAACTAATGCTGCAGAAACCTGAATTCAAAAGTAAGAAGGCAACTGGGGATTTAAACTATTGTAATTAAATATTTCTCAAATAAAAAGCTGGAATCAATAATTGTGACCATGAAACTAACACTCATAAAAATACGTCTTGTTAATGAATATCCTTTAGGGAAGGGAAGCTTCTGGCCTTGCCCAGTCTGGACTTACTTGTGAATCCAGATCTACATCAATATAGTTGACTCGTAACTGACCGCTGAAATTACCAACCCTCTCAAGGGCAATTAGTGATGGACAATAAATTCTGGCCTGACCAGCAACACCCACATCCAGTGAATGAATAAAACGTTGCATCTTATTTGTTTGATTAATACATTGAGAGAACGCATACCTATGTTTAATTGTGCTCCATCTATTCGTGACACTCCACTTGTAGATTGCTTTACATACCCAAGTAAAGAATAAAATGATTGCAACCAGAACTACCGACTAAATTCCTTAGTACTGAAGTGAACAATGATTTTTTTTTCAATTCATCAACATTCTGGCAAGGCCGCTTTGACCTGAACTTGTGGCATTTTGAAAAACAAGAGCAGTTGACATCGGACTGAAATTATACCTGAACCATTAGGAAGTGGGCAACAACTATGCTACAGGACACAGAATAAAGAATTCATACACGCGTGAGTAACTTAAATTTGTGAAGAGAGTAGAGCAGATATCAAGTTGCATGGCGTTTAAATGTGACAGTGACTGCGAAACCACTGGTTATGCAGTAGTCAACATCTATTGGCAACAGAAAGTAGATGGTTGTGAGAGAGGAAATACTGGAGGCTGATTACCTCCTCCATGAAGGAATGACCCAACGAGCTGTACAAAGAGCAAAAAAAGATAAAGATGACAAGAAATGCCCTCGTGGGGGGTGTGGGCAGAAAGTTACGTCCACATGCACTGACACACAGGAATAAAATATTTTTTTCAGTACGGCTTGTAGTTAATATGAACAGAGTTAATATCATAAAAGCAAAATACTGCGGATGCTGGAAATCTGAAACAAAAACAAGAAATGCTGGATTCACTCAGCAGGTCTGGCAGCATCTGTGGAAAGAGAAGCAGAGTTAACGTTTCGGGTCAGTGACCCTTCTTCGGAACTGACAAATGTTAGAAAAGTCACAGATTATAAACAAGTGAGGTGGGGGTTGGGCAAGAGATAACAAAGGAGAAGGTGCAGATTGGACCAGGCCACATAGCTGACCAAAAGGTCACGGAGCAAAGGCAAACAATATGTTAATGGTGTTTTGAAAGACAAAGCATTAGTACAGATTAGGTGTGAATATACTGAATATAGAACATCAGCAAGTGCAAACCTGAAGAAAAACAACCTGAAAAAAAACCCTGAAAAAAACAGTTAATATCATGCCTGTCACAGTATACAAAAGTTGTAAAATAGTTCCATAAATATGCTGTGGGTTTAAACACATTAGGTGTGACAAACAGGTTTGGAAGAGAGAACAAGTTGAAAAGTCCGCAGCAATAGTTAAAGCTGCTGTGAGAAAGAAACAGGGTTCGTCTTTTCCTAAATGTATGTGCTGTTTTATGTTTGTACTTGTTTGTTCGATGTTTTCATGTGGTAAACGTGAGTTTTAAGTCATGTTTTTATTCTTTGAACTGTGATTTTATTTTCTTGGACTCAAGATCAGAGAACATCACTTAATTTGCAGATTTGGATTATAACCGTTACAGCCATCAACAGCCTGAATCTTGAGGTCCGAACAGTGGTGAACGCTGAGATATTGGCCGCTGTTAAGGGCTGCAATGACACGACAACTTCTGGAGCTAGAAGTCATGCTGAAACCCAGAAGTTCTGATACACCTCAAGGGGGTGGGGGGCGGGGGGTGGTGTTGTATGCGGGGTGGTAAGAGTGATTATAGTTTGGAGACCGAGTCTATCACGGGTATAAGGGATGGGGTAGTTCTGTTTATCGAATTACCAGCTTTCAGTGATCATCCACAGCTCGCTGATTGTCCCACCATTCCCATTCATAAAACGGCATCAATCATTAATGCAAGAACTTTGCTTATTTGCTCACAACTTGGTTGGAGTCTAACGTGCAAAAAAATTAGGGCTCATAAGCACAGGTGCAAGTCAGCAAACATGCAGTGCAGATGAAGGGTTGTAACTAAAATGTTCGAACCATAGAACCATCGAAAAGTTACGGCACAGAAAGAGGCCATTCAGCCCATCGTGTCCGTGCCGGCTGGAAAAGCTAGCTGCCCAATCTAATTCCACCTTCCAGCACCTGGTCCGTAGTCTTGCAGTTACAGCACTTCAGGTGCATGTCCAGGTACCTTTTAAAAGAATTGAGGGGGTCTGTCTCCACCACCGATCAGGGCAGTGAATTCCAGACACCCAACACACACTGGGTGAAAAAGTTTTTCCTCGTGTCCCTCTAATCCTTCCACCAATCACCTTAGATATGTGCCCCCTGGTAATTGACCTCTCTGCTAGGGGAAACAGGTCCTTCCTGTCTACTCTATTGAAGCTCCTCATAATTTTGTACACCTCAATTACGTCACTGATCAGCCTCCTATGTTCTAAGGAAAACAACCCCAGCCTATCCAATCTTTCATCATAGCTGCAACTTTCAAGCCTTGACAACATTCTTATAAACCTCCTCTGTACTATCTTCAAAGCAATTATGTACTTCCTGTAATGTGGTGACCAAAACTATGTGCAATACTCCATCTGTGGTCTAACCATTGGTTTATACAGTCCCAGCATTACATCCCTCCTTTTGATTCTATACCTGTCCAATAAATTCCACTGACCTTCTTCACCACTTTATCTACCTGTCCTGTCACCTTCAGGGACCTGTGGACATGTACTCCAAGGTCTCTCCCTTCCTCTACCCCTCTCAATATCCTCCCATTTATTGTGTATTCCCTTGCTTTGTTTGCTCTTCCCAAATACATTACCTCACACTTCTCTGGATTGAATTCCACTTGCCACTTTTCCACCCACTCAACTGAACCATTGATACTATCCTCTTCACTATCAACTACACAGCCAATTTTTGTGTCATCTGCAAATTTTCCAATAATGCCTCCCACATTTAAGTCCAAATCATTAATATATACCACAAACAGCAAGGGACCAACACTCAGCCCTGTGAACACCACTAGAAACTGCCTTCCATTTGCAAAAACATCTTTGTTTCCTGTCACTGAGCCAATTTTGTATCCAACGTGCCACATTCCCCTGTATCCCATGGGCTTTTATTTTTCTGACCAGTTTACCATTTGGGACATTGTCAAATGCCTTATTAAAACCATGTAAACCACATCCATTGCACTACCCTCATCAATCCTGCTTGCTACTCCCTCAAAAAATTCAATTAAGTTAGCAAGACATGACCTTCCCTTACCAAATCCAGTGCATGATTTCTCCACCTCCTCTCCTCTGGCTCCCCCAGCTCTCCCGGTTCCTCTTCCCACCCATCCCCGGCTCCTCTGCCCCTGCCTCAGTCCCAGCGATGTTGGAACTCAGGGGTGGGGAAAGGGGGGATGTTCCAGGAAGCTATGGACATGTCTCTTTGTCAGTTCCTTCTTAGCAGCACTCTAACAGCTAAAATGACTTTCTCTTGATAGAACTACTGCTAATGAAAATGAGGATTGACTGAAGCAAAAGTACATTTTTTGTATAGATTTAGCTACAGTGGTCTTTCATAAACTGGCAGCTGGTGCTGGTGCAGTGTAAAGTTCACAGGATGGTGTGAACGTTGCAATGATGTCATTCCTGCATGTTATTTACATTGGTTTTATATTTTGGAGCTGTAATCTGATGATCAAAACACTCGTGACAATTCAGATCGGGAAGGTGCTATCATAAAAGTACTTGAATTGCTACATAAGTTTAAGAACATTCAGTAAATAATGGAATGCGACTGAGTGCTCTGACCAGAGTCCCAAAGGACCATAGGCATCTCTCCCCATTAGAGAGATACAGTTGGTGATGTATAGCTTGAGGGTCACCACTCATCAAGCCTTTGGCAAGGCAAGGAGACAGGCCTCCATGAACTACCACAGCTGGTACCAGGATTGAACCCGCACTGTTGGCATTTTTCTGCATTTGCGATTGAGTGAGGGTGACAGATATTTAAGCATTTGTCCTTTAGGGAAGGATATCTGCTGTCCTTACCTACTCTGGACTGTAGTTGCTTTTTGTTTGGCCAGTCAGACATGATGGGCCAAGTAACCTCTTTCTGTGCTGTAAACATTCTATGATTCTATGACTCTTAACCGTACTTTGAAATGACCTAGCAAGCCATTCAGTTGTACCAAACCGCTATACAAAGTTGAAATGGAATAAAATCTGACATTGACCTAGGCAGAGGAAACAGCAATGACAAACCCTATCGACCTTGCAAAGTCCTCCTTACTGAAATCTGGGGGCTTATGCCAAAATTGGGAGAAATGCCCCACAACCTAGTCAAAAGAACAGCCTGATATAGTCATACTCATGGAAACATATCTTACATCCAATGTCCCAGACATCTTCATCACCACCATTGCAAGAATCACCATTCCTGTTCTACTGGCAGGACAGACTCATCAGAGGTGGCATAACAGTGACATACAGTCAGGAGAGAGTTGCCCTGGCAGTTCTCAATGTTGTCACCGGACCCCATGAATAGCATCAGTCAAATATGAACATGGAAACCTCCTGCTGATTACCACCTACCACTGTCCATCAGGTGATGAATTAATACTCCTCCATGTTGAACACAACTTAGAAGGAGGTCTGAGGGTAACAAGGACACAGGATGTACTCTGGGTGGGGGACTTCAATGTCCATCATCAAGAGTGGCTTGGTAGCACCTTTACTGATGGGGCTCGCCAAGTCCTGAAGGGCATTTCTGCCAGGCTGAGTCTGCAGCACGTGGTCAGGGAACCAACAAGAGGGATAAACCTTGTCCTCACAAATCTACCTGTTGCAGATGCAACTGTTCATTAGAGTATTGTAGGAGTGACCACCGCAAAATCCTTGTGAAAGTGAAGTCCCATCTTCACAATGAGGATACCCTCCATTGTGTTGTTTGGCACTACCACCGTGCTAAATGGGATAAATTCAGAACAGATCTGGCAGCTCAAAGCTGGGCATCCATGTGGTGCTGTGGACCATTATCAGCAGCAGAATGCAATAATACTGAAGATACTGCAGAAATAGCTGTGCCCCTATCCAAGCTGTTCCAGTACAGCCACAACACTGACATCTACCCAACAATGTGGAAAGTTGCTGAGGTATGTCTTGTCCACAAAAAGCAGGACAAATCTAATCTGGCCAATTACCGCCCCATCAGTCTCCTCTTGATCATCAGCAAAGTGATGGAAGGTGTATTAACAGTGCTATCAAGTGCCACTTAAACAGCAACAATCTGCTCACTGATGCTTAGTTTGTGTACTGCCAGGGCCATTTGGCTCCATACCTCACTACAGTCTTGGTCCAAATATGGACAATGAACTGAACTCAGGAGGTGAGGTGAGAGTGACTGCCCTTGATATCAGGGCAACATCAGACTGAGTGTGGCATCAAGGAGACCAAGCCAAATTGAAGTCAATGGGAATCTGGAGGAAAACCCTCCATTTGTTATACCTGGCACAAAGGAATATGGTTGTGGCTATTGCAGGCCAATCATCTAAGCCCCAGGATATTTCTGCAGGACATCCACTTCCATCTTCAGCTGCTTCAATGACCTTTCCTCCATCATGAGGTCAGAAATGGGGATGTTCGCTGATGATTGTATGATGGTCAGTACCATTTACAACTCCTCAGATACTGAAGCAGTCCATGCCCAAATGCAGCAAGTCATAACATTCGTGCCACTCACGTGCCAGACAATGACGATCTCCAACAAGAGAGAGTCTAAGAATCTTCCTTTGACATTCAACAGCATTAACATCACTGAATCCTCCACTATCAACATCCTGGGGGCTTAGCATTGGCCAAAAACTGAACTGAAACAGTCACATGAATAATGAGCTACAAGAGCAGGTCAGAAGCAGCGAGTAATCCATCTCCTGACTCCCCAAAGACTGGCCACCACCTCCAAGGCACAGGTCATGAGTGTGATGCAATACTGTCCACTGGCCTTGGTGAATGCAGCTCCAACAAAACTCAGGAAGCTCGACACCATCCAGAACAAAACATCCCACTTAATCAGCACCCCATCCACCACATTAAACATTCACTCCCTCCACCACTGAAACACAGTGGCAGCAGTGTGTACCATATACATGATGCACTGCAGCAATTCACCACACTTCCTTCCACAGCACCTTCCTGACCCACAACCTCTACCACCTAGAGGGACAAGGGCTGCAGATGCATGGGAACACCACCACCTGCAAGTTCCCCTCCAAACCACACACCATCCTGACCTGGAAATATATTGCCCTTCCTTCACTGTCACTGGGTCAAAAGCCTGGAACTCCTTCTCTAACAGCACTGTGGGTGTACCCGCATTTGATGGACTACAGCAGTTCAAAAAGACCACAGCACCACATTCTGAAGGGCAATTAGGGATTGGCAAGAAAAGCTGGCAGAGCCAGCGATGCCTACATCCCGTGAAATGAATAAAAACGCCAGTATATTTGTTACAAGGTTTCCTTTTTTGTTAAAATTTGAGAATTTACATTTTAAAACTGAAAAGGGATTCCATAAATGCTGGAACTGTAAACAAAAATCCGTTTTATTTTTTTGCCAGTAAACCGGTTGTGTATGTATGTGTGTGTGTGAGGGCGAGGATAAATAAAGAGATTTCATATTTCAAGTTGTGTTGTTCTACTTCATTATTGGTTAAAACTTGGTTTATAATAAACTGACAATTTTGTTGTTTATTAAAGAAACCTGGTTGGTGTGCTTGGAGAAAATAGAGTATATGATTGACTGTTTCGGTAAGTGGGAAATTTAAATATATGTTGATCTGTGGAGAAGTGGGACTGAATTAACATTGCACTCCTCCCACCTCGGTCATCGCATATTGATAATAGCGACAGAGCTGGATTAGATATCTCACCGGACAATCCCTTTTAAACTGAACATGATGAATGAAAGAGAAGGTGTGGTAGCACACATCAGTTGTGTTCAATCTTTTGGTGATGTGGTAAGCATGCATTGAAGGTGACTTGCAATAAAAGTTGATACGGCACCAGTAAACAGACCTAAAAGACACGAAGAAGGTTCAAAGGCTCAATGGGGAAAGACCACAGTGTAAGGTCCCCCCACCAAGCTGAACTGAGGGGCTGGATCCATGGGAAACCCCTCGGACTGTATCGTTAATATTTTCAATTGCTGTAAATGTAAAACTGTAATTGGCATGACAATTGTGAAATGGAAGGATTGTGAAGGAACTCATGATAGTATTGAAGGAAACTGATCTCCCTTGCAATGTTTGTATTTTTTGGTGCTGTTTTGAATCTGTTTGGCAATGTAATTTTTACAGATTTTTATGAATAAAGTATATTTTGGAAAAAAAACCCGAACTGTCAGGATATCCCGATATTTGTCTCTGTGTCAGCTTTTAGAAGAGTCAGAATCTGTATCCAGGCTCAATCAAGGGTTTGTGCAACTAATATTTTCTTCGATATTTTATATTGGTCACCATAGACAAATATTATCTCCTTGACACTTCGTTACATGTTGGTTATAACCCAACAGATTGGCTTCCGTAGCAAGTTTGCTATTTTTATAGTTCAATGGTTGTTTCAACGTTTTAAAATATTTTTGAAGTTTTAAAAAGTTGTTTTCAAGGTTTGTAACAATCTTTCAAAGTTTACACAAGTGTTTAAAAGTGATTACAAATATTTAAAGTATTTAATCTTTTAAAACGTTTTTTAAAAAGTGCTTAAAAGTTTCTGAAAATTTTCAAAGTTTATAGAAGTATTTAAAAGTGATCAAATTTTTCTTTTTAAAAAGTTCGAAGCTACTTAAAATCATTATAAAGCTTTATGAAGCACCAACCTGAACAGTGACTGACAGCTTGACCTCAAAGGGCGTGACTTCTAATTACTGACGTCAATCCCTGACTGCTCGACCTGACCGCTGGAGAAATCAGCTCGGACAGTAATTTCCTGCCACAGCCTTCGGACAAGGTAAGTATGCGCAGAGTGGCGATCGGCGACGCTGGCATGAAGATTCGGACCGCTATTTCGAACTTGTGTCAATGTAGTTGATGGAATATATTCATTTCAATCTAAGATTGTACACCTGGAGTTGGGGAAGACATTGAAACTTAAGATGCTGGTCTGGATTTAATTTGACTGAAATTTGCTTGAGCACCTGCAAAAAGCAAGACGCTTGTTTTATGAGAAGGTAAGAATTCAGGCTTGATGTTATGCTGTAATGTTGCTTGGTAGCAAATCCATTTCAAAACTTCAAAGTATATTGTTTAAATTGAATTGTAACCAGAAGAACTGCTATTGTTTTATGAAATTTAAATTAGAGATGCTTGCTCTTGTTTAAAATCAATTTCATAATGGTAAATGGGTGGTCCCGCCGGCACTTGATAATGAGATGGTCCGTTGAACCCACACCTCTAGTGGGCACCAAAGAACAAAGAACAGTACAGCACAGGAACAGGCCATTCGGCCCTCCAAGCCTGCGCCAATCTTGATGCCTGCCGAAACTAACACCTTCTGCACTTCCGGGGCCCATATCCCTCTATTCCCTTCCTATTCTTGTATTTGTCAAGATGTCTCTTAAACGTCGCTATCGTATCTGCTTCCACCATCTCCCCTGGCAGCAAGTTCCAGGCACTCACCACCCTCTGTGTAAAACACTTGCTTCGCACATCCCCTCCAAACTTTGCCCCTCGCACCTTAAACCTATGTCCCTTAGTAACTGACTCTTCCACCCTGGGAAAAAGCTTCTGACTATCCACTCTGTCCATGCTGCACGTAACTTTGTAAACCTCTATCATGTTGCCCCTCCACCTCTGTCGTTCCAGTGAAAACAATCCGAGTTTTTCCAAACTCTCTTCATAGCTAATGCCCTCCAGACCAGGCAACATCCTGGTAAACCTCCTCTGTACCCTTTCCAAAGCCTTCACGTCCTTCTGGTAGTGTGGCGACCAGAATTGCACGCAATATTCTAAGTGTGGCCAAACTAAGGTTCTGTACAGCTGCAACATGACTTGCCAATTTTTATACTCTATGCCCCGACCGATGAAGGCAAGCATGCCATATGCCTTCTTGACTACCTTATCCACCTGCGTTGCCACTTTCAGTGACCTGTGGACCTGTACGCCCAGATCGCTCTGCCTGTCAATACTCCTAAGGGTTCTGCCATTTACTGTATACCTCCCACCTGCATTAGACCTTCCAAAATGCATTACCTCACATTTGGCATTAGGTTTACCGTCAGTTCCAAAGGCTAGTACAACAGATGTGGTGCTATGTGTGGATCAGAATGCGAATACCATTATTTATGACTACCTGGCATCTGCCATTATTCTTGACTACCCGGGATAGGGTTTAAAATCATGTCCTGGCATCCATTGGCCACAGAGACAATTGTACGTGATTACATTGGCCTACCTGAATGGACTGAGATGGATATCTAATGTATTTTGCTTACAATTGACTGTAGCAAACATCATCAAATAGTGTCTGATGGAATATAGGAGGAATAAAGGACTGTGTCCTTTTCTACTGCCAAAGATCGCAGGAGCTATGTTGGTTGCAAACTGTGTCTCTTTAAAAGTCTGTTTGAAGGCTTCAGAGTCCACAAGCTGTGAAAAGTTCCTCGTACTTTTTTATTCCTTTTGTTTAAAGATGCTAAAGACTTGTTTCGTTGAAAATATTTTTTTTCTTCACTAGTCATGTTGAAAGACACCCAAAGAAAGAAAATGAAAGATGACCTAACATTTTTTTCGTAAGCACCGACTATTTTGTTTTCATTTATCTATTCTGTGTTGTGTTTAATTGATAGCATAGTGCTCTGGACAACGTGTGTCAGTGAAGAGCGATGGCTCAATTCATTCCATCTTCGCAGCCTCTGGAGAATCCTTGGCATCGGGTGGCATGACCGTATCTCCAACGCAGAAGTCCTCGAGGTGGCCAACATCCACAGCATATACACCCTAATGAGCCAGCGGCGCTTGAGGTGACTTGGCCATGTGATCTGCATAGAAGATGGCAGGATCCCCAAGGACGCATTGTACAGCGAGCTCGTCACTGGTATCAGACCCACCGGCTGTCCATGTCTCCGCTTTAAAGATGTCTGCAAACGCGACATGAAGTCCTGTGACATTGATCACAAGTCGTGGGAGTCAGTTGCCAGTGATCGCCTGAGTTGGCTGACAGCCATAAAGGTGGGGCTAAAGAGTGGCAAATCGAAGAGACTTAGCAGATGGCAGGAAAAAAGGCAGAAGCGCAAGGAGAGAGCCAACTGTGTAACAGCCCCGACACCAATTTTATCTGTGGAAGAGTCTGTCACTCTAGAATTGGCCTTTATAGCCACTCCAGGCCCTGCTTCACAAATCACTGCCCACCTCCAGGTACTTACACATTGTCTCTCGAGACAAGGAGGTCAAAGAGAAGAAGAAGTGGTCTGAATAAAATGGGAATTATTGATGTTAACTAACTATTCAATTGTGAAAACCAGACTGTTTTTGTGGACACGGTGAGATTGTTGCAAAGTGTACGAGAATCTCTATTTCTAAGGATGAGATTATCATAGAAGTAATTCCAAATATCTGGCCAATGGCAAAAACTCAATGATTCTGTTTGTGTAATCATCAGGAGTATGTGAAACATGGAAATGGTACTGCTATCAAGCTGTATGAAAACTATCTGAAGGCATCCTGTCGATTAATAGAATCAAGGCACAGAGGAAGCCATTCAGCCCATCGAGTTTAAGCCAGTTCTTTGAAGAGCAATTCAGTCAGCCCCACACGACTCTTACTTACGACTGACTGTGTAAAAAGCTCTTCTTCACATTTGTCCTTCATCTCTTGCCCGAAACGTTAAATCTGAGTCCCCTAGTACTTGTAATATCAGCTAATGGGGACAGCATTTCTTTGTCTATCTTACCTAAACTTGTCATAATCTTCTAGACCTCGATCACATCTCCTGTCAATCCCCTTTTCTCCAAGGAGAACAACCCCAGCTTCTCCAACCTAACCTTGCAGCTAAAATCCTTCATAGATGAAACCGCCTGGTAAATCTCCTCTGCTCCCTCTCAAGGACCCTCACATCCTTTTTAAAGTGTGGTGACCAGAAAAGATCGCATTGCTCTAGTTGTGGTGAACCAGAGCTTTTTAAATTTTCCATATAACTTCCTTGCTTTGGTATTCAACAGGTCTATTTATAAAGCCAAAGGCTACACATGCTTTGCGAATTGCTCTCTCAATACGACCTGAAATCTTGAAAGATCTAGGCACATAAGCCTCCAAGATCCTTTGTACTCTTTAGAGCTTTGACATTAGGTTTATATTGGCTGTCCCTAACCATTCTGCCAAAATGCATCACCTCACACTTCTCTGTATTAAATTCCATCTGCCACTTGTCTACCCTTTCAGCTAGCCTGTCTATGTCCTGTTGCAGCCTTTTGGTATCATCCACCCTGCTTGCCATGCCTCCAACCAAGATCAGCATCATTGGAAAATGTTGTAAATTTGCTCTGCATTCCAATATCGAGTGTGTGTGTATGGTGGTCACTGTGCCTTGGGGAACACCACTGTCTACCATCCTCCAGTCTGAAAACAACAACAATTTACCATGATTCACTGCTTCATGTTGTTATGGAATGCAGTGTGGGTGGTTGTCACAGTTCACCTCCCAACTGACTGCAATCGTGTTTTGTTCAAAATGTTGAGTTAGTCCCTGAGTGTTTTCTAAGGTCAAATAAAATGGCAAATACCAGCATTTCTTGTAGGTTAAAACATGACTGCTATTTATTTTTACACAATTCACAAAATGATGGCAAACTCACTCATGCACGCATTCACTTTTACATGCATACATAGAATAGATAGGTACAGAGGAACAGGGTAAGTTGCCTAAAGTGAGGTAGGTGTTTGTGGTTTATGGTAAACCTGTTGAAACTTCTCAGAAGGACAGTCTCTTTTAAAGGTGCAGGCCTGGGTGTTTGTAGTCTTGAACCTGTTGAGGTGTTGTAGATTTCTGGTGGTTAAGACTTCAGACTGGAGCTGGTAGCTACTTTCAGTTCTCTGCTGCAGCTTGATGAGGTGCAGAATTAGCAGTAGGGCTTCTTCCCTGTTTTGGCTGGGTCTCTTTCCTCAGCCTGTCACTGGATGGCTTTCTGTGCTATTGTTCTCATCTCTCCTCTCTCCAGAGGGCTAACTTTCAAGGTCATAATCCATCACATTAGCATTTCTGTTGTGGACACATAGCCTTCTTCCCTGGTGTGACCAAACAATGGACCAGGAGTGGAATTCATGACTATCTATTGATGTCTGGATGGGTACCATTCTGTTATGGTGTCGATACTTCAAACTGTATTTGTCTAAGAAGAAACCGATTCAATTCAGGAATAACTCTTGATGGCTTCAGGGTGGGCACAGTTAACACTCCTTTGTCTGGAATGTAGCATTTTGTCCTTGGAGACAGTGAGACAGTTTTTGAATTGACAGGCCAGGTCAATTGACCATGGTTGGCTATCTTTGCAGCACATTTTCCACTTTTTTAAAGAAAAAGTCAATTTCAAAGAGTCTACATTGAATAAAATGTGTACCTTAAAACTTAGGAATATGACATGTCTTCACTGGGCATAACACTGTCCTTGAGGCAACTACTTTATCAAAGTTAATACCTACCCTCTTTTTCCAGGAGTCTCACTTTTGTGAAACAGCCTTTTATGTGTTACCTTGTCAAAAACCTTCCTAAGATCCATATCAAAGTGACTCCTGACAACGCAGAGCGTGCGCAGAGCGATCGTAGACATCATCAATGCGTGCGAACATTTGCCAGCCTGCCAGTATGAATGTGCGCATGACATCACCTTGCAATGACGTCCTCACGCCTTAATCGCCGTTTCCATTCACCCGTCTCCATTCACCCGAACAGTACCCTGCACCTTCCCACCATTCCTACTTCAATCACTGCTTCACACCACTCGATCCCAGCCATGCCACTGCCTTCCCTCTGCCACTTGCTCCACCTGTCCTCTTCCCCCTCCCTCAGCTCCCAGCTCCCGCTCCACTGGCCACTCTACCCCTTGGCCACTTGCTCCAGGCCTCCCCACTTCCCCCCTCCCAGCCATTCACTTTTGCCCTCGACGCTTTCTCACCCCCCCTTCCCCACTGGCCATTTCCCCCTCAGCCACTCGCTCCAGACCTCGCCACTGCACCCCCCACTCCCCTGGGCCTATTGTTCCCTGCTCCTCGCTTCCTGTCCTCACCCTGCTGTCCAGCCCCTCGCTCCCCACTTCCCCCTCGTCCACCATTCCAGCCGTGAGCTCTGGGCCGTGCCACTTCCCTCCTCTCAGCCACTTGCTGCATCACCCCATCACACCCCATGGCCCACCTTGCTTCTTCGGGCGGCTTGGCGGAGAACGATCGAACCCCTTTAATACCATCTCCCACCCACCTCCCTACATGAATGCTGAGTTGTGTCCCCTTTAATACCATCCCCTACCCACCTCCCTACATGAATGCAGTGTTGCGGCCCCTTTAATACCATCCCCCACCCACCTCCCTACATGAATGCAGAGTTGCGTCCCCTTTAATAACATCCCCAACCCACCACCCTACATGAATGCAGTGTTGCGTCCCCTTTAATACCATCCCCTACCTACCTTCCGACATGAATGCAGAGTTGAGCCCCCTTTAATACCATCCCCTGCCCACCTCCGTACACGAATGCCGAGTTGAGTACTGTTTCGCAACATTAGCCTTCAGAGGCTCCGAGCACTTCAACCTCGGTTCCGCCAGATTTTATCAGTCAGGAACAGGAGAGGCGCCTGTTCAACTGAATATTGGAAAGTGTTTGCAAACTCGCAGTGGGATGTATAATGTGGCAAGGTAAGTACCTCTTTACATTTTTAAATTGGGCTTCCATTGCTGAAAGATTCAGCCATAACCCATACATGACTACATATTATCTAGTGAGTCAAAGTCCTCAAAGAGGCCAGGGTGGTGAGGGTCAGACCCAGGAAGCTTACTGCGACAAGTGCAGGAAAATTTAATAGGATTCTTGAGGGTTTTCAGGGTTATGTGTCTGAAGGGAAAGTAACTCCATACCCATCGAGTGAGGCAAGCAAGCCCATAGTGATTCTCAGGGATACAGGCGCCACTAGGAGAGAACACAGGAGGTCAGAGAGACAGGGCAGTGGTAGCTGATGGTCCCCTGCAGTTTCCCTGAATGTGAAATGAATCGGGCCATGATCAAACCAGCTCCCCTAGAGGAGACTGAATTGGTACTGCAGGCAGATGACCATGAGGTTTGTCTGTCTGAGACTTTCTTTGGAATGTTAGAAGACCTAGGGAATGAATTAACTAGCTGAGATTCAGTGAGCTGACCCAGTATTGCGAGAGTTAGCACAGGCTGTCCAACCTGAAATTGAAGCAGAGGGAGTCCCTAACTGCTACTATCTAAAGAATGAGGTACTGATGAGGAAATGGAGTTCTCCTCATAAACCTGAGAGCAAGGAGTGGACCGTGGTTCACCAGTTCGTGGTGCCACACCAGTACCGAGAGAAATATTAAGAATGGCCCATGAGATTGCAGTGGCTGTACATGTCAGTATACGAAAAACCAAAGCCCGCAATAGACAGCAGTTTAACTGGCCAAATCTCCACAAAGATGTGGTGGAGTACTGTCGGAGTTGCCACATGTACCAGGTTGAGGGGAAACCCCAAACTACAGTGAAACCTGCACCCCATGTCCTGTACCGGTGTTTGGAAGACCCTCCAGCAGAGGGCTGGTGAACTGTAAGGGACCCTGCCAACAACAAATGGGGACAGGCAGGCACAAGGCTGGCAAAAGGTTGGAAAGGGGAAAAAGGGACAAAGAGGGAAGGTTAGGAATCCCAAATGGAAACCCCTACTGTCTGGTCATCCAACCCCGAAATGTTTGAAAAGGTAGACCCCACATCCTCCTATGTAAATACAGACACTAGAAGCACCCCACCAGAGTTGCTAACAGCATTTACAGGAACCTGTAGAGCCAAAGAAAGTCCTTAAGAGAGCAGAGAAACCGTTAGGGTGATGCCTCACTTAGTCGAAGTGTCACAGGGGCGTGCAGTAGAATGGCATTTCATTCTGCTGGGTGTGGCGGTGTCATGAAGATTCCCACCTGCCAAGAATGTGTCATATTAATTTTGTCATATGAGCATCAATTTTAAACTGTTGCTGGAGTGAAGAGATGACTTGTTTAAAGCGATCAGTAGTGGCTGGAAAAACATTTTTGCATGCTAAGAGACAGTGCTCGAAGAGACAAAAGAATTGCTCACTGATTCAATTAACAGAGACTTGTCTGGGCAATGGTGATCCACATCTTGTTGGTGTAAGAGACAGCACTACGCCCCCCGCACCCGCCTCCCCCACCCCCCCCACCACCGAGAGCTTTGAAATCCACAAACCACAGGAGTGGTTGTTCCCAAATAAGGGGTTAGTCACATGACTAACCTGCTGGCCAACTTGGAGTTTTGAATTGTGCTCATGGGACTGTTTGAAGATTGAGACTGCAGATTGCAACTGAACTTGGAACAAGAGCCTCTCTCCTGTCCGGTTCTCTCTCTCTTTCACTAATCTCCAGATCCAGTGAAGTCACTTAAACCTCAAGAGAGAAAAGACTCCTACATCGAAACAAGTTTTAAAGCGTGCATTGGGCCCCAACGAAATGGCAAGGCTTACCGGCAACCAAAGACTCTACATTGAACTCAAAGGACCGTAACTAGAAACTCAGCTATTGCCTCAAACTTTTCCCCTTTAATCTTTTTACTTTATCTGCCTTTATCTGCGTGTGCGTTTATTACGTATGTATGCTAGCGAGGTCACGTCACGTATTCGTAGTCGTTAACTGAATTAGAGTTTAAGATTAATAAACTTCCACCTTTCTTGTTTAAATCTAAGAAAACCTATCTGATTTGGTTTCTTTGCCTTACAATTGGAATGCACTGAACAAGGATTCACTGAGGGGGAGCTAAAAACATGATGATTTTAAACTTAAACCCTGTTATGGTTAAACCAGGAAAAGGCTGAGAGGGAACCCCGAGACCCCTCTCACCTGGCCGTAACAGGTGCCAGTATGGTGAACTCTGTCCTGATTGTTTTATTAAGCTTAATGCAGAAGGTTGGTTTCCCTAAAGAGCATGTTTCTGTGCCTTGAGTAAATTATTTTTGTTCATAATGATGCAGTATACAACCACACTCTCCTGAGTCACATTAAACATTTCATGTATTGGTGCTGTCAGCATGACTGACGATGTCTGAGACCCAGCCTTCAGTGAATCTTCATCGTGTATTACACATACTAGTTACCTCATGTCTAACCTAAGAACCTAAGAAATAGAAGCAGGAGTGGCCCATCGAGCCTGCTGCAACATGAAATAAGATCATAGCTGGTCTTCTACCACAGCTCCACGAACCTGCAATATTCTCATATCCCTTTATTCCCTTATAATTGGAAAGCAGTGAACAAGGATTCACCAAGCGGGAGCTCAAAACACGGTGTGTTTAAAAATTAAATCCTGTTACAATAAGACCAGGTGAAGACTGAAAGAAACCCCTGGACAACTTTCTCACCTGCTCGTAACAATACCCAATGCACTAGTTATCAAGAGCAACTTACCACCTATCTAATATCATTAACCACTATTTTCCTTATGTTCAATTGAAGATTGACTTAAACATTACACATGATGTTTATCATGTCCAATTTAACAATTAACAGTTATTTTGTACACTGGGCACTCGTTAACTAGATCAATTTAACAATTAAATAATTTGATTAGCAGTTATATTCAAATACACAATTAATTAACATTATTCTCCTGTGTATTAGTTTTCAGGTCCAATTCAACAATTAACTGTAATTTTATGTGTATTGCTTATCATATCAAATTTAAATACCTAACTTTTCCACCTGTGTATTGCTTAACATATTTAATTTAATAATTAACTCTAACACTCTTAACCTATAATCAGTGTGTTGGAATCAACAGTTTGCGAGACCTATGGGGGAGCGTGTGTGAGCTGTTGTCTGAACAGATGACTTGTTGAATGTTCTGTTAGCTGCACAGACCCTGGTTTCAAAGGTTCTTTTTGAGACTGACTCTAAATGAAAGGGAAACTAAACTTCAGGTTTCTGAAGAAATAGAAAAGGTTGCAACCAGATTAAAAGACAGACCCATCCAAGCTGAACTCTCATAGGGGTGAAGTGCAGGCAGGCTGAAGGAAGTGAAGATTGGGCCCAGGACCTGACTGCAGCTGTTTCTGTTACTTAAGGTAATACTGGTGGATCCACACCATCAAGACTGCCATGAGCTGAGCTGAGGAGGTTCTGGAGAGGTGCGCCATTTGGGTGAAGACCGTACCATGGAGTTTGGGTTGAAGGCGAATGGCTGTCAGATGAGAATCAGTGCTGCATCATGGAAGAAAGGAGCTTGGGATCTACCTGAGGAAGTTTAGAGCTTTAAAGAACTTTGTGTCTGTAACTGGTGCCATGCATGCTAAATGAACTGCCCAGTAAATCTATAAGATCTATCTTTGTTGCATCTGATAGTTTGTGTGTAATTTGTAATATATATATTAATTCATGTTTAATTTATGTTGATTTTGGTTTGATTGTTAGAGCAAAAGTTATAAAAGTGAAATTTTGCCCATTGATTTTTTATTTGAGGTCATTGGGTAAATTTGGTTCTTTTCATTTGTTGGTCTCCACAGAGATTAGTTAATAATATTAGTTATCTTGGACAATAAAACTATTAAATGTAGCTTTGTACCCCATGCACTCATTATCAGGAGTAATTTAACAAAGAAGTACTCTTATCAGCCAGTGCATTTGTTATTTTCAATTGAACAATTAACTGTAAATTTATTCCCTTGTGTATTGCTTTTCATTCCCTATTGAACAGTTATCTGGAATGTTATTCCTTCCTTTGTTGGTTATGAAGCCCAATATAACAATAACTGTAACATTATAATAACATGTGTTGTTTATCTTGTTTGATTTAAAAATACTGTAAATTTACAATCCTGTGTATTGTTATTAAGCTCACTTTAACAATTAACTATAACCTTATTTGTTTGTATTCTAGCTGCATTGTCCAATTTAACAATGAATGTAACTTGTTACTCTATTATTTAGCTGGTCCTATTTAAATGTTAACTGCAAGTTTAATACCCTGTGTATTGGTTATCAATCTTTTAACAATTAACTAACTATACCAGTCTACTCAATCCACTAATTATCAAAACAAATTTAACAAGCCACTGATTCTATTCGCCAAAGTTTTCATTGTATTCAATTATAAAAAAAAACAACCTTTTTCTCCTATGCAATGGTTATCTTGTTAAATTTAACAATTAACTGTAACTTTATTCCCCTGCTTAATCATTATCAAGCACAACTTAACAATTAACTATAATTTTATGGCCCAGTGGTGTATATATATATATATATATATATATATATATATATATTATATATATCAAGCCTAATATAAAAATGAAATGCAACACTATTCCCATGTGTGTTGGTTATGAAACCCAACATAATAATTAGCTTCAACTTTCTTCTATTGTATATTCGTGTTAGGTTTTCTTTCTGATAAACCTTAATAACCAATGATTCAACATTGGCCCATTTTTGTGGCAGTGATTAAACTTTATTCAGAAGAAGTGAGATGTGCTATATCACAGTACCTGAGAAGTAGTTTGCAATGTATAATTGAGAGATATATTACTCTGTTCATGCCTTGTGTAAAACATGTGGAAATAACTGTCTGAACTCCCTAGCCCGAAAGCTTAGCTCATCTTCCGAGTGTCCCTGAGAATTTTCTACATCTTCTGTCTGTTCCGATCCCACTTTTATATCCCTTTCCTTAAGTAAAAACCACTAAATTTTGTTAGATCAATCATTGACTTACACTCATCCTTTTTCTTCCCAATTAAAGAAATATCACATACACAAGGCTTTGCTCAGGTTTTGGTCTAACAACCACTGATATCACTTGTTCTTCTACTGTTGAAGCTGCTGTCAATATAGTTGTGGCAATATAAAGGGACATCTTTTTACACTGGAGGTATATGGCATCCTTGATGTTTGAATTATTCCGGCTAGAGGCACCCCATATCCTGTCTGGAAACAAGGCGCAGTCCTCCCTTTGCATCTTATCACATTCCAGCTGAGGTGCCTAGTGTTGGTTCCATTGGGAATGTAACTGCCTCTGCTTGCTGTTCAGTTCCTTCTTATATCTGCTGCCCATTTAATTTAATTTAATTAGCCATATTATCTATTACCTCTCGTTTAATTATCCCACTTGTCCTACTATTCCCAGTTTCCTACTGTTACTGCATCTGCAAGATCTAATGGTCTTTTATGTTAATACAAGAGTAAAACAAAACATATTTTCTCCTGGGATGTGGGTGTTGCTGGAAAGGCCAGCATTTATTGCCCATCCCTAATTACTCTTGAGAAGGTGCCTTCTTGAACTGGTGCAGTCCAAGTAGTCTACATGCACCCACAGTGCTGTTAGGGAGGGAATTGTAGGATTTTGATCCAACAGCAATGAAGCAATGGCGATATATTTCCAGTCAGGATTGTGTGTTACTTTGTGATGGAATATAGGTATAATAGGCTTGATTAAGTAGAATTTGGAAATAGTTAGTGTATTATGCCTTTAGAGTTAAAGATTGAATGAGTTCTGATGAAGGGTCACTGACCTGAAACGTTAACTCTGCTTCTCTCTCCACAGATGCTGCCAGACCTGCTGAGTATTTCCAGCACTTCTTGTTTTTATTTCAGATTTCCAACATCTGCAGTATTTTGCTTGTAATTTATTATTGAATGAATGGTTAGTTTTCAGAGTTCACTGAAGTTCCCCTTTAAGATGGTAGAGTTAAACATTTCAAGGTCTCTGTTAGAATAGAATTGCTGTTACCAAGGACTTGGAAGATGAACACACACATTGAAATATCATGTGTGACCTCAGTAAGAGGTAGCAATAAAACCTAATTGGTTTATGGGTTGTTCTTCAGACAGGTCGGCTCCGCATGTTGCTGTGGGTACCATGGAAAGGGTAATTAACAATAAATGGGTCTGCGGCAGGTGGTGAGGGAAAAACATACTTGACCTCATCCTCACCAAACTGCCTGTTGCAGATGCATCTGTCCATGTAGGAGTGACCACCGCACAGTCTTTGTGGAGATGAAGTCCCGTCTTCACATTGAGGACACCCTCCATTGTGTTGTGTGGCACTACCACTGTGCTAAATGGGATAGATTTCGAACAGATCTCGCAATGCAAAACTGGGCATCCATGAAGCGCTGTGGACCATCATCAGCAGCAGAATTGTACTCAACCACAATCTGTAACCTCATGGCCCAGCATATCCCCCACTCTACCATTACCATCAAGCCGGGGAATCAACCCTGGTTCAATGAAGAGTGCAGGAGGGCATGCCAGAAGCAACATCAGGCATACCTCAAAATGAGGTATCAACCTGATGACGCTACAACCCAGCACTACTTTCATGTCAAACTGCGTAAGCAGCATGTGATAGAGCTAAGCGATCCCACAATTATCCGATCAGATCTAAGCTCTGCAGTCCTGCCACCTCCAGTAGTGAATGGTGGTGGACAATTAAACAACTAACAGGAGGAGGTGGCTCCACAAATATCCTCATCCTCAATGATGAGGAGCCCAGCACATCAATTCAAAAGATAAGGCTGAAACATTTGCAACAATCTTCAGCCAGAAGTGCCAAGTAGATGATCCATCTCGGCCTCCTCCTGAAGTCCCCAGCATCACAGATGCCAGACTTCAGCCAATTCAATTCAGTCTATGTAATAGCAAGAAATGACTGAAGGCACTGGATACTGCAAAGGTTATGGACCCTGACAACATTCTGGCAATAGTACTGACGACCTGTGCTGCAGAACTTGCCATGCCCCTAGCCAAGCTGTTCCAGTACAGCTACAACACTGGCATCTTCCCAGCAATGTGGAAAATTGCCCAGATATGTCCTGTACATAAAAAGCAGGACAAGTCCAACCCGGCCAATTACCGCCACATCAGTCTACTCTCAATCATCAGTAAAGTGATGGAAGGTGTCATTGACAGTGCTATCAAGCAGCACTTGCTTAGCAATAACCTGCTCAGTGATGCTCAGTTTGGGTTCCACCAGGGCCACTCAGCTTCTGACCTCTTTACAGCTTTGGTTCAAACATAGGCAGAAGAGCTGTACTCAAGAGGTGAGGTGAGAGTGACTGCCTTTGACATCAAGGCAGCATTTGACCGCGTGTGGCATCAAGGAGCCGTAGAAAAACTGGAGTCAATAGGAATCGGGGGAAAACTCTCCGCTGGTTGGAATCGTACCTAGCACAAAGGAAGATGGTTGTGGTTGTTGGAGGTCAATCATCTCAGTTCCAGGACATCACTGCAGGTGCTCCTCAGGATAGTGACCTAGGCCCAACCATCTTCAACCGCTTCATCAATGACCTTCCTTCAATCATATGGTCAGAAGTGGGGATGTTCGTTGATGATTGCACAATGTTCAGCACCATTCATGATTTTCTATATTGTTCACACATCTGGATCAGCTATCGCAGGACTTCCAGTATGTCAAGATTAGCAGTCAGTATCACACTGAAAGGTACAGAAAGTTTCAACATGAGACATTGAGTTGGTTAGTGACCTGAAACTACTTTAGCCAGACAGGTTTGATGCGATCTGTGATTTCAAGGGTGCATATTGCAATATTGCATGCGAGGAAGGATGCAGTTCCTGCTATTGACGTGCCAAGGAAGTGCAGCGTGCACATTCAAGAGAAACGTAAAGTGGACTTGGATGAGATAGAGAACAATGGAGTCATCCGCCGAGTGCACCAGCATTCCAATTGGTGCATTACCTACGTGCTGAAGCTGGCAATCTCAGAATATGCTTAGACCCCCGACATCTGAATTTAGCCCTCAAGAGATGCCTACAGAAATCATAACGCTGAACGAGCTGAATCCTAAGTTTACTGATCTAAGTATTTTTCAAACTCAATGTGAAACATGGCTACTGGGATGACCACTTAACCAAGAAGTCCCAGCTACTCACAAATTTTAGAACGCCATTTGGGAAATACTGTTTCAGACAGTTACTGTTTTATCTGTGTGTCAGCCAGGACAATTTCCAACAATACACAGACAGGATAATGGAATATGTCCTGGGCTGTATCTGTATAGATATTGTGGTGATGGGGCAGATGAAGGCGCAGCATGACCAAAACTAGCATTTACTAATGCTGGCTGCTCGTCGTGACGGTCTTGTATTTAATAGCAAGAGATGCCAGCTCAACATTGCACACATCAATTTCTTTGGGTTGATATATTCCACCACAGAAATATGCCCAGACCCAGATAAGATCAAAGATGTCAGAGCCATGTGTCATGATCCTGTCTTTTTGGTCTCTCTGGGAAATATGTGGTGTGTCTTTAAGACAGTAAAGGATCAGTACTGCTTTAAGAACCAGCAAGCCTCAGGAGTTGGACAAAATGCATTTTGGTTGCCGTTGGATACAAGCATATGGAGAGGGAACCAACCAGCTTCAAAGAATGCATCCTAGTTACCTGGCAACAGCCATTCAGGGACCAAGGAGCAGATATACAATGTTGCACTTATTTTTTGAACTGGCTTTTTGTTGAAGACAGTCTGTTCTAAGAGAACACAGAGAGACAACTGGTGCTAGCACCTGAAAGAAAAGCTCTCAGCCATTTAAACTGAAGGAAGAGAATTTAGTCTGTTTAATTATTATTATCTCTCAATATTCTAAAAAAGTAAAGCCAAAACAGAGATCTCTGATAATTTAAACTCAAGGAAGGGAATTTAAACTGTGACAATCTTTAATCCCTCAAAAACTCTAAAGTCAGATTGATTCTATGGAAAGTGTTTGCAAGTTGTTAATTGTTGGAATACATCGCGGGAGAAGGAAAGGATCACTTACTGCTAGAATTAGACTATGGACTGTTCTACTGTTGAAGAACTTTTTTCCCCCATCAGACGGCTGTGAGGACTTCAAGCAACATTGGACTGTAAGCTTGCAAGACTCTAATTTTTTCTATCTTAAATATTGTTTATATCTTCATAGTGTTTAAGAATTTAGTTTTTTTAATTAAACAGTTAATTTGTTGATTTAAAGACACCAGGTTTGGTTAACCTCATTTGGGGGTTAATAGATGGTACAATTTGGCTGGGTCTTTCTTTAACTTGGAAAGTTTAAAAATGATATGTTCGGCGATCTGTGGAGGGACGGGATTGAATTAACAGTGCGTTTCTCCCACCACAATCAGAATCATATATTTTGATTGGGGGCATTGACTGGAGCTGTCGATCATAACACATGTCAACTCCTCAGGGCCAGGAAGACCTACAGTGGTGTCTAGGGCTGTTCAGCCTCTTGGCCCCGTACACCCCCAATTTTGCTGAACGAGCTGCACCACTTAGGGAACTGCTGCATAAAGATACCCCTTACCTGGGGCAGGAGCTCTGTGAAATCAAGACAGTGTGCTCTACAGTATTACAACCCAACCAAAGAGACCACACTCGAGGGCGATGTGTCGCAGAAGGGATTAGGTGCCTGCATCATGCAAGAAGGAAGCATTGAAGAGTTTGTCACAAACTCAATCCAATTACTCTAACAACGAATGTGAAACCTTAGCTCTGTTTTTTGGTATTGTTAGGTTGCACACCTACTTGTTCGGAAAACATATGGTTCAAACCACTCATGTGTGCTTCTCTGTAGTTACAGAGACTTTTGGTGAAGGGCTACGATTGTGACGTCCAATATAAACTGAGCAGCAAAATGTTCACATCAGACCCCCTGAGCTGGTTGCCTAACCTGAATAAAGATGCAGATGTCTCGCTAGATTTGCATGTCCACAGTGTGGATACTGAGATTGAGGATATCCTGAAGATCAACCTCATGAGTTTGGGACTCCACAAATGCGAGAAACTAGGAGATGAGATGGCACGTGACCCTACCCTATTGTTGTTGTGCAAGGTAATTGTGGAAGGATGGCCTGATACCATACAGCGTCTATGATGTTTCTGGCCTTATCGGTGTATCACAAGGGGTGATTTTCAAAAGGAAACAAGTCCAGATACCCAAAGCTCTGCATTCTGATAATCTAATCCAACTGCATCAAGGGCATTTAGGAATCGAATGTATCAGATGCCTTATCAGAGAGACGGTCTACTGACCAGGACTCGACCATGATATTGAGCCTGTGGTGAAATCCTGTGAGGCATGTCAAAATTGTCAGCACAATTAACAGAAGGAACCCTTGATCTCACATGAAACACATTCACATCCATGGGCAAAGATCGGCACAGATTTATTTCATGTTCAAGGTGATGATTTCCTCCTTGTTATGGATTACTTCACCAAATTTAGTTCAGAAGAATGAGATGTGATCTCATTCAAACATGCAAACTTCTTACAGGGCTCAAGAGGGCTGATGCAGGGAGGATGTTTCCCCGGGGTCCTCCCTGCATCAGTCTCAGAATAAAGGGCAGGCCATTTAGGACTGAGATGAGGAGGAATTTCTTAACTCAGAGGGTGGTGAATCTTTGGAATTCTCTACCCAAGAGGGCTGTGGAGGCTTAGTCATTGAGTATGTTCAAGACTGAGATCGATAGATTTCTACATATTAAAAACATCAAGGGATATGGGGATAGTGTTGGAAAATGGTGTTGAAGTAGAAGATCAGCCACGATCTCATTGAATGCCAGAGTGGGCTCGAAGGGCTGAATGGTCTACACCTGATCCTAGTTCTTACGCTCTTACATTTCCGATCATCAGGCGGCTATGAGATACATCAAGTGCAGCTGTTGCTGATACGGTCAGTGCTCTGTTCAGCCTATTTGGCGTGCCGGAAGAAATTATCTCCAATAATGGGTTGGAATATGCAGGAACACCATTCCAAGACATGTGTGGGGAGTACATCACATGATATTGTTGCTGCATTTTCCACAGTCCAATGGCTAAACACATAGTGTGCACCATCAAATTGTTAATTTAAAAATGTAGGCAGACGGGACAAGATCTCATGGTTGCAATGCTGCACCTCTGAACTACTCCATCAGTCATGAGCTGACCGTCGCCTGCAGAGTGATGTTTGGAAGGCAGGTAAGAACTACCCTGCACAGTCATTATCTTTCTAAGTTTTCCACAGTAAAAGATATACTTTTGTCCAAACAAGAGAAGATGAAGGCATCATATGACAGGCAAGCAGGACCAGAATTAGCTCAATTGTGAGAAGGACAGAAGGTCAGAGTCCTCAATCATGTGCCAGGAACTTGGTATCCTGCAGAGGTTGTGAGTATATGTGACCAGCCCAGATCATACAGTGTCCAGACACCCAATGATGAGATTCTCAGACAGAATCAAAGTCAACTCAGAAAACTGTATGACAACACTACATGTGACAACCCCGTGGCATCAAAAACAAAGTCTGAAGATGAATGTAGAGTCTATGAGCACAGAGGAAGAACATGTTAACCAGAGTTCCGAGTCACCAGAGTCTCAGAGGAGTCATCAAGATGAACCCAACTCTGGGAAGAGGTTTACGATAACAAGATCTGGACGAATAAGCAAACTTCTACATTTTAGAGAGAGATAAATTTACTAACTTAGAAAAAAACATTTTATTTTGGTCATGCACAGTTAGTCCAAACCACAACATCATAACATCATTGTATATTGTACATAGGAGTTTATCTTTGGAAAAAAGGGGGATGGTATGGGACGACCTTAAGAGGACCGCTTGAAGAAGCTGGAAGTGAAAGTCACCAGAGGAAGTGATGTCACGTCACACATAACCAGGGAGTTGTAGGTGTAGCCGGACAATGAGATGTGCTTAGATGTGGCTCCTGCAGTAACTGTTTGCGTGTGTGTGTATATATATATATACACACTCACGCAAACATATATATATATATACAAAATATATATATATACGTACTATAGTTAAGTTGTAACAAAAAACTATTTTTTGGGGGCATATTACTTGTAGTCCTGTGAGTCTTACATCAGAAAATTGATGCAATGTGAGGCATGGCTGTAAGAAAAGACGGGACCAGAAGAACTTTCATGACCTCAGGACTAATGCTCCCTCTAATTTCTCTTTGCTGCATGTGTCCTGCTTGTTTCACATTTAAAGTTGCTGCCTGGCCATGCACACACTCATCCTAAAGTGAACATTGCTTGTGCATGAGCGGTTTTTCTATGCACGGTACATTCCGGATTGCTGCATGGCCACGCCCCCACACAGCTTTAAAGGAACGTTGCTCTGGACGTCTCAAAGTGCTTTACAGCCAATTAAGTATTTTGAAAGGGTTACCAAGGTTGCAATGTAGGAAATGAAACCCAGCAGCCAATTTATGCACAGCGAGCTCCTGCAAACAGAAACCAGATAATCTTTTTTTTAAGTGATGTTGAATGAGAGATAAATATTGACCTTAGCACTAAGAGTAATTCACCTACAATATAGTGCCATGGGATCATTTACATTCACTTGCGAGTGCAGTTGGGGCCTTGATTTAAGGTCCCATCCAGCAGACAACAGGTCCTCTAGAACAGCAATTCCTCAACACTGCACTGGATTGCTAGCCTGCACAAGTCTCTGGTGTGAACCTCAAATCTGCTGAGTCAGAGATGAGAATTCTTCCCACTGAGCTAACCTGAAAACTGATGTACCAGATGTCGCACTTGGGGATGTTCTTAAGCAACAAGTGGACAACCATGTCAACCACAGTCATAAGGTGTGTCAAAAACTGATTGGGAAATTGAAAGACCAGTTGAAGAAACAATGTTACACTATGTTTTCTGTATCGGAGAGATTGATGGGGAACAGGAAGGTTCAACAGGTCTCACAAGGGCTGTGTGGCAATATGAATTTAGAATGGAAGAACAAGGCAGCTTGAATGCCGGTGGTGGAGGCATGGACTTAGAGGGAAAATGGATGATGATGCCCCTTAAGGTAATAAAGGAAGAAGCAAGAATGGAGGATGTGGGAATCACCACAGTATTGTTTGATGTTCTTTAATCAAGAGCGATAGCACAGAATACCTCACAGGTTAAGCCTAGGCAGGGCACAAGAGCAATAGAACAAGGAGAGATGGTAAAAATGGTCCTCCACGTGTGTCATCCAGACGTAAGACCCTTCCTGGCTCAATTAATAAAGGCACTAGGACCTGGACAGAAGTGAAAGATGCAGTGTGTAAAGCCACTGGTCATGAGTTAATGCCCAATCTTAGTGCAGGAACGCAAGCAGAGGCCAGTGACCACCAGCAGCAACCCCCCACCCCCCCACCCCACCTTGAGTGTGTTTGCAATCTGAGTACAGAATCACTGCCAGGCAGCCTTTCCCAGGTGAAATGGTGATAGTGACGATCGGTTCGAAGTAAAGCATTGGATTCAATACATGATTGTGGTTCTGTGTCATAGGATCATAGAATGATAGAATTGTTTCGGACAGAAGGAGGCCATTCAGCCCATTGAGCCTGTGGCAGCTCTCTGCCCATTCCCCATGGCCCTGCAATTTCTTCCCTTCAGGTACTTACCTAATTGCCTTTTGAAAGTGACAGTTGAGTCTGCTTCCACCTCCTTACAGCCAGTGCATTCCAGATCAAAATTACTCACTGCATAAAAATATTTTTCCCATGTCATCTTTGATAATTTTGCCAATCAGTGTCCTCTGGTTCTCCATCCCGTCAATGGGAACAGCTTCTCTCTATCTACTCTGTTCAAACTACTCATAATTTTGCACACCTCTGTAAAATCTCCTTTCAACCTTCTCTTCTCTGAGGAGATCAAACCTAGCTTCACCAACCTATTCACGTAAATGAAGTTCCTCATCCCTGGAACCATTCTGGTAAAACTTTTCTGTGCCCTCTTTAAAACCTTCACATCCCACCTAAAGTACGTTGTCCAGAATTGGACACAATACTCCCGATGAGGCCGAACCAATGTTTTATAAAAGTTCATCCTAACTTCCTTGATTTTGTACTTTATGCCTCTATTTAGAAATACTAGGTCCTGCAAGCCTTTTTAACTGCTTTCTCAACCTGCTCTGCCATCTTCAACGATTTATCCACATATAGCCTAAGGACCATCTGTTCCTGCACCCATTTTAGTATTGTAGCCGTTATTTTATATTGCCTTACTTGGTCTTCCTAAAAAAATGTATCCCTTTACACTTCTCTGCATTAAATTGCATCTGGCACACGTCCATCCATTCCACCACTCTGTGTCCTCTAAGTTTTGTGTCATCTGAAAATTTTGAAACTGTGCCCTGTAAACCCACTTTTAAATCATTGAAATGCATCAAGAGAAAACATGATCCTAGTACTGAGCCCTGGAGAACACCACTGTGTGCATTTCTCAAATCCAAAATATAAACCATTCGCTACTACTCTTGTTTCCTGTCACTCAGCTAACTTCATATCCATGCTGCCACTGATCCTGTTGCCAATTTTGCTAGCAAGCTATTTACGTGGCAATTTATCAAACACCTTTTGGAATTCCATATCCGTATTAACCTCATTAACTATCTCTGTTACCTTATCAAAAAACTCAATCGATTTAGCAAAAGACCATTTGCCTTTAACAAATCTGTGCTGGCATTCCTTAATTAATCCACACTTCCCCAAGTGACTGTTAATGTTTCCCAGGTTATCGTTTCTAAAATCTTTAAAATCACTGAGGTTAAACTGACTAGCCTCTATGTGTTGGTTTCATCCTTACACTCTTTTTTGAACCAGGGTGTAACATTTGCAGTTCTCCAATCCTCTGACACCATCCTCGATCTAAGGACGATTGAAAGATTATGGCCAATATCTCCGTAATTTCCATCCTTACTTCCCAATGCATCTTGGAATGCATCCCATCTGGGTGACTTATCAACTTTAAGTACTGCCAACCTTTCTAGTACCTCCTCTTTATCATTTTTTAGCTCATCCAGTATCTCAACTATCACCAGTTTCACTTGCGTTTTGGCAGCACCTTCCTTGGTAAAGACAGATGCAAAGTACTCATTTAGTACCTCAGCCATGCTCTTTGCCACCATGTGTAGATATCCGCTTTGGTCCCTAATCAGCCCCACCCCTCCTTTTACAACCTTTTTACTGCTTATGTGCCTACAGAATTCTTTTGGATTATCTTTTATGTTAGCTGCCAATATCGTCCCATACTCTCTCTTTGCCTTTCTTATTTCCATTTTCAATTCTCCTCTGAATGTTCTATATTCAGCCTAGTTTTCACTTGTATATTCAACCTGATATGTGTCATACACACTGTTTTTCTGCTTCATCTTACTCTCTATCATCATCCAGGGAACCCCGTCTTTCGTTGTCCTACCTTTCTCCCTCTTGACAATGTTCCTCAACTGCGCCTGAACCATAGTCCTGCCATCTGATGTTCATGATGGATCAAAGACAACCTTGATGGAAGTGCTCCAGTAGTCACATTTGTTTTCTGTACAGAACCCACGATTCTGACTCATACAAGAGGGTGGTGATTACAACCGCTCTGGACACTTGAATTTTGGTAGAGATGCGTAGTGAATGGCCAAAGGAGCTGTCGGCCTTGGACAGTCAATTGTATATGTCCTTATTTCATTGGCAACATTTGAGATAATGCTACCTAGATAGGTAAACTGTTCCATTGCATTGAGGTTGCTGCTGTCAATGTTGATCTGCAGGGGATTGTAATTTCCTTGGTGTCGCAGTTGGTAAAGCAGTTCTGTTTTCTTTTGGATGATAGTAAGGTCAAAGGCCTTAGAGAAACAGTTTACAATGATTGTTTCATCCAGGTGTGCCAGTGTCCCGCCCCAGTCACTGGACGGAGACCCAAAGGCATGGGAGTGCTGGCCACTGGCACCAATATTGGAGGGGGAAGGAGCGGGTAAGACATTTATTCATTAATTTACATTTATTTAAATATTTAGATTTGGCTCCCGTTGCCAACTGGCGGCCGGGTGGAGGGGTGGGGAGGGAGTGGGGGGGGGGGTGGGGTTGGTGCCGCCTTGAGGCCTCTCCACCGCCGGCAATATGGGGCAAGGCCTTCCCGCCGTCAAGCCCCATGGCGGGCCTCTGCTGGAGGCATTTTCCGGCGCCCCCCTGCCATGACACCTGACTTCGGGGGTGGGGGGGGGGGGGTGTTGCTGTAAAGTCCAGCCCATTATGCTATTCATTTTATAAACCATGCTTAACTGGTTCACCTTCCTGGCATTTGCTATCCACTCCTCGCTGCCATTGTCCTTCCTGAAACTTATGGAGCTATTAAATCCATTAAAGATGTCTCCATGTCAGTGTGGTTTTGCCATTTACTCTGGCAGACAACATGTGCTTCGAGTTCCAGTTTACGTCTCAATATCCAGTTATTAATTCTGCTACCAGTGTTCACTGTTACTTTTCTTCTCATTTACCCTCCCCTTCTCACTGCTCTTTTTGCCACCTGTAAATATTTATGTACAGCTGTTAATTCTATAGTCGTGTTTCACTGTGTCACTGTTTTTGTCATTTGTTCTTATATACTCGCTTCAGCTGTTGTATTCATTTACTATCACAGATGTCATGCATATGGAGTTCCTGCTTAAGTCTCTCCATTGCCAGCCTATGGTACTGGGCACTCTGCACGGGTGGGCACTGAGGAGCATTAGCATGTATTCAGAGGGGAGTAGCAATGAAACATCTCAAGGCAGCAGTGGCTCAGAGGAAGGGAGGGCTGGGATCCAGCTGGGCCCGTGCAGCATCTGGCCACGCCAAGAAGGGCCTATTGCACTAGAGAGTGTCCCGGACTCACCTCAGCAACCTCCAAATGCCCGTGAGGCAGTGTCAGTGAAGACTGCAGCTCTCCAGGGAGTCACCAGCTTAAGTGCCCTGCTGCAGGACGAGCTGCGATCCATGAGGTTGAAGATTACCGTGGCACTCAACTTTTATGCCTTTATCTCTTTCCAAGGGTCCACTGGGGACATGTGTGGGATCTCCCAGTCAGCAGCCCACTGCTGCGTCAGGGAAGTGACCAATACCTTGTTCAAAGGGGCCGGCTTCCGGACCCACCCTGACAGTCTGGATGGCTTTGGAGCCATCGCTGGAACCCCCCAGGTGCATGTATGTGGCCATCAGGGCTCCCACAGAGCAGACAATGCCTTCATCTACAGGAAGGGCTTCAATTCCATTAATGTACAATTAGTCTGCGACAACTGAAAGCGTTTCCTGCAGGAGTGTGCCCGCTTCCTGGGACGCAGCCATGACACCTACATACTCCGACAGTCCCAGGTGCCACAGCTTTTCAGGAACCCCCAGTCGTCTTCAGGGATGGATTCTCGGGGACAAGGTCTACCCATTGAAGACATAGCCACTCGCGTCAATGAGAAATGCTCGCAATGTAACAGAGGAGAGCGACTCTGGGGTCACAGCAGTGGGAAGAGTCCCAGTGACCAAGAAATAGAAAGTTGAAGGAAATCCATAGTTTTGGTCTTTGCTTTATTGGGGCGTTTCATCCTATTATGGGTGGTGTTTACAGTGTATTCTGTATGGAGCAGATTGTGGTATCAATCCGAATATCTTCCATGGTTTGTAATGGAAATTGGATTCATGCTCTAGCTCCTGAATTGCTGCAGAACACTTTTATTTATGCCATAAGCCTGGCTAAATTCAGAAAGCATTTGAAAAAAGGGGTGAAGTATTCCTTTAATGTAATTATTCAGTTAATTCAATAAGAATAAATTAGGAGTTATGAGCATCAAAACCAGTTCATATTCTATAGGAACACTGAAACACACCTACGCATCAAGCACATTTAGAAATAAATGAAAGCAAATTATATTAAGCATTAACAAACTGAAATTGACACAATAAAGCTGCTAAAAGTTAACAGAAGCAGTGAGTAAAGAAAGAACTGTAAACATTATTAGGCTCACAGAGTAAGGCTCTCTCTACACTGCCCCATCAACATTTCCAGGGAGGAACAGCAGAGGTTTGATACAGAGTAAAGCCACCTCCACACAGTCCCATTATACACTCACAGGGTAAGTACAGGACAGGTTAGATACAGATTAAAGCCTCTAACCTCTTCTTTCAAATACTCCCAGGTTTGTGCAGTAAGCTTTAGATAAAAAGCAAAGCTTCTTCCACACTGTCCCATCAAACACCTACAGGGTAGATACAGCATGACGAAGATTGTGAGTACAGCCTCTGCACTGTGCCATCAAGCACTCACAGTGCAGGTACAGTATGTATTAGAGAAAGGACAAGGTTGCCTCTACACTGTCCCCTCATCTACCCTCACAGCATTTTCTGTGTGGCTTAGATACAGATAAAAGCTCCCTCTACAACATCCCATCAAACATTCCTGGACTAATGATCTGGGGACATGATTTCAAAATTGCACCATGACAACTGGGGAATTTAAATTCAATTAGTTACACAAAGCCAGGAATAAAAAGCTAGCATTGGCAATGGTGACCAAGAAACTACCGTATTGTTATAAAAACCCTTGTCCCGAATATCCTTTAGGAAGGAAATCTGCTGTCCTTATCTGGACTGCTCTATATGTGACTTGTGACTCACAGCAATGTGGTTGACTCTTACCTATCTTCTGAAATGGCCAAGCAAGTCAATCAATTGCATTCGAGAAGGTGGCTCACTACCATTTTCTCAAGTGCAATTAGGGATTACTGGTGGGTAATAAATGCTGGCCAAAACAGCTCCTCCCCATGCTACTACTAACCTCAGCTCCCCCCCATTCTACTACTAACCTCAGCTCCTCCCCATTCTACTACGAACCTCAGCTCCTCCCCATTCTACTACTAACCTCAGCTCCTCCCCATTCTACTACTAACCTCAGCTCCTCCCCATGCTACTACTAACCTCAGCACCTCCCCATTCTACTACTAACCTCAGCTCCTTCCCATTCTACTACTAACCTCAGCTCCTCCCCATGCTACTACTAACCTCAGCTCCTCCCCATTCTACTACTAACCTCAGCTCCTCCCCATTCTACTACTAACCTCAGCTCCTCCCCATTCTACTACTAACCTCAGCTCCTCCCCATTCTACTACGAACCTCAGCTCCTCCCCATTCTACTACGAACCTTACCTCATCCCCATTCTACCTACTAACCTCACTTCCTCCCCATTCCACCGGATATCCTCAGCTCCTCCCAACCTTCACTTAATATTCTTATTCCTCCCTACCCCAAACTAATATCGTCAGTTCCTCACCACCCCCACTTAATATCCTCAGCTCCTCCCCATGGTAACAACAACACAACTTATATTTATATAGCACCTTTAATGTAATAAAACATCCCAAAGCGCTTCGCAGAAGCATTATAAAACAAAATACGGCCCTGAGCAACATTAGGAGACATTAAGTCAGATGACCAAATCCTTGGTCAAAAAGATAGATTTGAAGGGGTGTCAGGTGTGGCAGGCTTGCCTCTGAGTCACAAGGTTTTTGGGTTCAAGCCCTTCTCCAGAGCTTAAGCACACAAAGCAAGGCAGATGCTCCTGTGCAGTACTGAGGGCATGCTCTATCGTTCAAGATGCTGCCTTTTGGATGAGATGCTAAACTGAGGCCCCATCTGCCTGTTCATTGTAGATGTAAAGGTTTCCATGGCATTATTTCAAAGAAGAGCCCTGGTGTCCTGGCCAATATTTATCCCTCAATCAACATGAAAAAAAAAGATTACTTGGTCATTATCATGTTGCTGTTTGTTGGATTTTGCTGCATGTAAATTGGCTGCTGTGTTTCCTACAATACAGGGGTGACTACACTTCAAAAGTATTTAATTGGATGTAAAGCACTTTAAGACATCTGGTGGTCGTGAAAAGTGCAATATAAATGCAAATCTTTCTTTTTCCTCTTTTTTAAGGAGGAAAGCGAGGTGGAGAGGCAGAGTGCTATAGGAAGTGAATTTCAGAGCTGAGCACCTTGGTAACTGCAGGCATGGTCAGCAATTTTGAAGCAATTAAAGTTGGGGATGCTCAAGAGGCCAGAATTAGATGAGCACAGATATCTTGGAGGGTTGTGGGACTGGAGGAGATTACAGAGATAGGGAGGGGCGAGGCTATGGAGGGATTTGAAAACAAGGATGAGAATTTTAAAATCAAGACTTTGCTTCACCGGGCGCCATTGTAGGTCAGTGAGCACAAGAATCATTCAGTCATTGAAATGTTACAGCACAGAAGGAGGACATTCAGCCCATCAAGTCTACGTTGGCTCTCTGCAACAGCAACTCACCTGGTCCCACTCCCCCACCTTTACCCTGCAGCCCTGAAATTTCTTTGTCTTCAGATAATTATCCAGTTCTCTTTTGAAGGCCTCGAATGAATCTGCCTCTACCACACATTCAGGCAGTGCATTCCAGATCCTAACTAGTCACTGCGTAAGAAAGTTGTTCCTCATGGCGCTGTTGCTTCTTTTGCCAATCACCTTCAATCAGTGTCCTCTGGTTCTGCATCCTTTGGCCAATAGGAATAGTTTCTCCCTATCTACTCTGTCCAGACCCCTCATGGTTATGAAATCATCGATGAAATCTCCTCTTAATCTTATATAAAAGCAAAATACTGCAAATGCTGGAAATCTGAAATGAAATCAAAATGTGCTGGAAATACTCAGCAGGGTTGCCAGCCTCTGTGGAGAGAGAAGCAAAGTTAACATTTCAGGTCAGTGACCTTTCATCAGAACTAGCAAAGGTTAGAAATGTAATAGGTTTCAAGCAAATAAAGCGGGGGTGGGGCAAAAGAGGACAAATGGGAAGGTGTTGATAAGACAGAAGGTCACCAAGAATAACTGAGAAGGAGGTCATGGGACAAAGGCAAAGAGAAAGAGTGTGTTAATTGTGTGGTGAAATACAAAGTGTTAGTGCAGCGAGGGTGTTAAATGATAGAATAATGAAAGCCCTAGCCAAAAGCAAATACATGAAAAAAACAGTGAGCAGGCACATGGTTAAAAATAGTGTAATGATGAAACAAACTAAAATAAAATGAAATAAAAAGAAATTTAAAAAAAATACAAAGTAAAACTAAAAACAAGGTGGGGGGCCAGTCATGCTCTGTAAGTATTGAACTCAATGTTCAGTCCGGCAGGCTGTAGTGTGCCTAGTCGGTAAATGAGATGCTGTTCCTCGAGCTTGTGTTGATGTTCCCTGGAACACTGCAGCAATCCCAGGACAGAGATGTGGGCATGAGAGCAGGAGGGGTGGTGTTGAAATGCAAGTGCCTTCTCATGCAGTCGCAGGATGTGTAATACCTGCCCTTTTACCTCCTCTCTCCTCACTATCCAAGGCGCCAAACACACCTTCCAGGTGAAGCAACAATTTACTTGTACTTCTTTCAATGTAGTATACTGTATTTGCTGTTCACAATGTGGTCTCCTCTACATTGTGGAGACCAAACACAGATTGGGTGACCGCTTTGCGGAACACCTCCGCTCAGTCCGAAAACATGACCCTGAGCTTTCTGCCACTTGCCATTTCAACACACCCCCTGCTCTCACGCTCACATCTCTGTCCTGGGATTGCTGCAGTGTTCCACTGAACATCAACGCAAGCTCGAGGAACAGCATCTCATTTACCGATCGGGCACGCTACAGCTTACTGGACAGAACATTGAGTTCAATAATTTCAGAGCATGACTGGCTCCCCCTTTTTTATTTTAAGTTTTATTTTTTATTTTTATTTTATTTTCGTTTGGTTCATCATTCATTTTTTTTAACGATGTGCCTGCACACTTTTTTTTTCAAGTTTGTGCTTTTGGCCAGGGCTGTTCATTATTCTGCCATTTAACACCATCCCTGCACTAACGCATTGTCTTTCACCACACCATTAACACACCCTTTGCCTTTGCTCCATGACCTTCTGATCAGTTATTCTCTGTGACCCTCTGTCCTATCAACACCTTCCCTTTTGTAATCTTTTGCCCCAACCCCGCTTTATTTGCGTAAAATCTATTGCATTTCTAGCCTTTGCCAGTTCTGATGAAAGGTCACTGACCTGAATCACTAACTCTGCGTTTCTCTCCACAGATGCTGCCAGACCTGCTGAGTATTTCCAGTACTTTTTGTTTTTATTTCAGATTTCCAGGATCTGCAATATTTTGCTTTTATTTTAGGTTCAGAGTAAACATGTTCCCACAAAGAAAAAGGGCGGGACGGTCAAATCTAGAGTCCGATCGATGTCAAGGAGCTAACAGGGTAAGATAAGGCAGAAAGGGAAAGCTTATATCCGACACCGAGAACTCAATGCTACAGAAAACCGAGAGGAGTATAGAAAGTGGAGGGGTGAAATCAAAAAGGAAATTAGGAAAGCAAAGAGAGGGCACAAAAGAATATTGGCAAGCAAAATCAAGGTGAACCCAAAGATGTTTTAGCAATACATTAAGAGTGAGAGACTAACTAAGGGAAGAGCAGGGATCATAAAAGACCAAAAAGATAACCTATGTGTAGGGACAGAAGATGTTAGTATGTTCTGATTGAATACTTTATGCCTGTCTTCACAAAAGAGGGGACAATGTAGATATTGCAGTTAAGGAGGAGGGTTGTGAAGAATTGGATGTGATGGGAGGGAGGAAGGATTAATGGGATTAACCTCCTTGACCGTGGATAAATCACCAAGGCTGGATGAAATGTATCCCAGGCTGTTAAAAGAAGCCATGGAGGAAATAGCAGAAGGTCAGTCCATCACTTTTCAGTCCTTACTGGTACAGGTGTGGTGCCGGAGGATTGGAGGACTGCTAAAATTATTACAGGCCAGTCAGTCTAACCTCAGTAGTGAACAAATTATTGGAATCAATTCTCAGAGACAGGATAAACTGTCATTTAGAAGGACATGGATTAATCAAGGATAGTCAGCATGTATGGTTAAGGGAAGATCTTGTCTGACTAACTTAATTGGGTTTTTTGCAGAAGTAACAAGGAGGATTGATGAGGGTAGTGCAGTTACTGTGGTCTACATGGATTTTAGTAAGGTTTTTGACAAGGTCCCACATGGAAGACTGGCTAAAAAGAAAAGCCCATGGGATCCAGGGAAATATAGCAAGTTGGATCCAAAATTGGCTCAGTGGCAGAAAACAAAGTGTAATTGTTGGGTGTTTTTGCGACTGGAAGGCTATTTCCAATGGTGTTCTGCAGGGCTCAGTACTAGGTTCCCTGCTTTTTGTGGTATATATAAATGATTTGGACGTAAATGTAGGGGGCATGAGCAAGAGGTTTGCAGATGACATAAAAATTAGCCGTGTGGTAGATGGCGAGGAGGATAGCTGTAGACTGCAGGAAGATATTGATGGTCTGAACAGATGGGCAGAAGAGTGGCAAATGGAATTCAACCTGGAGAAGTGTGAGATGATGCATTTGGGAATGTCAAACAAGGCAAAGGAATATACAATTAATGGAAGAATATTGAGAAGTGTAGAGGAAGTGAGCGACGTAGGAGTGAATGTCCACAGATCTCTGAAGGTAGCAGGACAGGTCGATAAGATGGTTAAGAAAGCATATGGAATCCTTTCCTTTATTAGCTGAGGTATAGAATATAAGAGCAGGGAAGTTATGCTGGAACTGTATAACTAATTGCTTAGGCCTCAACTTGAGTGCTGTGTGAAGTTTTGATCACCTCATTACAGAAAGGATGTAATTGTACTAGAGAGGGTACAGAGGAGATTTACGAGGATGTTGCCAGGACTGGAAAAATGCAGCTATGAGGAAAGATTGATAGGCTGGGGTTGTTCTACTTGGAAGGGGAGGCTGAGGGGAGATTTGATTGAGATGTACAAAATAGTGAGGGGCCTGGATAGAGTGGATGTGAGGGACCTATTTAACTTAGCAGAAAGGTCAGTGACCAGGGGACATAGATTTAAAGTGATTGCTAGAAAGATTAGAGGGAAGGTGAGGAGATTTTTTTTTAACCAGAGGGTGGTAGGGGTCTGGAACTCACTGCCTGAAAGGGTAGTAGAAGCAGAAACCCTCAACTCATTTAAAACGAGTCTGGATATGCACCTTAAGTGCCATAACCTGCAGGGCTACAGACCAAATGGTGGAAGGTGGAATTAGACTGAGTGACTCGTTTCTCAGCGGTACAGACACAATGGGCCAAGTAGCCTCTTTCTGTGCCATAAACTTTCTATGATTCTATGATTATGGAAAAGGATAAAGATAGGCCAAGAGAAAAAGTTTTAAATTGGGGAAAGGTCAATTTTATTAAACTGAAATGTGATTTTGGCAAAAGTGGGCTGAAAATAGCTACAGGAAGGGAAACCAGTGCCAGAACAGTAGGAGACATTCAAGGACAAGATAAAGAGGTTCTGAACATATATGTTCTTTCAAAGAAAAAGGGTAGGGCTCCCAAATCTAGACCCGCCTGGATGTCAAGGGTAGGATAAGACAAAGGGAAAGCTTATTTCAAATGCCAAGAGCTCAAAATTAGGAAATTAGGAAAGCAAAGAGAGGGCATGAAAAAATATTAGCAAGTAAATTCCAGGAAAACCCAAAGATATATTATAAATACATAAAGAGCAAGAGGATAATTAAGGAAAGAGTAGGGCCAATTAGGGACAAAAAAGGTAACTTGCGTGTAGAGGCTCAAGACATGGGCCTGGCTGTTAATGAATATTTTGCACCTGTTTTCACAAAGGAGGTGGATGAGGCAGACACTGCAGTTCTGGAGAAGGAGTGTGAAATGTTAGATAGGATAGACATACTGAGGGAGGAAATATTAAGTTGTTTAGCATCCTTGAAAGTAGATAAATTTCATACTGCTAAGGGAAGCAAGGGAAGAAATAACACAGGCTCTGAACATTATTTTCCAATCATCTCTGGCTACAGGTGTGGTGCCGGAGGACTAGAGGACAGCTAGCATTGTATCATTGTTTAAAAAGGGAGGAAGGGATAATCCTGAGTAATTATAGCCCAGTCAGCCAAATGTTGGTGTTGGGAAAATTATTGGAAAAAATTCTGAGAGATGGTATAAATCATCATTTAGAGAGGTGCGGATTAATCATTCAGCTTTGATTCTTTAAGGAATCCAAGGGCAAATGACAAGTTGCATCAAAAATTGGCTCAGTGGCAGGAAGCAAAGGATAATGGTCAATTGGTGTTTTTGTGACTGGAAGGTTGTTTCTAGTGGGGTTCCACAGAGCTCAGTACTGGTACCTTGTTGTTCGTGGCCTATATCAATGATTTAGACTTAAATGTAGGGAGCATGATTAAGAAGTTTGCAGATGATATGAAAATTGGCTGTGTAGTTGGTAGTGAGGAAGAAAGCTGTAGACTGTCGGAGGATATCAATGGACTGCTCAGGGGCAGATAAGTGGCAAATGGAATTTAATCCAGAGAAATGTGAGGTAATGCATTTGGGGAGGACAAACAAGGCAAGGGAATACACATTAAACGTGAGCTTCTGAAAAGTGTTCAGGAGCTGAGGGACTGGGGAGTGATTGCCTACAGATGTCTGAAGGTAGCAGGACAGGTAGATAAGGTGGTTCAGAAAGAAAGAGTTGCATTTATATACTGCCTTTCACGACCACCAGATATCTCAAAGTGCTTTACAGCCAATGAAGTCCTTTTTGAGGTGTAGTCACTGCTCTAAAGAGATATAGCATACTTCCCTTTATTAGCCGAAACCTAGCATATAAGAGCAGGGAGGTTATGCTAGAACTGTGTAAAACACTAGTCAGACCTCAACTAGAGTACTGCATACAATTTATGGTATTATGGCCATGTGGTGCAATGTGGGTGGTTCCTACTGTTCAACTCCCCACCTGACCACAGAAAGTGTTTTGTTTTTAGGGTTTAACCACTTGGTGTTTTATTTTTCAAATAACCAGACAGCGACAGGTTTACTTGTGGGTTTAAAAGCAGAAAAATGAATTGTTTATTGATCAATATGCTTTATCCTGAAATTGCCGCAACCGCATCCACTCAAACATTTGCTTGCACACACATGCACACAAGAAAAGGCAGAGAGGGAAAAAAGGGAAGTGATTTTTAGGTGGTGGGCGGGGGGGGGAGGTCACGATAAACCTGTTGAATTCTCTTGGATATCAAGTTCTCGATGGGTGCAGGCCTGAGATGATTGTAGATTTCTCTCTTGATTCAAATCTCAGTTGAAGATGGTGGGTCACCTCTGGTTCACTGCATTCTAATGTAGAGGTAGGATTCTACAGCAGGATACATGCCTTCTGGATTTCTGGAAAACAAGCTGCTGGATGTTGCTTATCTCTTTTTCTCTCTTGCTCTCTCTCTTTTGGCTGTCTTTTTTTAAGGTAAAGCTGTGTTATTTCTTATCTCCTGGTAGGAGATGTTCTGATCTCTTCCCCATGGTGATTGCAGGATATGGTTACTTCACACCTTCCTTTGTTTCAAAAGAAGACATTCAATTCTGGAATGTTTTAGGATAGGTGTATGATGGGTTCAATTGACACCTCCTACCTCTGAAGATTTGTCCTTTGTCTTTGTCAGACAGTTTGAACACACAAACGACCAATCCCTTTTCCGTTGGTGGCCATTTTGGATCACTGTTCCCTTTTTAAAATAAAGGCTTATTTTTTAAAGACAAGTCCGTTTTTCAGAGTTCGCATTTCTGATGTGCATGACCCTCACCCAAAAAGGAATTTTTAAAATATTTTTGGGTGGTTAGAAAGAAGGGAACCAGGAACAGGAATAAAGTTTAGGGTCACTCCACTGTATACATTAATTTCCTCCATCTTACAACTGCTGTAGTTGACATTGTTTGTCGCAGCCATTTCAGGTTCAAGTTTAAGTTATTGCCTCGTCCTTCCTTTGGATGAGGTACCATTAAAAATTGCATTTCTTTTGGTTATGTGTTGTCACGTGGGGTTGTAGTTTCACTCGCACCAGTTTGTACTACTTTAGGAATATTAACTTCCAGGATTAGGTGAATGTTGGTGAAGCTTGTAGATTGCAAATTCCTGTTACTGCTTATGGCAACGTTCCCTATTTTTGCAAGCTTTAACCGCTTAACTACTGCTTCCAGAATACATACATACATATGAACATACAAATTAGGAGCAGGAGTAGACCACTCCTGCTCTGCCATTCAATAAGTTCATGGCTGAACTGATTTCTCCACAATACCACCTACACCTAATAACCTTCCACCCCCTTGCTTATCAAGAATCTATCTACCTCTGCCTTAAAAATATTCAAAGACTCTGCTAACACTACCTTTTGAGGAAGAGAATTCCAAAGACTCACAACGCTCTGGCAGAAAAAATTTCTCCTCATCTCTGTCTTAAATGGGCGACCCCTTATTTTTAAACAGTGACCCCTAGTTCTAGATTCTCCCACAAGGGGAAACATCCTTTCCACATCCACCCTGTCAAGACCCCTCAGGGTCTTATATGTTTCAATCAAGTCGCCTCTTACTCTTCTAAATTCTAGCAGATACAAGCCTAGTCTGTCTAATCTTTCCTCATAAGATAGCCCACCCATTCCAGGTATCAGTCTAATAAACCTTCTTTGAACTGCTTCCAATGCATTTACATCCTTCCTTAAATAAGGAGACCAATACTGTGCAGAGTACTCCAGATGTGGTCTCACCAATGTCCTGTATAACTGAAGCATAACCTCCCTACTTTTGTATTCAATTCCCCTCGCAATAAACAATAACATTCTATTAGCTTTCCTAATTACGTACTGTACCTGCATACCATCCTTTTGTGATTCATGCACTAGGACACCCAGATCCCTCTGCATCTCAGATTTCTGCAATCTCTTACCATTTAGATAATATGCTTCTTTGTTATTCTTCCTGCCAAAATGGACAACTTCGCATTTCCCCCTTTTATACTCCATTTGCCAGGTTTTTGCCCACTCACTTAACCTATCTATATCTCCTTGTAGCCTCCTTATGTCCTCTTCACAGCCTACTTTCCTATCTTTGTGTCATCAGCAGATTTAGCAATCATACCTTTGGTCTCTTCATCTAAGTTATTTATATAAATTGTAAAAAGTTGAGGGCCCAGCACAGATCCTTGTGGCATACCACTTGTTACATCTTGCCAACCAGAAAATGACCCATTTATGGCTACTCTCTGTTTCCTGTTAGCTAGCTAGTCTTCTATCCATGCCAATATGTTATCCCCTACACCATGAGCTTTTATTTTCTGCAATAACCTTTAATGTGGCACCTTATCAAATGCCTTCTGGAAATCTAAGTACAATATATCCACAGCACATGTAACTCTCTCAAAGAACTCCAATAAATTGGTTAAACATGATTTCCCTTTAACAAAACCATGTTGACTCTGCCTGATTACCTTAAATTTTTCTAAGTGCCCTGCTATAATGTCTTTTATAATAGCTTCTAACATTTTCCCTAAGACAGATGTTAAGCTAACTGGCCTGTAGTTTCCTTCTTTTTTGTCTCCTTCCCTTTTTGAATAAAGGAGTTAGATTCGCTATTTTCCAGTCTAGCAGAACCTTCCCCGAATCTAGAGAATTTTGGAAAATTAAAGCTAACGCATCAACTATCTCACTCGCCACTTCTTTTAACACCCTAGGATGAAGTCTATCAAGACCCGGGGACTTGTCAGCCCGCAGCTCCAATAATTTGTTCAGTACCACTTCCCTGGTGATTGTAATTTTCTTGAGTTCCTCCCTCCCTTCCATTTCCTGACTTACAGCTAATTCTGGGAGGTTACTTGTGTCCTCTATAGTGAAGACCAATGCAAAATATCTGTTCAGTTCATCTGCCATCTCCTTATTATCCATTATCAATTCCCCAGACTCACTTGCTATAGGACCAATGCTCACTTTTGTTAACTCTTTTAAAAATATCTATAGAAACTCTTACTATTTGTCTTCATATGACTAGCTAGTTATCTCTCGTACCCTAATTTTACCCTCCTTATCAATCTTTTAGTCAATCTTTGCTGTTTTTTATATTCTGTCCAATCTTCTGACTTGCCACCCATCTTTGCGCAATTATATGCTTTTTCTTTCAGTTTGACACTATCTTTAACTGTTCTAGTTAACCACGGATGGTGGGTCCCACCCTTGGAATTTTACTTTCTCATTGGAATATATCTATTCTGTGTATTCTGAAATATCCCCTGAAGTGTCTGCCACTGCATGAAATTCAGGTAACCATTCAGGTTCTGGCACATTGATTATTCTTATTTCTAGGGTAATAGTGGGTGATACATTGGTGCTGGTGGCTGGCACTCCCACGCCTTTGCATACCGATCTGGGAATCCGAGGCAGGACACTGGTGGGTAGGGGGAAGCAGGTACGTTTTTCAGTGCAGGGTGCGGGGGGTGGGGGGGGTGGGGGGGTGGTGGCGGAGCAACATCAGAGTGATTTGATTGGTCTAGGGGATGGGGGTGAAGGAGTAAAGATTAAAGTTTGTGAACTTTGGGGAGGGAAGGTCAGGTGCACCAGGTAAGTCTTTGCGAGGGGGAGGTGGGCAGGTACTTAATTCGATGGTTATTTACCGGGGCGGGAGGGGATCAAGTTATTTAACTTTTTAAAAACAATGTCCCTTTAAATTTTAAATTGCAATGTCGGGCTTGAAGCCTTTAAAAATGGTATCAGCACCTGTGCAGTGGTGCCTGACACCATTATTGGGGATGGACCACCAGCCCGCGCCACGTCATCGGTGGGCAGGGGGGGGGGGGCAGCGGTCTGCCCCAGCCTTTTAAATGAGCTGCCGCATTTCATATCGTGACGGATCCGTGACATGCTGTCCGCACGGGCAGACTATCATTATTCACGTCAAATTGGTGGCAGAAATGTAAAATCTAGCCCATTTTTTTTAGTCCTTGCGAGGTGTCTGGGATTTCCTCCTGCACCTTGCTCTTGTGGAGTTCTGACTATAAATTGCTGGGTTTGATTAGTTTTGGATTTGGATCCTGATCATATGATTCTTCAGTGGGTAGATCCATACTGACCTCACTTTTCATTTTCTTGTAATTTTCACAAATGTGGTTCACTTTAGAGTATGTTACCTTCCCTTTCTCTTTTATGGCAGAGATAGGTGGTTCCCTAATCTGCCCCATGTCCTCTAGGACATTACTGCTCACAGGTGGTTGTCCAGCTTCCACTGCACTCCTCTGTGACACTTCAACTGAGTGAGGAATCTCCCTTACTCTTGGCTTTCATGTTTGGAAATTTTCCTCATCCCTATTTAAATCTTTAGAAAAGGTTTCAGCTAACCATATCTCTGGTGCTTTTCCTTCAACTTTTGTGGCTTTTAGCTTATCTTTTTGGCTCTATTTGGACCTTTTCAAATTCTCTGACTCTATCATTGATTAAGAAGGGGAAAATAGAATAGAAGAGCAAGCTTGCGGGGAACAGAAAAACTGACTGTAAAAGTTTCTATCGGTATGTGAAGAGAAAAAGATTGGTGAAGACAAATGTAGGTCCCTTACAGTCAGAAACAGGGGAATTTATTATGGGGAACAAAGAAATGGCTGACCAACTAAATGCACACTTTGGTTCTGTCTTCACAAAGGACACAAATATCATACCAGAAATGTTGGGGAACACAGGGCTTAGTGAGAGAGAGGAACTGAAGGAAATCAGTATTAGTAGAGAAATGGTGTTGGGGAAATTGATGGGATTGAAGGCCGATAAATCCCCTGGACCTGATGGTATGCATCCCAGAGTACTTATGAAAGTGGCCCTAGAAATAGTGGATGCATTGGTGGTCATCTTCCAAGATTCTGTAGACTCTGGAACAGTTCCTACAGATTGGAGGGTAGCTAATGTAACCCCACTATTTAAAAAGGGAGGTAGAGAGAAAGCAGGGAATTATAGACCAGTCAGCCTGACATCGGTAGTGGGGAAAATTCTCGAGTCCATTATCAAAGATTTTATAGCAGAGCAATTAGAGAACAGTGGTAGAATCAGACAGAGTCAGCATGGATTTATGAAAGGGAAATCATGCTTGACAAATCTACTAGAATTCTTGAGGATGTAACTAATGGAGTTCATGAGGGGGAGCCAGTGGATGTGGTTTATTTGGACTTTCAGAAGGCTTTCAACAAAGTCCCACATAAGAGATTAGCATGCAAAATTAAAGCGCATGGGATTGGGAGTAGTGTATTGCAATGGATAGAAAATTGGTTGGCAGACAGGAAACAAAGAGTAGGGATAAATGGGTCTTTTTCTGAATGGCAGGCGTGACTAGCGGAATACCACAGGGATTGGTGCTAGGACCCCAGCGAGTCACAACATATATTAATGATTTAGATGAGGGAACTAAATGTAATTTCTCCAAATTTGCAGATGACACAAAAATGGGTGGGAGGGTGAGTTGTGAGGAGGATGCAGAGAGGCTTCAGGGTGATTTGGACAAGTTGAGTGAGTGGGCTACTGCATGGCAGACGCAGTATAATGTGGATAAATGTGAGGCTATCCACTTTGGTAGCAAAAACAGGAAGGCAGATTATTAGCTGAACGGCTGTAAACTGAGAGAGGGGAATATGCAGTGAGACCTGGGTGTTCTCGTACACCAGTCGCTGAAGGTAAGCATGCAGGTGCAACAGGTGGTAAAAAAGGCAAATGGTATGTTGGCCGTCATAGCAAGAGGATTCGAGGACAGGAGCAGGGATGTCTTGCTTATACAGGGCCTTGGTGAGGCCACACCTGGAATATTGTGTGCAGTTTTGGTCTCCTTATCTGAGGAAGGATGTTCTTGCCATAGAGGGAGTGCAGCGAAGGTTTACCAGACTGATTCCTGGGATGGTGGGTCTGACGTATGAGGAGAGATTGAGTTGGTTAGGATTATATTCGCTGGAGTTCAGAAGAGTGAGGTTGGCGGGGGCGGTGGGGGGCGTGTGGAATCACATAGAAACCTATAAAATTCTGACAGGATTTCACAGGGTAGATTCAGGAAGGAAGTTCCTGATGGTGGAGGAGTCCAGAACCAGGAGTCACAGTCTAAGGATATGGGATAAACCTTTCAGGACTGAGATTAGGAGACATTTCTTCACCCAGAGAGTGGTGAACCTGTGGCATTTGCTACCACAGAAAGCAGTTGAGGCCAAAACATTGTATGTTTTCAAGAAGGAGTTAGATGTAGTTCTTGGGTCTAAAGGGATCAAAGGGATCAAAGGGTCTGAGGCGAAAGCAGGAACGGGTTACTGAGTTTGATGATCAGCCATGATCATAATGAATGGCAGAGCAGGCTCAAAGGGCTGAATGGCCTACTCCTGCTCCTATTTTCTATGTTTCTATATATCATCCCCTGTGGGATTTTTGGGGCTTCCCCAGTCCTCTGCAGCTGTACAGAGTTTTGTTTGCTCCCCTCAGTTTCTCCAGTCTCCGTGGACTGGTCTGGACCCTCTGAGTTCAATACTGTACATCCTGCCAAGTCATTGCCCAGTATTAGGTCTATCCCCGGCATGGGTAAGCTTGGAATGATGCCGACTGTCACTACCCCAGTGACCATCTTACTATGTAGGTAAATTTTAACTAAGGGAACCTTCAAGCATTTGCCAGTAAGACTTTTATCTAATGCCATGGCATTTGTTCTGCTTTCTGGCAATTTGACTGCCAGTAGGGTTTGAAAACAACCGGTATCCCTGAGGATGGTTATCTTCTTGTCCGGTGCCTCGGACACAGAGGAGTCATTTTTCCTTTGTGCAAAAAGTTCTGGTATGTGCTCTGCTCTTGAGTTATAATAGAATACAGGCTTACCACTTTCACATGGGCTTGACTACAGCATCTCCTGTTTGTTTTTGGCATTCCAACAATTTGCCTGAACATGCCCAGATTTGCAACACTTGAAACATGTCGGGTGGACCCCTACTAGTTTATCACCTGGGTTCCCTCCTTTAAATAAAAGCAAAATACTGCAGATGCTGGAAATCTGAAACAAAAACAAGAAATGCTGGAATCACTCAGCAGGTCTGGCCCTTCTTCCGAAGAAGAGTCACTGACCCGAAACGTTAACTCTGCTTCTCTTTCCACAGATGCTGCCAGACCTGCTGAGTGATTCCAGCATTTCTTGTTTTTGTTCCCTCCTTTAAAAGTTGGAGACTAGTCTGGAATTTCTTCCCTACTCTCCTTTTCCCTCGAGCCCATTTCTGCTTCCTCTGCATCCCTGCTATCTTTCTCCAGCTTGTAAAATTTACTAGACCCAAATTTATTCTGTGTTAGGGATCTGTGCATTAATTCATAATCATCGGCCATTTTAGCTGCCTCCCTTATTCTTGTGACTCTTTGTTCTCCAGTGTGGGTTCTTATACTACTTGGGATGCTATTCTTAAGCTCTTACAGCAACATCACTTCTTTCAAATTTTCATATGAGGGATCTAGCTTGAGAGATCATATCCAGCGATCAAAAGCCATGTTTAATTCTTTTGAATTCAATGCAAGTCTGTGTGGGCCTTTTCCAGGTGTGTCAGAATTTCTGTCTATATGCTTCTGGTACCAGTTTATATGCATTTATAATTGCAGTTTTAGTTTACTCATAATCAGAACTTTCTTCTGATAATAGGCATGAGGACAGATTAAGCCCTAGTGGACTGGGTAGGAAGACTAAAAAGTAGGACAGTTGACGAGCAGTAGCAGATGTTTAAGGAGATATTCAATTCCTCCCAACTAAAATATATTCCAGAGAGGAAGAAAGATTCTAAGAGGGGGAATAAACATCCCTGGCTAAGCAAGGAAGTTAAGGATAACATAAATACAAAAACTAAGGCATACCATATTGCAAATGCCAGTGGCAGGCTGGAAGATTAGGAAACTTTTAAAGATCAACAAAGGGTTACTAAAAAAGTAACAAAAAGGGTAAAGGTAAATTATGAAAGAAAGCTAGCGCAAAATATAATAACGGATAGCAAAAGCTTCTCTAAGTATATAAAATGTATGAGAGTAGCTAAAATGAATGTTGGTCCCTTGGAGGATGAGACTGGGGAGTTAATAGAGGGAAACACAGAAATGGAGGAGACACTAAATCAGTATTTTGCCTCAGTTTTCACAGTGGAGGACACTAGTACCATCCCAATAGTAACAGGAAATGCAGAGGTTATAAAAAGAGAGGAACTTAGAAAAATCATCATCACTAGGGAAAAAGTACTGAGAAAACTATTGGGATTGAAGGCAGACAAATCCCCAGGGCCTGATGGCCTACATCCTAGGGTCTTAAAGGAAGTGGCAGAGGAGATAGTGGATCCATTGGTTATAATATTCCAAAATTCCCTGGATGCGGGAAAGGTTCCAGTTGATTGGAAAAAAGCTAATATAGTGCCCTTATTCAAAAAGGGAGGGAGGTAGAAAGTAAGAAACGAGAGACCAGTTAGTTTAACATCTGTCGTTGGGAAATTGTTAGAATCCATTATTAAGGAAGTAAGAACAGGACATTTAGAAAGTCAAAACACAATCTATCAGAGTCAGCATGGTTTTATGAAGGGTAAATCGTGTTTGACTAATTTGCTAGAATTCTTCAAAGCTGTGACAAGCAAAGTGGATAATGGGGATCCTGTAGATGTAGTATATCTGGACTTCCAGATGGCATTTGATAAGGTGCCACACAAAAGGTTAATACACAAGGTAAGATCACATGGGGTTAGGGACAATTTATTAGCTTGGATAGAGGATTGGCTAACCAACAGAAAACAGAGAGTCGCGATAAATGGGTCTTTTTCTGGTTGGCAAGATGTAACTAGTGGGGTGCTACAGGGTTCGGTCCTCGGGCCCCAATTATTTACAATCTATATCAATGACTTGGATGCAGGGATAGAAGGTACTATAGTCAAATTTGCAGATGACACTAAAATAGGTGGGATAGTAAGTTGCAGTAAAGAAATAAGAAATTTACAAATGGATATGGATAGGTTAGGTGAATGGGCCAAAATTTGGCAGATGGAGTTTAACGTGGATAATTGTGAGGTTATCCATTTTGGTCAGAAGAATAGAAAGGCAAATTATTATCTAAATGGAGAGAAATTTCAGAGTGCTTCGGTGCAGAGGGATCTGGGTGTCCTCGTGCATGAATCGCAGAAAGCTAGTATGCAGGTACAGCAGGTAATAAGGAAAGCAAATGGAATTTTGGCATTTATTGCTAAAGGAATAGAATATAAAAGTAGGGAAGTGTTGCTGCAATTGTACAAGGCATTAGTGAGACCGCACCTGGAGTATTGCGTACAGTTTTTGTCCCCTTACTTGAGGAGGGATGTAGTTGCATTGGAGGTAGTTCAGAGGAGGTTCACTAGATTGATTCCAGGGATGAGGGGTTTGTCTTATGAAGAGAGATTGAGCAATTTAGGCCTTTACGCTTTAGAGTTTAGAAGAATGAGAGGAGATCTAAGTGAGGTATATAAGATGATTAAGGGGATTGACAAAGTAGACGTAGAGAGGATGTTTCCTCTTGTGGGGCAATCTAGAACAAGAGGTATTAGTTTTAGGATAAGGGGTAGCAGATTTAAAACACAGATGAGGAAAAATTACTTCTCTCAAAGGGTTGTGAGTCTGTGGAATTCACTACCCCAGAGTGAATGCCACGACATTGAGTAAATTTAAGGAGGAGATAGACAGATTTTTAATTAGTAATGGGTTGAAGGGTTATGGAGAATGGGCAGGAAACTGGAGTTGAGGCCGAGATGAGATCAGCCATGATCGTATTGAATGGCGGAGCAGGCTCGAAGGGCTGAATTGCCTACTCCTGCTCCTAGTTCTTCTGACCTTATAACAGGGAAAAAGCTTCATGAGCCCTGTGCAAGAACTCACCTTGTAAAAGGAGAGTCCAAAATTCTTTTGGACATTTTCTCAAACTGTGACTCAACATTGTCCTCATTTAATTTTGGCACTAGTCTTGAGTGTCTCAGCACATCAAAGCTTTGCTCTGAATTGGGGATAAGATTTGAGTGGCTGGCAGCATTTTCATTTTGGGTTTGGAATCTCTGTAACTCAACCCTCTGCAATTGTACTTCCTCTCTTTGCAACTGAAATTCTCTTGCCTCTCTTTCCCTTTGTATCTGAAACTCTTTTTCCTCTTTTTCCTTTTGTATCTGAAACTCTCTTCCCTCTTTTTCCTTCTGAAACTCTCTCTCTTCTCTTTTCATTTGCAACTGGATTCTAGCTAGAATTTTTTTTCATACTCTGATTCTATGCTTCTGGTTTAGGGGTAAGTTTAAAATGGCTAGCTAGATTTTTCATCAGTTCAGGTTTCTTTGCTTTTTGTTTGAAAGTGATTCCCATCTCTGTAGCTAAGTTTCTAAAATCTTCAATACTTAATTTGTTTAATTTTTCATGAGATATCTCTCCCAGCTCTACAAACTCCTTAGCATTAAATGTGGCCAACTGCTTTGTTTCTAGCACTGTAGAGAAACCCCCCCAGAAGAATACAAGAAAACCTGTTTGTTTACTTTTGCATAATTTTCGAGGTCAATTTTCCTCCCATTTTCTAAATCTCTCATTATCTGGCAGTTCAGATCTTGGTTTGAGCCCCCAGTTTGTTATGGCCATATGGTGTGATTTGGGTGTTTCCCACCTGACTGCAGCAAGTGTTGTTATTAGAGTATAACTCCTTGGTGTTTTATTTTTTCAATAAACAGACAGTGACAGGTTTTCTTGCAAACAGAAAAATTAATTGTTTATTGATAAATATGCCTTATCCCGAAATTGTCGCAACCGCATCAACTCATGCATTCACTCACACACACACACACACACAAAAGCGTACACATATATATGAAGAGACAGATAGAGAGGCAAAAAAAGGAAGCAATTTTTAGGGGGAGGAGTAGGTCACGATAAACCTGCTAAATTCTCTTGGAAATCAAGTTCTTGATGGGTGCAGGCCTGAGATGATTGTAGATTTCTCGCTTGATTGAAAGTTCAGTTGAAGATGGTGGGTCACTTCTGGTTCACTGCTGTCTAATGTAGAAGTAGGATTCTACAGCAGGGCACATGCCTTCTGGCTTGCTGGAAAACAAGCTGCTGGATGTTGCTTATCTCTCTTTCTCTCTTGCTCTCTCATTTTTGGCTGTCTTTTTTTATGATAAAGCTGCATTACTTCTCACCTCCTGATAGGAGATATTCTGATCTCTTCCCTCTGGTTATTGCACAATGGCCCAGGACGTGGTTACTTCACACCTTGTTTCAGAAGAAGACATTAAATTCTGGAATGTTTTAGGATGGGGTGCAATTGACAGCTCTTAGCTTTGAAGACTTGTCCTTTGTCTTTGTCAGGCAGTTTGAACACACAAATGACCAATCCCTTTTTCTTCAGTGGCTAATTTGGACCATTGCTCACTTTTTAAAATAAAGGTTCATTTTTTAAAGACAAAGTCAGTTTTCATAACTGTTTAGAGTTAGTCCATAATTTGTATCATCGCACTTAATGGTCACCACATTACAGGAAGGATGTAATCACACAAGAGAGGATATAGAAGAGATTCACAAGTATGTTGCCAAGAATGGAGAATTTTAAATATGAGGAAACTTTGGATAGGCAGGTTTGTTTTCTTTGGAATATAGGACGCTAAGGTGAGGTTTAATTGATTGAAATCATGAGGGGCTTCGATAGAGTGGATAGAAGGGACCGACCTCCATTAGCAGAGAGGTCAATAAGCAGGAGGCATAGTTTTAAAATAACTGTTGGAGGATTAGAGAGGAGTTGAGAAGGGGCTTTTCCACCCAAAGGGTGTTGGGGATCTGGACCTCACTGCCTGAAAGGGTGGTAGAGGCAGAAATCCTCATCGCACTTAAAAAACACACTTGGAAATGCACCTGAGGTGCTGTAACCCACAGGGTTACAGATCAAGAGCTGGATGACAGGATTAGACTGTATAGCTTTTTTTTGGCCAGCATGGACATGGTGGGCCGAATGGTCCATTTCTGTGCTGAGAATCTTTCTATGTTTCGATGCAGTGCTTCAAAGTGGAGGTGAGCGTATGGTTTAGAAAATCAGTAGCTGTCGAAATGTTGTTGTGAACAGAGGGCCAAAGGCCCACCTAATATCCTCAACTCCTCTCCACTCCAAACTAATATCATCAGTTCCTCGCCAGCCCCACCTAATATCCTCAGCCCCTCCACACTTCACCAAATATCCTCAGCCCCTCCACACTTCACCTAATATCCTCAGCCCCTCCACACTTCACCTAATATCCTCAGCCCCTCCGCACTTCACCAAATATCCTCAGCCCCTCCACACTTCACCTAATATCCTCAGCCCCTCTACACTTCACCTAATATCCTCAGCCCCTCCACACTTCACCAAATATCCTCAGCCCCTCCACACTTCACCTAATATCCTCAGCCCCTCTACACTTCACCTAATATCCTCAGCCCCTCTACACCCCAAACTAATATAATCAGTTCCTCCCCACTCTAACCGAATATCTTCAGTTACTCCCATTGCCATCTAACATCCCCTGCACCTTCCCATGCACACTTAGTATCCTCAGCTCCTCCTCACACCCACCTCTTAATCTCAGGTCCTCCTCAACTTATATAGTGTCTTCTTTCACTCTGATGTAGCAGTTGGCACTTGCCATATACTTCAACTGTTGGACTTAAGTGATGCTGTTTAATGTAAAAGTGATACAACCCTGAACAGTACAGAGGCAGATGGCTCAGCAGTTCAGCTCCTTTAACATGACCTTCTGCTTTGAGGCGGCCTGCCCAGTCTGAGATTTTCGCAATGTAATGATTATCACATTCCTATCTCAAGCAAATTTCTCCCCGTCTGATCCTGAGAGGAAAGTCAATTTGGAACTTGTTCCGGATGAACCTTTAGGAGCAAGTTTCTTCCCTTGTGAAAAAAAGGGCAACAATTATCAGTTCCTCTTAAATTTAACAAAGACAGGGCCAGATTCCCGGTGCGATAAACACTGAATATTTAAAATCTGACACTTAAGATGCAGTCTGTAAATTAAGCACTCTTATTTCCTTCAGTTTGAAGCAAAAAAATTAATGGCTAATTAATGATGGTTTTAAAAAATCCCTCTTTTCACAGAATTTTTATTTTTTGCAGTTAATTTTATTAAATGTTCCCAGCAGTTTTGTAGAAGTCACACACTTTGATCAAGAATTAAACCCACACAGTAGAAGTGAGCTATTAGGGCAGATGATAAAAAAACTTTCTCAAAGAGGTAGGTTTTAAGGACCGCCTGAAAGAAGGAAAGAGAGGAAGAGAGGATGAGAAGTTTAGGGAGGGAATTCCAGAGCTTAAGGCCTTGGCAGCTGAAAACTCAGACTTCATTGGTGGAGCAATTAAAATCAAGGATGTTCAAAATGCAGAATTGGAGGAGGGCAGATATCTCAGAGGATTATAGGGCTGAACAACATTACAGAGATAGGGAAGAGTGAGGCGATGATGGCATTTGAAGAAAAGGATGAGAATTAAAATATTGAGGTTTTGCCTAACTGAGAGCCAATGTAGGTCAACAAGCATAGGGGTGATAGGTGAACAGGACTTGGTGCGAATTAAGGGACAGGCATCAGAGTTTTGGATAACCTCAAGTTTATGGAGGGTAGAAGGTGGGAGACCAGCTAGGAGTGCATTGGAATAGTCAAATCTAGAGGTAATAAATACATGGATGATGGCTTCAGCAGCAGATGAGCTGAGGTGGGGGTAAAGTCAGGCGATGTTAAGGAGGTGGAAATAGACGGATTAATGGTGACATCGATATGTGGTTGGAAGTTGATCTTGTGGTCACATATGACAGCAAGGTTGCAAACAGTTTGATTCAGCCTCAGACAGCTGCCAGGATGGAGTTGGTGGCAAGGGAATGGAGTTTGTAGCAAGGACAGAAAACAAAGGCTTTGATTTGCCTAATATTTAGTTAAAGGAAACATTTGCTCATCCAGTGCTGAATGTCAGAGAAGCACGCTGACAGTTTAGAGTGGTGAAGGGGTTGAGAGATGTCGTGGTGAAGTAGAACTAGCTGTCATCTGCGTACATGTGGAAACTGATGCTGTATTTTCAGATGATATTGCTGAGGGGCAGCATGTAGGTGAGAAATAGGAAGAGACCAAAGCAGGTGCCTGTGTAAATGTGGGTTCTGGCTGACTCTCTCCACTATTTAAATTGTCACTTTACACAGACTATCTCAGGGTCCAGAACAAGCTGATTGAATTCCAAAATTCCTTATTTTCAGGGAAGGTTCCATTAGGTTGGAAAATAGTGAATGCAACTCCTTTATTCAACAAGGGAGGGAGACAGAAAGCAGGACACTACAGGGCGGTTAGCTTCACATCTGTCATAGGGGAAATGTTAGAAGCTTTTATTAAAGACATTATAGCAGGACACTTAGAAAATTTCAAGGTAATCAGGCAGAGTTAACATGGTTTTGTGAAAGGGCAATCGTGTTTAACCAATTTATTGGAGCTCTTTGAAGAAGTAACATGTGCGATGGATAAAGGGGAACTGGTGGATGTATTGTACTTAGATTCCCAGAAGGCATTTGATAAGGTGCCACATCAAAGGATACTGCAGAAAATAAAAGCTTGTGGTGTAGGGGGTAACATATTGGCATGGATAGAGGATTGGCTAGTGAACAAGAAACAGAGAGTTGGCATAACTAGGTCATTTTTCTGGATGGCAAGAAGTAACAAGTGGTGTGCAACAGGGATCAGTGCTGGGGCCTCAACTTTTTATAATTTACATAATTGACTTGGATGAAGGAACCAAAGGTATGGTTGCTAAATTTTCTGATGACACAAAGATAGGTAGGAAAGTAAGTTTTGAAGACGACATTAGGCTACAAAAGGATATAGATAGGTTAAGTGAATGGGCAAAGATCTGGCAAATGAAGTATAATGTGGGAAAATGTAAAATTATCGACTTTAACAGGAAGAATAAAAAGAAGTGTATTATTGAAATGGTGAGAGATTGCAGAGCTCTGAGATGCAGAGGGATCTGGGTGTCCTAGTGCATGAATTGCAAAAGGTTAGTATGCAGGTTCAGCAAGTAAATAGGAAAGCTAGTAGAATGTTATCATTTATTGCTGGGGAATTGAATACAAAAGTAAGGAGGTTAGGGTTCAGTCAGAGAGGGCATTGGTGAGACCACATCTGGAGCACTGTGCATTGTATTGTACCTTATTTAAGAAAGAATGTAAATGTGTTGGAAGCAGTCCAGAGAAGGTTTACTAGACTAATACCTGGAATGGGCGGGTTGTCTTATGAGAAAAGGTTGGACAGGGCTAGGCTTGTAACCGCTGGAGTTTAGAAGATTAAGAGGCAACTTGATTGAAACATATAAGATCCTGAAGGGTCTTGACAGGGTGGATGTGAAAAGGATGTTTCATGTTGTGGGAGCATTTAGAACCGGGGTCACTGTTTAAAAATAAGGGGTCACCCATTTAAGACAGAGATGAGGATAATTTTTTTCTCTCAGAGGGTCGTGAGTCTTTGGAACTCTCTTCCTCCAAAGGCGGTGGAAGCAGACTCTTTGAATATTTTTAAGGCAGAGTTTGATAGATTCTTGATAAGTAAAGGGGTGAAAAGTTATCAGCAGTAGGCGGGAATGTGGAATTGAGTTTACAATCAGCTCAGCCATCATCTTGTTCAATGGTGGTGCAGGCTCGTGGGGCCAAGTGGTCTACTCCCATACATTCAAGCTATCTTACTGTCTGGTAGGGACAAAAGAATACATTCCAAGCTAGGAGGTGACAATTACACTCATCCTGAACCCATCAAGAGATATTTTTGAACTGAATGGGTTTTTCTGAAACAAAGAAAGCATGCAATAGCCACATCCGGGGTTCATTGTCAGTCACCACAGGGAGGGGCATCTACGTCTCGAAACAGAGGCAAGATGCGAGAGACTTTCAACCTTAAAAAGTAGATCCTTGCAGAGAAAGAATAGAACCAGGACAAACATCACAAAAGTCTGCCCAGCTGAGAGCTGGGAGAATTCCAGCAAAAGCAAAAGAAGGTGCCCTGCTGTGAATTCTACACTTCAACTTGTGCAGCAGAGAACTGAAGGTGATCTCCCATCTCTAGGTTGAAGTCTCAGCTACCACAGAAATCTACAAAACTCAGGCCTGCAATTTTAAAAGAGAAACTGATCTGCAAGAAAGATTCAACAGCTTTACCATGAATCCCAAAACCTATGTCCCTTCAAATCATTTACCCTTTTCTCTATCTGTCTCTTCTTTTGTGTGTTTGTGTGTGTGGCCCTGTGTGCATTCTCGTGAGCAAATGCATGTGTGGTGCAGCTGTGACCATTTCGGGAATGAATATTGCTCAAGACATAGCTAATCTTCAATTTTAAACCTACAAGAAAACCTTTTTCTGTCTGGTTATTTGATAAAAAAACACAAAGGGGCTAAAATCCCAGTAACAGAAACACTTGCTGCAGTCAGCACTGATTGGTTAAGGGCAAATTGCATTTAACTAACTTGCTTGAGTTTTTTGTTGAGTTAACAGAGAGTGTTGATGAAAGTAACGCGGTTGATGTGGTGTATATGGACTTCCAAAAGGCATTTGATAAAGTTTTACATAACAGGCTTGTCAGCAAAGTTAGAGCCCATGGAATAAAGCTAGAATAACAGCATGGATTTGAAATTGGCTGAGTGACAGGAAACAGAGAGTAATGGTGAACAGTTGTTTCTTGGACTAGAGGAAGTTATATAGTGGGGTTCCCCAGGGCTCGGTGTTAGGACCTCTGCTTTTCTTGAGATATACTAATGGCCTAGATGTACAGGGCACAATTTCAAAATTTGTGGATGACACAAAAATTCTGAACTGTGAGGAGGATAGTGATAAACTTCAAGAGGACATAGACAGGTTGGTGGAATGGTTAGACAGTAGCAGATGAAATTTAATGCAGAAAAATATGAAGTGATTCATTTTGGTAGGAAGAACGAGGAAAGGCAATATAAATTAAAGGGTACAATTCTAAAGTGGGTACAGGAGCAGCAGGACCTAGGGGTACATGAGCACAAATCACTGAAGGTTGCAGCGCAGGTTGAGACAGTGGTTAACAAAGTATATGGGATCCTGGGCTTTATAAATAGGGATAGAGAATACAAGAACAAGGAAGTTATGATAAAGCTGTACGAAACACTGGTTCGGCTTCAACTGGAGTATTGTTTCTAGTTCTGGGAATCACACTTTAGGAAGAACGTTAAGGCATTAGAGAGGGCTTTAAAAATTTGTTTCATGGTATGTAGGCATTGCTAGTAAAGTCAGCATTTGTTGCCCATCCCTTATTGGCCTTGAGAAGGTGGCAGTGAGCTCCATCTTGAACTTCTGCAGTCCATCTGGTGCGGAAACACCCACAGTGTTGTTTGGAGAGGAGTTTCAGGATTTTGATCTTGCGGCAGTGAAGGAACAATGATATATTTCCAAGTAAGGATTGTGTGTGGCTTGTGGGGGTGGGGGGATGGTGGGGGGACTTGTAAAAGGTGGTGTTACCATGCGTCAGCTGCCCTTGTCCTTCTAGGTGGAAGAGGTTGTGGGTTTGGAAGGTGCTGCTGAAGGAGGCATGATGAGTTGCTGCAGTGCATCCTTGTAGATGGTACACACTGCTGCCACTGTGCATCGGTGGTGGAGGGAGTGAATGTTGAAGGTGGTGGATGGGGGTGACAATCAAGCGGGCTGCTTTGTCCTGGATGGTGTCGAGCTTCCTGAGTGTTATTGGAGCCACACTCATCCAGCCAAGCGGAGAGTATTCCATCACACTCCTGACATGTGCCTTGTAGATGGTGGACAGGCTTTGGGGAGTCAGGAGATGGTTAGATTTTCTCTTGTTAGAGATCATCATTCTATGGCACTTGTGTGGCATGAATGTTTCTTGCCACTTATCAGCCCAAGCCTGAATGTTATCCAGGTCTTGCTGCATATGGACACAGACTGCTTAAGAATCTGAGGAATTGCAAATGGTACTGAACATTGTACAATCAACGGAGAACATCCCCACTTCTGACCTTACGATGGAGGGAAGTGGTTGGTCCTAGGACACTACCCTGAGGAACTCCTGCAGCAATGTCCTGGGGCTGAGATAATTGGCCTCCAACAACCATAACCATCTTCCTTTGTGCTAGGTATGACTGCAACCAGTGGAGAGTTTTCCCCTGATACCCATTGACTTCAATTTGGCTCGGATTCCTTGATGGCACACTTGGTCAAATGCTGCCTTGATATCCAGGGCAGCCACTCTCACCTCACCTCTTGAGTTCAGCTGTTTTGTTCATGTTTGGACCAAAGCTGTAATGAGGTCTGGAGCTGAGTGGCCCTGGGAGAACCCAAACTGAGCATCAGCGAGCAGGTAATTGCTGTTTTAGTGGCGCTTGATAGCACTGTCGATGACACCTTTCATCACTTGATGATGTTCGAGACGAATGGGGCAGTAATTTGCCGGATTAGATTTGTCCTGTTTTTTGTGGATAGAACATACCTGGCCAATTTTCCATATTGTCAGATGGATGCCAGTATGTAGTTGTACAGGAACAGCTTGGCGAGAGACACAGCTATTTCTGCAGCACAGGTCTTCAGTACTACTGCTGGGATATTGACAGGACCCATAGCCTTTGCGGAAATTAGTAAATTCAGTTGTTTCTTGATATCACATGGAGTGAAATAAATTGGCTGAAGGCTGGCATTTGTGATGCTGGGGACCTTAGGAGGAGGCTAGATGTACTAGCTAGATGGATAAAGAACTGGCTGGGCAACAGGAGACAGAGAGTAGCAGTGGAAGGGAGTTTCTCAAAATGGAGACGTGTGACCAGTGGTGTTCCACAGGGATCCGTGCTGGGACCATTGTTGTTTGTGATATACATAAATGATTTGGAGGAAAGTATAGGTGGTCTGATTAGCAAGTTTGCAGACGACACTAAGATTGGTGGAGTAGCAGATACTGAAGGGGACTGTCAGAGAATACAGCAGAATATAGATAGACTGGAGAGTTGGGCAGAGAAATGGCAGATGGAGTTCAATCAGGGCAAATGCGAGGTGATGCATTTTGGAAGATCCAATTCAAGAGTGAACTATACAGTAAATGGAAAAGTCCTGGGGAAAATTGATGTACAGAGAGATTTGGGTGTTCAGGTCCATTGTTCCCTGAAGGTGGCAACGCAGGTCAATAGAGTGGTCAAGAAGGCATACGGCATGCTTTCCTTCATCGGACGGGGTATTGAGTACAAGAGTTGGCAGGTCATGTTACAGTTGTATAGGACTTTGGTTCGGCCACATTTGGAATACTGCGTGCAGTTCTGGTCGCCACATTACCAAAAGGATGTGGATGCTTTGGAGAGGGTGCAGAGGAGATTCACCAGGATGTTGCCTGGTATGGAGGGCGCTAGCTATGAAGAGAGGTTGAGTAGATTAGGATTATTTTCATTAGAAAGACGGAGGTTGAGGGGGGACCTGATTGAGGTGTACAAAATCATGAGAGGTAAAGACAGAGTGGATAGCAAGAAGCTTTTTCCCAGAGTGTGGGATTCAATTACAAGGGGACACGAGTTCAAAGTGAAAGGGGAAAGGTTTAGGGGGGATATGCGTGGAAAGTTCTTTACGCAGAGGGTGGTGGGTGCATGGAACGCATTGCCAGCGGAGGTGGTAGACGCGGGCACGATAGCGTCTTTTAAGATGTATCTAGACAGATACATGAATGGGCAGGAAGTAAAGAGATACAGACCCTTAGAAAATAGGCGACAGGTTTAGATAGAGGATTTGGATCGGCGTAGGCTTGGAGGGCCGAAGGGCCTGTTCCTGTGCTGTAATTTTCTTTGTTCTTTGTTCTTTGTTCTTTGTTCTTTGAGGCTGAGGTGGATCATCCACTTAGCACTTCTGGCTGAAGATGGTCACAAATGCTTCAGCCTTTTCTTTTGCACTGATGTGCTGGGCTCCTCTATCATTGAGGATGGGGAAATTTGTGGAGCCTCCTCCTTCTGTTCGTTGTTTAATTCTCCATCACCATTCACGACTGGTGCAGAAAGGATTTACGAGCATTGTTCCAGGGATGAGGAACCTCAGTTTCGTGGATTGGTTGGAGAAGCTGGGACTGTTCTCCTTAGAGAAGAGAAGATTAAGAGGATATTTGATCGAGGTGTTCAAAGTCATGAGGGCTCGAGACAGAGTAGATAGGGAGAAACTGTTTTCATTGGCGGAAGGATTCAGAACCAGAGGACACCAATTTAAGGTGATTGGCAAAAAAAGCAACGGTGACATGAGGAAAAAATTTTACGCAGCGAGTGGTTAGGATCTGCAATGCACTGCCTGAGAGTCCAGTAACATTACCACTATGCTACTGTCCCCTGCTGAGCACTGAGATCCACATCCACGATGGCAGCTCTCTGTGTCTAGATGGCAGTGGGCACAGACTGGATGGTAGCAGCCTGAGCCTGCACACCGGCAGCCAGGGATCTCGTGACCTCTGTCTGAGGTCCCACTGCAGTATTGAGACATCGGGAAAGCAGGGCCTGTGCTGCAATGATGGCTGAGACAGTGGCCACCAGACGCTCTATCATGGGCTGGTTTGGCAGTGCTCCCATGGAAGTGCCCAAAATTTCCACGGTGGAACGGAAGGGCTCCAAACTCTGCACAATGCCACAATGTCACAGTGTTGTCAGACTCCTCCATTTTCCTTGACAGTGACAATAGATTGTCCCGTGGGCCTTCCAATGCACAAAGAATCTCAATGTACATATTCATCAGTGTTCTTCTGTAGTCCACCCCAACAAGGCCCTGTTCTAAGTTCCCTGCAGCAGAATTGGTCTGGGAGTTCACACATGGGCTGATCTAGCCCCCTGTCCTGGCCAATGATTCACTATGTGCAGGTCCTGACTCTATACTAGCCTCTAAACTACACGCTATGCCGGTATTTGAACTGGAGGCTGTGAGTATTTGGCCAAGTTACAGTGCTTCTTCATCCTCTTGCCCCTCAATTTGCTTCTGTAGGGGCTGAGCAGCCGGAAGCTCCTGGTAGAAAGCACGAAAGTATAAGAGGAGGGCAGGAATAAGGGAAGGGGGTTAAGGAGGGAATGAGGAGATCCGCAGTCACTCCATCTGCATTCTCCATTTCATGGCACCTTTCAGGATGAGGGTAAGGAGTTAGTGGAGATGATGCATCAGGTAGCAGTTACCGCCAGCCAGGAAGGCCTCTGCTGCACCAGATGCCACTGACTCTGTAGCACTGTTGCCCATGATCCACAGGACTATCTCCTCCAGGGCGCTGAGGGGATGTATATGTCCAGGTTCTCCTCTGCTCCCCTGGCTTTACCTCCTGTTTTGGATGACATTCTCCTGCAAGACAGAGGGCAGAATGTCACTGACTGTGAGCCAGAATGTGTGGGTAATGCCTGCCGTGGATGAATAGCTGTAGACATGCGGTGGCAGTGAGAGATTTCTGTGCGGCTGGTATGTATCGATGGTGCGCATGGGTTAAGTGTAGTATCAGGATTATAGTGTGTGACTGTGAGGGTGTGGTCTAGGTGTGTGATGGGGGTGTGGTACATTAAGCAGTGTGAGAGGTGGATGTGTGGTGGGTCTGAGATGTGATACTCAGATACATTCTCTCACCTTGACTACCTGCGTGGTCTTCTGTCACTGCTGCCAGGTCTGAGATTGTAGGCATTGACCACTCTTGCCACATGCTCCCATTCCCCTCTCAGGGTCAGTCTGGTGCCCCCTACCAGAAATATGGCCTCGTCCCTGGCTTCATCGTCCCAGGAGAGGTGGTCCAGTACAGTGTTGGTAAATCTGTGATCCTTTTTCTTCCCTTGCTGCAACATAGCTTCTCTGTCTGTGGCCAATAACAATCCAGCAGCCTGAAGTGCATTGCGCAACTTCCCTTTGATAGAGAATGCACCTATAAATAGGGGAGTCTGCCTGGAACATGTGCTTTCTAACGAACACTACTAAGTCCGTGGAGTGTGCAGAGCTTGCCTGCACAGAAACAGATACAGGAACTATGCAGTTTTCAATGCCACAATCATGGAAATGAATTGAGTAGACCAATTTTGTCTCTTACCCACTCCCAACGTTTCAATCAGGTGAGGAGGGTTTGAAGGCTCTCCTCTTTTCCCTCTCCTTGTTTGACCACAACAGGTTTATTTCTTTTTGAACTGGACATACTTGCAAATTCAGTGAGTGTTTAACTGTTTATGTACCATGATCATCAGAAGAACCAATCGGACAGGTTTTCTTGCATTTACCAAAGAAATAGGTTAGCTTTATAGTACTTAAATCAATCTTAGTAAAATAATAAATTACTGATAACTACTGAATACTGTTATTATTATTTAATAATAAATGACTAAAAAACAACTTTTACACACACACACTCGAAGTTCACTCACACACACAAAAATAGGTTACAAAGTGGGGAAGGATAGATTGGTTAAATTAAAGTCCAGAAAAATAAAAGGGGTATATGGTCTGTGGAGGATGGTGACTCAGCTGGCTTCAGGCTGAATTTGGTGGTTGCGTGACTTTCCTTTGGTTGTCCTGAGGCTTCAGGTTAGAAGACGTGGAGGGCTGATTCGGTGGTTCTCCTGGAGGCAGCAATGCGGCTGATTTCCTTCAAGGAGTCTCTGTCTGCAGCAGGGATATGCCGCAGTAGTCATGGTCAACAAGCAGGGTTCAAAGCTTGCAAGGTGGGTTGAGGAGAGAGAGAAGAAGGAGGGACCCACTTGGGTCTTCCCTTGTCAATGTCTAGCTGCTTGTCTGGTTGCTGCAGAGAAAGCACCAGCTTAAGCACACAGATGGTGGGCTTGTCACATGACTGTCACCCAGTGATTCAAGCATAGTGGTTACCAGTGTGTATGCCCTCTTGCAACTTAATCAGTCCATGTCTAGGAATTCCCTTCTTACAACCAGGGTCCCTATTGTTCATGTGATTGTTTGGGTTTGTGTGGTTCGTCTCCACTAGTTTAATATTCAGGTGATGGCCTTGATGGCCATGGGAATTGTTTTCACTGGAACGACGGAGGTGGAGGGGCGACATGATAGAGGTTTACAAAGTTATAAGCGGCATGGACAGAGTGGATAGTCAGAAGCTTTTTCCCAGGGTGGAAGAGTCAGTTACTAGGGGACATAGGTTTAAGGTGCGAGGGGCAAAGTTTAGAGGGGATGTGCGAGGCAAGTTCTTAACACAGAGGGTGGTGAGTGCCTGGAACTTGTTGCTGGGGGAGGTGGTGGAAGCAGGTACCATAGAGACGTTTAAGAGGCATCTGGACAAATACATGAATAGGATGGGAATAGAGGGATATGGACCCCGGAAGTGCAGAAGGTTTTAATTTAGGCAGGCATCAAGATCGGCGCAGGCTTGGAGGGCCGAATGGCCTGTTCCTGTGCTGTACTGTTCTTTGTTCATTGCTCTTTTTGGGAACAGGATAGGCATTCACTAAGATTCCCCAGGTCATTGTTCTTGATGGGTCTGTGCAGACAATCCGTCTCTATCTCAATGCAGTAGAATGTGGAGTACAGTGATGCAAATTGGGGTGGCCATCTTTAGCTGTTAATATAGAGTCACCTTTTATCTGTTTCTTGAAAAAAAAATTAATTCAGGTTTCTAGCCATTTGGTTAAAAATCATCATTCGACATAGCATGTTTTCATGACACCTCCAGACCATGCCAAATAAAATGAGATGGCAGGAGCATTTCACTATAAGGCTGTAAATAAAAAAAGGAAACTGTACACGCACATTTATTCTCAAACACTCACTTATCAATCTCACATTGCCATACCTATGCTCTGGCTTAGTTTCGATCTGGGGTGATTCTGTGCTGAATTAGACTCCAGATAAAGCATCAGCTATAACATTGTTTTTCCCTGCAATGTGGGTAATCTTTAGGTGGTAAGGTTGCAAAAGCAGTCTCCATCGAAATAACTTTGCATTCTGGGTTTTGAATTTGTACACAGATGTTGAAGAATTGTGGTGGGTATAAGCTACAGTCTCTCCATATCCATTTTAGACATATATTTCAAAGTGTTTGAGAGCCAGAAACAGTCCCAGATTTTCCTTCTCCATATCAGATTATCTCTTTTGATGTCGGTTTAATTTTTTGGAGGAGTACCCAACTGGTCTCTCAATGCCCGACTCATCATCTTGGAGCAGGATGGCATCTACCCCTAAATCATGAGTACCAACTGCCATTTAAAACAGTTTGTTAAAGTTTGGAGCTGCTAGCACCAGTTCATTGGTTAAGATGCCTTTCAGCCTCTCAAAAGCTATTTGACACTTCCCTGACCACACTACCTTCGCTCTTTTCTGTAAGACATCTGCCAATGGGGTGGCTATAGTGCTGAAGTTTGGGATGAACTTGTGGTAAAACCCACACAGCCCCAAAAATCACATTATTTCCCGTTTGATCGTGGGGACAGGAAAATTCATCAAAGCCTGTACATTTGCTGCTCTGGGCAGCACCTGCCCTTGACCTCCAACATACCCTAGGTAGGCTACCTGAGTTTTAGCAAACTCACTCTTTGCAAGATTTACCAATAGGTGAGCCGACTGTAACCTTCAGAAGAGGGCTTCTAACTGGTCTAGGTGGTCCCCCCATGTGTTACTGTATACTAACAGATCACCCAGGTACACTACACAGTTTGGTAGGTAAGCCACTACCTGCTTCATCAGACTTTGGAAGATGGCTGGGGCATTTCTTAATCCAAAGGGCATCACCCAGCACTGGAATAAGCCATCTGGGGTGATAAAAGCCAAGATCTCTTTCACTGATGGTTAAGGGAACCTGCGAGTATCCTTTTAACAAGTCTACTTTGGTTATGTAGGTGGTGTTTTCTACTCTATTGAAACGGTCTTCCAGGAGGGGAATTGGGTAGGAGTCAGCTCCAGTTACTGCATGCACCTTTCTGTAAGCAATGCAGAGCCTTGTTGAGCCATTGGGCTGCGGCACAAGCACAACTGAGGAACTCTAGCTGCTGTGACTGGGCTCAATCAGCTTGTGCTCCAACATATTTTAAATTTCCTCCCAAACCTCGGTCAGTTTCCCGGGACCTAGGCAATAGGGATATTGCTTTATGGGAGGGGCCTCTTCTACATCCACATCGTGTAGGGCTAGGGTGGTGCACCCTAGTTTGTCCCTACAGATCTCATTAAACGCTATGAGCAGCCTTGTTAGGTCTCCTCTCTGTCCTGTGTTTAAGTAGAGAGCTGGCACAGACTCGATGGGCTGAATGGCCTGCTTCTGTGTTGAAACCAGTCTATGATTCTATGAGGGTACGGTGTCTAATTTCCCTAACATTTCGGTGTTAGCTAACCAGATGGTAAGGGTTTCAATTTGGAATCCTCCAGGCTTCCCTCTAACTTGTCCTCACTGTCCCTTTTTCCCTCCTCTTTCCTGATTACTTGACAGGCCTGTGCTTCTTTGTTGCCTTCCCAGCTGTGATACTGCTTTAACATATTGACGTGGCACAGCCTTTGCTTTTTCCTATGGTCTGAGGTGTCAATTAAATAATTCACCTCGCTAATTCTTTTTAGTGTTCTGTATGGGCCACGGAACCGGACTTTCAGGAGTTCACCCTGTATTGTTGTAATACTAACACAAGGTCTCCAGGCTGAAATGTTCCGGCCTTGGCATGTTTATCTGCCTGCCTCTTCATAGCGGTCTGGGAGCTTTTTAGGTGTTACTGAGCCACTGCACAGGCTCTTGTGAGCCGGTCACGGAAAATGGAGATGTCGTCTAACATGGAAGGCTCATTCCTGTGTGCTAAAAACCTCTCCTTGATTCATTTAAGAGGACTTCTTGCCTCGCATCCATAAACTAATTCAAAGAGACTAAAGCCAGTGGACTCATTTGGTGAGTCCCTGGTAGCTAACAGAAGAAATCCTAGCCCTTTGTCCCAGTCATGGGGGTACTCATAGCAGTATGTCATGATCACTGTCTTCAGGGTCTGGTGGTGCCATTCCAAAGCCCTTTGTGACTGTGGGTGGCAGACTGAGGAGTTCAGCTAAACTGTGCCCAGATTACCCATGACCTTTTGAAAAATACAGGACGTAAAATCCAGGCTCTGATCCGACTGGAACTTGGCAGGCTGCCCATATCATAGAATCATAGAAAGTTTAAGGCACAGAACGAGGTCACTTGGCCCATCGTGTCTATGCCGGCCAAAGAACAATCCACCTATTCTAATCCCACTTTCCAGCATTTGGTCTGTAGCCCTGCAACTTACGGCACTTGAGATGCATATCCAGACTCCTTTTAAATGAGTTGAGAGTCTCTGCCTCAACTACCCTTTAGGCAGTGAGTTCCAGACCATCACCACCCTCTGGGTGAAAATTGTTTCCTCATCTCCCCTCTAATTTTTCTACCAATCACTTTAAATCTATGTCCCCTCGTCACTGACCTCTCTGCTAAGGTAAATAGACCCTTCACCCTCACTCTATACAGGCTCCTCAAACTTTTGTACATTTCAATCAGATCGCCCCTCAGCCTCTCTGTTCCAAGGAGAACAACCCCAGACTATCCAGTCTTTCCTCATTGCTGCATTTTTCCAGTCCTGGCAACATCCCCGTAAATCTCCTCTGTACCCTCGTTAGTGCAGTCACATCCTTTCTGTAATGAGGTGATCAGAACTGCACACAGTACTCAAGTTGTGGCCTAACCAATGATTTATACAGTTCCAGCATAACCTCCCTGCTCTTATATTCTATACCTTGGCTAATAAAGGAAAGGATTCCATATGCCTTCTTAAGCACCTTATTGACTTATCCTGCTACCTTCGGGGATCTGTGGACATTCACTCAAAGGTCCTTCACTTCCTCCACACTTCTCAGTATTTTCCCATTTATCGTGTATTCCTTTGCTTGTTTGACCTCCCCAAATGCATCACTCACTCTTCTCCAAGTTGAATTCTATTTGCCACTTTTCTGTCCATCTGACCACACCATCTTCCTGTAGCTTACAGCTATACTACATACGAGCATACGAATTAGGAGCAGGAGTAGGCCACTCAGCCCTTCAAGCCTGCTCCACCATTCAATAAGTTCATGGCTGAACTGATTACTCCACATTTCCACCTACCCCCGAAAACCTTTCACCCCCTTGCTTATCAAGAATCTATCTGCCTCTACCTTAAAAATATTCAAAGACTGCTTCAACCGCCTTTTGAGGAAGACAATTCCAAAGACTCACGACCCTCTGAGAGAAAAAAATTCCCTTCATCTCTGTCTTAAATGGGCGACCCCTTATTTTTAAACAGTGACCCCCAGTTCTAGATTCTCCCACAAGGGGAAACATCCTTTCCACACCCACCCTGTTAAGACCCCTCAGGATCTTAGATGTTTCAATCAAGTCGCCTCTTACTCTTCTAAATTCCAGTGGATACAAACCTAGCATGTCCAACCTTTCCTCATAAGACAGCCCACCCATTCCAGGTATTAGTCCAGTAAACCTTCTCAGTACAAAGTGGATGATCTTACATTTGCTTACACTGAAATCCAATTGCCACTTTTTTGCCATTCACTTAATCTACCAATATCTCTTTGTAATTACATGCCTCTATTTACACTGCTGACAATGCCGCCTATCTTTGTGTCATCGCCAAATCTGAAAATGTGGTTTTCTATCCCATCTTGTAAGTTGTTAATAAATATGATAAATAGTTGAAGCCCAACACAGATCCTTGAGGGACACCACTCGTCACATTCTGCCAATTCGGGTAATTGTGATTATCCCCACTCTCTGCCTCCTTTCTCTCAGCCAATTTCCTAACCAGGTCAATAACTTGCCTTCAATTCTAAGGGCTCCAACCTTATCTAATAGTATCTTGAAAGGGACTTTATCAAATGCCTTCTGGAAGTCCATATAAATATCAGTAGACATGCTGCTGTCCATTACTTTAGTCACCTCTTCAAAAAAAATCAATCCAGGTTGATTGATAATAATGGTAATTATTTTATTTTTCTCTGGTCTGATTAGTAAGTTTGCGGACGACACAAAGGTTGGTGCAGTTGCGGATAATGATGAAGATTGTCAGAGGATACAGCAGGATATAGATCGGTTGGAGACTTGGGCGGAGAAATGGCAGATGGAGTTTAATCCAGACAAATGTGAGGTAATACATTTTGGAAGGTCTAATGCAGGTGGGAGGTATTCAGTAAATGGCAGAACCCTTAAGAGTATTGACAGGCAGAGAGATCTGGGCGTACAGGTGCACAGGTCACTGAAAGTGGCAACGCAGGTGGATAAGGTAGTCAAGAAGGCATACGGCATGCTTGCCTTCATCGGTCGGGGCATAGAGTATAAAAATTGGCAAGTCATGTTGCAGCTGTACAGAACCTTAGTTAGGCCACACTTAGAATATTGCGTGCAATTCTGGTCGCCCCACTACCAGAAGGACGTGGAGGCTTTGGAGAGGGTACAGAGGAGGTTTACCAGGATGTTGCCTGGACTGGAGGGCATTAGCTATGAGGAGAGGTTGGAAAAACTCGGATTGTTTTCACTGGAACGACGGAGGTGGAGGGGCGACATGATCGAGGTTTACAAAGTTATGAGCGGCATGGACAGAGTGGATAGTCAGAAGCTTTTTCCCAGGGTGGAAGAGTCAGTTACGCGGGGACATAGGTTTAAGGTGCGAGGGGCAAAGTTTAGAGGGGATGTGCGAGGCAAGTTTTTTACACAGAGGGTGGTGAGTGCCTGGAACTTGCTGCCAGGGGAGGTAGTGGAAGCAGGTACGATAGCGACGTTTAAGAGACATCTTGACAAATATATGAATAGGAAGGGAATAGAGGGATATGGGCCCCGGAAGTGCAGAAGGTGTTAGTTTTGGCAGGCATCAAGATCGGCGCAGGCTTGGAGGGCCGAATGGCCTGTTCCTGTGCTGCACGGGAGTTCCGAAGGCATGCAAGGGACGAACGACAGACTTAAAATTGGCGTGGGATGGCTGCCGCCAGAAGATAAGTGAATTTGCATCTAATTTTTGTTAATTTGGATATATATATGAAGGCCCCGCCACACTGAGGTCCCCCTGCCACTGGTAATATGCAGCGGGCCCTTCTCGACATCGTGGGTCGAGGCGGGCCTCTCCCCACAGAACTTTACACCCCCCCCCACCCCCGACCCCCGGCCCCGCCATGACCCGCGGCATCAAGGGGCTGGTAAAATTCAGCTCGTTGCTACAGAAAACTGTGCAGGACACACTCAAGAAATTCACCTTTCTAATGTGCTAATCTGCTTATCCTAATTGATATGAGATTTAAAATGCTCCTTTAAAACCACTCTGCCTTTCCTAAATGTTTGTCTAATCACTGCATTTATCAATTTACCACTTCATAGCTGCTACCAAAGGGCCTTTACACAACTCCCATTACAGTCCTTCTGTTACAACCAGGTGAGAAAGAGGTCTAGGGTTTCCTTTCAGCCTCACCAGGCCTTACTGTGACATGGTTTTATTTTTTAAACACACTGTGTTTTTAGCTCCCCCTTGGTGAATCCTTTCTCACCGCTTTCTAATTGTAAGGTAAAGAACGAGCACAAACAGGCTTTCTTAGGTTTAAAGAAGAAAGGTGAAATTTTATTCAACTTAAACTCTAATTCGGTTGATGACTACAGATACATGACGCGCCGATGCTCGCCTGCATAAGCGATACACACATGCAGATAGAGACAGAAAGGAGCAGAAAAAAATTAAAGTGGAAAAGTTCGAGTCAAAATCTAAAGAGTTGTTGTTACAGTTCTTTGAACTCATTGTATAGTTCTTGATTGTAGGTAAATTCTTGCCGTTCTTTGGGGCCCAGTATTCTTCTTAAACCTTGTTCACTGTAGGAGACTTTTCTCTCTTGGGATTCATGTATCTTCAATCAGTTTTTGGAGTTCCGTGAGAAAGAGAAGGGAGCAGACAGGAGGAGAGGAGATCTGTTTCAGTCCAGGAGCAAAGAGCTTTCTGCCAGTTCAAACACTACAATTCAGAAAAAAACCCAGACTGCCAAGTCGGTTAGTCATGTGACTAACTGGTTTGACTACGTTTGTTTGTGGACTGTATTGGAGCAGGGGATAGCTCCTTTGACTACAAACACTGTCTGTTAATATGCAAAAATTCCTTTCCAGCCAGGAGCCTGGCAACCCCTTGTAACAGGCCTGCTCTTCTTCCCAGCAAAAATTTGAAATTTAATGTCCATGTGGCAAAATTAATGTGCCTCATTCTTGGCCTCCTTGACATCTTCCTATTTCTTAATTCTACCCACAAAGTCTCCACTGCCTGCTTAATCTCTCATTATATCTTCTCTTATCATTGAAGTGATTTCATCCTTAATCACTAAGGCTACTCTTTCCCCTCTACCATTTTCCCTGTCTTTCCTGTAGACCTTATAACCTGGCATATATAGTTCCCAGTCCTGACTGTCTTGCAGCCATATATCAGTAATGGCTACCATGTGATACCCTCGAAGTTGAATTTGTGCCAGCAATTCATTCAGTTTGTTCCTTGTGCTCTGTGTATTGTTCTGGCCATGTGGTGTGACGTGGGTGGTTCTCACTGTTCAACTCCTCACCTGACTGCAGCAAATATATTTGTATTAGAGTTTAGCCCCTTAGTGTTATATTTTTCAAATAACCAGACAGTGATAAATTTTCTTGTATTTTTTAAAAAACAGAAAATCAATTGTTTATTGAGCCTTACCTCGAAATTGTTGCAAATGCATCCACTCACACATTTGCTCTCACACACACACATACACCTGCACAAGAAATAGATAGATAAGGGAAAGAAGAAGGTGGTTTTTAGTGGGGGAAAAGGTTACGATAAACCTGTTGAATCTCTTGAGAATCAAGTTCTAGATGGATGCATGCCTGAGACGATTGTCGATTTCTGTCTTGATCGAAGGATCTATTGAAGATGGTGGGTTACTTCTAGCTCTCACTGCTGTATACTGTAGATGTCGGATTTTTTTCAGCAGGACATTATGCTTCCTGGCTTAGCTGGAACTCAAGCTGTTACAAATAGCTTCACCTTCAGGGTCAGTTTCTCTCCCTCTCTGGCTGTCTTTTTTTAAGGTAAAACTGTGTTACCTCTCACCTCCTGGTAGGAGACATTCTCCTCTCTTCCCCATGGTGATTGCACAATGGCCCAGGACGTCACTACTTCACACCCCATTTGTTTCAGAAGACATTTAAATCCGGAATGCTTTTAGGATAGGTGTAAGATGGGTTCCATTATCACCTTTTGGCTTTGAAGATTTGTGATTTGTCTTTGTCAGACAGTTTGAATACACAAAATACACCTTTTCTTTGGTGGCCATTTTGGATCATTGTTCACTTTTTAAAATAAAGATTCATTTTTTAAAGACAAAGTCTGTTTTTCACAACTCTTCAGAGTATTGTCACACACTGCTACTATGCAGTAACAATACAAGTGATATTTTCCACTAACAGGATGCTGCTGTCAAACCAAAAGGACGTTCTGCCTACCACACAAATGAGTGATGTGGTGTATGAATTCCAATGCTAGTGTGATGCCAGGTACTTAGGCCATACGTCCCAACAACTGGCGGATCATATTAAACAGCACGTTTCTTTGGCGGTTAGCAATAGGCAGAGTATTGACCAGCTCCTATTTGCAAAATTCAGAACACAATGTCTAACGTTAGGATGTGATTCCGCAACTGGATAGCACTTACTGAACAATCTCAATTCTGCTAAGAATTACACTAAGAACCAATTTAAGATTATCAGTTGGGCTCGCAATGTGGCTCATGTACGCTTGCTAGAAGTTACATATATTCATACACAGGGACCTGTCTTCTGCAGGCAAAGGGAATATGTCCAGGCGTTGCTTCTTTTTTTGAATTAAACAAAACATTGGGGACAATAGGTCCCTGGTGTACTCTCCATGGAAATGCCTCTTCCAATCAGGGTCAACTTGCCAACCAATCGGCACCCCTTTTCTCATGCAGTATAAATCATCGCTCCCTTTGAAATATGGAATTCTTGTGTCTGTCCTGGTGAGTGCAAGACGAAAAGCTTTGACAGCATAACCCAAGTTCTGTGTGACCAAGCAACTAAATTTATCAGAGCTCTATGAGGATTTAACAAACGGAGTAGATAAAGGGGAACAAGTAGATGTTGTGCATTTGGATTTCCAAAAGGCATTTGATAAGGTGCCACATAAAAGTTTACGACCCAACATAGGAGATCGTGGTATTGGGGGTAATATATTAGCATGGATACAGAATTGGCTAACTAACAGGAAACAGAGAGTAGGGATAAATGGGTCATTTTCAGGTTGACAAGTGTAACTACTGGGGTGCATACGAACATATGAACTAGGAGCATGAGTAGGCCACTCGGCTCCTCGAGCTTGCTTCACCATTCAATATGATCGTGGCTGCCACAGGGATTAGTGCTGGTGCCTCTATTTTTTATAGTCTATATTAATGACTTGGATGAAGGGACCAAGTTTATTGTAGCCAAATTTATTGAAGATATAACGGTAGGTGGGAATGCAAGTTGTGAGGAGGACTCAAAGAGTATACAAATGGATATAAATAGGTTAAGTGAGTAAGCAAAAATTTGATGTGATGTCATTCACTTTGGTAAAAGTAGGAAAGCAAAATATTATTTAAATGGAGGGAGACTACAGAATGCTGCAGAACAAATGTTGTTCTGGGTGTCCTTGTACTTGAAACACCAAATGTGAGCATGCAGGTACCGCAAGTAATTAGGAAGGCAAATGGAATGTTGGCCTTTATTGCAAGGGGGAGTATAAAAGTAGGGAAGTCTTGCTACCACTGAATAGGGCATTGGTGTGGCCACAGCTGGATACTGCATACAGTTTTGGTCTTCTTATTTGAGGAGTGATATAATTGCATTGACGGCTGTTCAGAGAAGGTTCACTGGGTTGACTCCTGGGATGAAGGGGTCGTCTTGTGAGGAAAGGTTGAGCAGGTTGGGCCGATTCTCACTGGAGTTTAGAAGAATGAGAGGTGATCTTACTGAAAAATATAAGACTCGCGGGGTCTTTCCGCTCATAGGGGAATCTAGAACTAGGGTGCACAGTTTCAGAATAAGGGGTCACCCATTTAAGGTCGAGATAGAGTCATAGAGTCATTTACGGTACAGAAGGAGGCCATTTGGCCCATCGAATACATGCCAGCTCTTCACAGAGCTATGCTGTCAGTCCCACTCCCAGCTCGATCCCTGTAGACCTGAAAGTCTATTTCTCTCAGGTGGTCAACCAACTTCCCCTTGAAGTCGTTGAACATTTTGGCTTTCACCACCCTCGTGGGCAGTGAGTTCCAGGTGAGGAATTTCTTCTCTGAGGGTCATGGAACTTTGGAATGCTCTAACCAGAGAGCTGTTGAGGCTGAATCATTGAATATATTCCAGGCTGAGATAGACAGATTCTTGAACTATTGGGACGTCAAAAGTTAGAGGGAACAGGCAGGGAAGTGGAGTTGAGGCCGAAGTAAGATCAGTCATGATATTGTTGAATAGCAGAGCAGGCTTGAGGGACTGTTTCTCCTATTCCTGCTCCTATTTCTTATGTTCTTACTTTTGACATTAAACTGTCCCAAATACATTTACTGCCTTTACTACTTGAACTATTCCGTCCTTCCAGTCGATGTGAAATTAAAATCTCCCATAATAACTACATTGTTCTTGGCAGATAGTTCCCTGATCTCCATATTTTAACAACTTTCACTACATTATTGCCATCAGACAACTCCCACCAGAGTCTTACAATCTTCGCTTTTCCTTAACACTACACAACAGGGATGGATTTTCTGCCCACATCGAGGGTCCCAGCGATGGGCCTAAATGATAGGGGGACTCCTGCCTTGGCCAGCTGAAGCCCCTCCCGGAGTGATTCTACGGTGCAGGGCCAATTAACAGCCCGGCGCCAGTATCTCCATCCCTTTAACGATGGGGATCCCACCGCCAAGAGGGCAGCTCAGAAGTATCGGCAGTGCGACTGGGAGTGTTGACCACTGCCTGTACTACAAGAGGCCTTGGACCCAAGCCGTGTTGGAGCCTGGATCCAATGTACGTGAGGCAGGATCGCCAAGGCCAGTGTGGAAGTCCCTGGCCGGGGGTGGGGGCGGTTTGGCCATTAAGTGCAAGGGGAGGGAGGTTCAGGGAGTTGTACATTTTCCTGGCAGGGGCCACACAGTAGTGCATTGCCCCCTAACCCACCGGGAGGTCGTCTCGTTTTGCTAGGAGACCGCCTCACGTGCTGGAGGACAGCCCCCGTGCCTGTTAAATCCTAGCGGCGGCAGGAAGAGGCCACTTAAAGGGCTCAATTGGCATCTGGGTGGGAAGTCCGTTGTCAGCCTATCCTGCCCAGAGGAAAATTGCATTGCGATAGGGAGGCAACGGGCCCTCTGCACTCCCGCCTCCGACCTGTCTCGGGGGGCACATAAAATTCCAATTTCCACTGTTCCTTCATCCTTATAGAAATCCCTTCTTTCCACGGTCATTATTGTCTCTTGTAATTGTTCTAAAATCCTTCCTTTACCATTCCCCTTGTCCTTCATCAGGATTCTATAGACTGCAATATTTAGCTCCCAATCACGCCAAAGTTGCAGCTAGATCTCTGTAATGGAAATTAAACAGTATCTTTTAAGCTGAATTTCTTATGCTATATGTATTTGAGTACAGAACATATTTAGATAACTATTGTAAGACACCGTATTCGTGTGTGCATATGTAGGATTGGATTTGGCTTAATCGCATGTGATTATCGTTTTTTGCTTTCTATTTAACCTGTGGGTAGCTTGTGAATTTGTACTGTAACTAGAAATAATGAAATGGTTAACTTTTTCATTCCCAGAATGCTTCAGGATATGGAACATATTTAGAAAGTAAAACTTTGTCAGCAAGGAGGGGGGTCTTCTGTTGTCCTGGATTGCTCATTAAGGGTATTGAGATAGGAAATGGGATAATGGGCCCAAGAAGATTAGATCCAGGATTAATAGTAAACAAGCAGGCATCTGGTGTTTTGTCGGAACTAACTTATTTCTGAGGGCCTTGTTTTTTTTATTTCCAAAATATACTTTATTCATAAAAATCTGTAAAAATTACATTCCCAAACAGTTTAAAACAGCATCAAGTCAAAAAATACAAACAGTGCAAAGGTGATCAGTTTCCTTCTATAGAATCATGAGTTGCCTCACAACTCTTCCATTTCATTGCCGTGCCATATGCATTTTTACATTTACAGCACACAAAATTTTCCGGATACAGCCCGAGGGGTTTCCCATGGGTCCAGCCCCTCAGTTCAGCTTGGAGGGGGAACCTTACACTGTGGTCTTTCCCCATTGAGCCTTTGCTGCGGCTGCCCCAAGCTTTAGTGCGTCCCTCAGCACGTAGTCCTGGACCTTGGAATGTGCCAGTCTGCAATACTCAGTCATGGACAACTCTTTGCGCTGGAAGACCAGCAGGTTTCGGGCAGACCAAACGGCGTCTTTCACCGAATTGATGGTCCTCCAGCAGCAGTTGATGTTTGTCTCGGTGTGCGTCCCTGGGAACAGCCCATAGAGCACAGACTCCTGTGTTACAGAGCTGCTTGGGATGAACCTCGACAAAAACCACTGCATCTCTTTCCACACCTGCTTTGCAAAGACACATTCCAGGTGGAGGTGGGCAACCGTCTCTTCCCCACCACAGCCACCGCGGGGGCATTGCGCGGAAGGGGTGAGACTTCGGGCGTGCATGAAGGATCTGACGGGGAGGGCCTGTGTCACCCCCAGACAAGCTACATCTTGGTGCTTGTTTGAAAGTTCTGGTGATGAGGCATTCCGCCAAATGACTTTGGCGGTCTGCTTGGGGAACCATCTGACAGGATCCCCCGTCTCCTTTTCCCGTAGGGCCTTGAGGACGTTCCGTGCAGACCACTGCCTGACGGATCGGTGGTCGAAGGTGTTTTCCCGCAGAAACTGCTCCACGAAGGACAGGTGGTACGACATGGTCCAACTGCATGGAGCGTTCCGCGGCAATGTGACCAGGCCCATCCTTCGCAACATCGGGGACAGATAGAACCTCAGCACGTAGTGACACTTGGAGTTTGCTTACTGGAGATCTACACACAGCTTGATGCAGCCGCACACGAAGGTGGTCATCAGGATGAGGGCCACGTTGGGTACATTTTCCCCGCCCTTATCCAGAGATTTGAACATCGTGTCCCTCCGGACCCGGTCCATTTTAGATCCCCAGATGAAGTGGAAAATGGCTCGGGTGACTGCCACAGTGCAGGAGTGGGGTATGGGCCAGACCTGCGCCATGTACAGCAACAACGTGAGCGCCTCGCACCTGATGACCAGGTTCTTACCCACAATGGAGGGAGATCGCTGCCCCCACATGCCCAACTTTTGTCGTACCTTGGCTACTCGCTCCTCCCATGTTTTGGTGCACGCCCCGGCCCTTCCGAACCATATCCCCAGCACCTTCAGGTAATCTGACCTGACGGTGAAGGGGACAAAGGATTGGGCAGCCCAGTTCCCAAAGAACAAGGCCTCGCTCTTGCCGTGGTTAACTTTGGCTCCCGAGGCCAGTTCGAACTGGTCGCAGATGCTCATCAGTCTGCGCACGGACAGCGGATCCGAGCAGAAGACGGCGACGTCATCCATGTGCAGGGAGGTTTTAACCTGAGTGCCTCCACTACCTGGGATTGTCACCCCTCTTATGCTCGCATCCTTCCTAATAGACTCAGCAAAGGGTTCAATATAGCAAACAAACAAGACCGGGGAGAGAGGACAGCCCTGTCTGACTCCAGATTGGATCGGGAAACTTTCCAATTCCCACCCTTTGATTGAGACTGCGCTACTGATGTTTGTGTAGAGCAGTTTGATCCAATTGCAGATTCCCTCCCCAAACCCCATTTTGGAAAGCACGTCCATCATGTAGGTGTGCGATATCCTGTCAAAAGCCTTCTCCTGGTCCAGGCTGATGAGGCAGGTATCCACCCTCCTGTCCCGTACATAGGCGATCGTATCCCTGGGTAGCGCGAGACTATCAGAGATCTTCCTGCCGGGTACAGTGCAGGTCTGATCCAGGTGAATCACCAACTCCAGAGCAGACTTGACTTGACTGGCTATGACTTTGGACAGAATTTTGTAGTCAACATTAAGCAGTGAGATGGGCCGCCAATTTCTGATTTCTGCCCTCTCCCCCTTCCGCTTGTAAATGAGGGTGATGATGCCTTTCCTCATGGATTCTGACATGCTGCCGGCCAGGAGCATACTCTCGTTGAGGGCCTTGTTTCCAACAAACCTTTATGTCATAATGAATTATCCAGATCAGTGTGTCTGTGACTAGAGGGCTATAAAATCCTTGAACTCGCCTTCACAATTTAAAAAAAAGATAACTATTTATTTTTACACAATTCCCAGAATGGTTGCAACCTGCCCCCCACGCACATACACAATAGATAGAGAGAAAAGGGTAGGATGTAGTTTAAAGTCCAAAGTGAGGTAAGTGTTCGTGGTTTAGACAGCCTGTCAAGTCTTCTCAAAAGGAAAGTCTTTTCAAAGGTTCAGGCCTGGGTGTATGTAGTCTTGAACTTATTGAGGTGTTGTAGAGGTCTAGTGGTTACAGCTTAGCACAAAGCTGGTGGTGTGGTTTTTGCTACCTTCACAGATGGAGAGTCAAAGTCATTTTGTGGTATCTCTGCTGTTGTGACTGTTCCAGTTGTTTTTCTGGAGGATTCATCTTGCTTGGCTGGATCTCTCGCACAGCCTCTGGCTGCACTGACTTTCTGAAGTGTTGGCTTAATCTACCCTCTCTCTCCAGAGGGCTACCTTTTTAAGGTAAAAATCCATCACATTAGAGTTTCTGTTAGGAGACACATGACCTCTCCCCTGGTCTGTCACACAACGGACCAGGATGTGGAAACCATGGCTAAAGACTGATGCCCGAATGGGGCCTATTCTGGTAACATGGTGTGACTTCACACCTATTCATTTTGGATTGTGCTGTTAGTCAGTCTCCAGAATCCTTTGTTAGTTCATTAATGTCAATAGGGGTTATCAATATGCAATAGTGCTCCGTTCAATTTCAAAGGGGTTCACCCCAGAGCTATTTCAGATGATGTTAACGAGTTCCATCTATGCAGACAGGTTTATTGATTTCCAGTACAGGGGCTGCTACTCCATTTTGACTGTGGCACGAGTGTCCATGTTCTTGTTGTTTTGTTTAACAATTGACTTTTTAAATTCATAATTCCTCCATTTCATTATTTCATCTTGGCTCCTGCCATGCATAACAACCCATTCCATCCATATGTCCTGCTGCTCTTATTCTCATACTTTCTGTCTGACTGTGTAGATTTACCCCTCCACACCCACTTACTAGTTTAAATCTTTCCCTACTGCCCTTTCTGCAAAGACACAGGTGCCTTTCCATATAGTTGAAAGCCATCCTGTCCGTATAGCCTTCTCTGGTCCCAAAATTGGTCTCCTCTTCCAGGACTGTCCCTCTATACCATCCTTCTAGTGACATGGTGACTAAGGTTTCTCTCACTGACTGGTCCAACACGTAGTACTGGGAATAATCAAAGATTACTATCCTGGATGTTCTGCTTCCTAATCTAGAATTTAACTCCTTTGCAGGGCCTTCAACCTATTTCTATCAATGCCATTCATTCCCACATGAACCATGACTTCCGGAAACTCGCTGTCTCATTGCAGAACCTTTTGTATTCACTCTGTGATGTCTCAAACCCTGGTCCCTGGGGAGCAACACACCATTCAGGTCTCTGGATCATGTGCACAAAAGAAACTATCCATCCTCCCCACAATCACCACTCACCTATTCTTACTACCTGTACTGTTGACCCCAGAGGTAATCACACGCTCCTGAAGTCTCTCATCATGACCCTTTTTGTCCATATTATTAGTCCCCAAATAGGCAAACCTATTAGACAAATCCAGCTCTACATATAGTCCCATCTACCCTCACCTGTCACTTCTTGGCCCATCTGCAGATGGTCATCCAAACTCCCTGATCAGTTTCTCAACTCCTAGTGACCATTCCCTGGAACATCGGTTCCAGAAATTCTGCTCCTTCCTGAAACTTGCCAAGTTTAGTCAGTTGACTCTCAAGCCATGCAGATTTCTGTTCAAGAAGTAGAGATGGAAGAGAAATTGATACAAGAGAGGGACAGAGAGAGAGAGAGAGAGAGAGTGAAGAGACAGCAAGGCAGAGGAAACAACGCGACAGAGTATGAAATAGACAGAGAGAGAGAGAGAAGACAGAGAGGCAAAGAGAGAGATAGTGACAGAGAGGAGACAAAGACAGGGAGACATTAAGAGGCAGACAAAGAGAGCGATATAGAGATAGAGAGGAGACAGAGAAAGAAAGAGAATGAAAGGAGAGACAATTGGACAGAGAGGGAGAGAGAGATAGAGGGGGACAGATGCCGCTCATTACAAGAAACCCTTGCATTTCTGACGCATCAACCTGGATCACTGTTTCCTGGAATCAATCAAATAAAATAACTACTGAACAGGAGGTGTTTGGAAGCCTATTTAGAGTCTGATTTCTGTTTGTGACAATAACTAAGTAAAGGACCCCTGGTTGTCGGGGCCAGTGAAAGTTAGATTGCTTGCTGTTAGCATAGTGTACATCCTATAAACTAGCACACAGTGGGCTGAATTTTATTTTTCTGCCGCCGGGAATGGTGGCGGGCAAAACAAATCTCGGCCTGCACATGCCGCCATGCCCCCACGATCTTGCATGCGGCAGCTCATCTACATATGCAGGGCAGTCCGCCCCACCCAATCACGTGGCAGGCGTGGGCTCTGTGATGCCAGCAATGGCACCAGCTGCTTCTGCGCAGGCGCTGGTGCCATTTTAAAGGGCTGCCAGACCTGCATAGTTGAAGCCATTACACCCGCCCCTCCCCCAAATACACTATAAATTGATTTCTGGCCCGTACCCACACCCCCAGTACAAAAAAAATAGATGGCTGCCCCGTTCCACCACCCCCCCCAAAAACACTTACATTTAATATCTGATCTTCCCCCACCCTCACACATGGAATAAAGTGCAGAGGTCACCCCTCCCCACCCACACTAGAAATGCAAAGTTGACCCCCCCGCCCACTTCACTAAAAACCTAAGTTTCCCCCTTCCCCTCCTTGGTGGTGCCAACTTTCCCTGGATGGGAAAGTGAAGGCGCCAGTGCCAGCGTGTCGCACGGAAGCTCGCGGACTGCCAGTAAGATCACGGTGAAAGGTATGTAAATGTAAATCCTTTATTTAAATATTTAGTTGTGTCCAGTCGCTGGGCGTCGCCACCGCCAGGAAGATCGGGCCCAGCAATCCCGGCGTCGGGCTCTGTGGCAGGCGGCTGCCGGTGCAATCTTCTGCCCCCTCGCCACGGAGCCCGATGTCGGGAGCTCAACAAAATCCAGCCAGTGATGGTAACCACAATAAACTAAAATCTCTTACCACCACCAAAGTCGCTGCAGCTCCAACCTCAAGTTGACTGATGAGTTTCTGTCCAAACTAAAGATGTGGAGGAGGAGAATTACTGATTACTGATTAAACGGCACCTCTAACCTAACAAAACTCAAACAATACAGTCTGAAATATCCTGTATTCACTGACAGGAAATCTGGCAATGGAACAGCACTTTTTGTCAGCATAGACTAGAGTGCAGATACAGCAAGGATTAGACAAAGAGTAAAGTTCCCTGTATACAGTCCCATCAAACACTCGAAGGGCAGGTACAGAGTGAAGAGAGAACAAAAAACAAACATGCACCCTATAGCTTTTCACAGACAATGAAACACAATTGTTACATAGGGAAAAAGCTTCCTTGCAACAAAGTCTGATAAAATCAATGTCTACTATATATTTATAGGAACTGCCAGAGGCATGTGACAGTCAGAAATAAGTCATTCATTTTTTACTTGTTCTTGGGAAGTGAGTGTCACTGGCAAGGCCACCATTTATTACCCGTTCCTAATTGCCCCTGAGCAGGTGGTGGTGAGCCACCTACAAATGAGTGGCTTGCTAGGCTATTTCAGAGGACAGTTAAGAGTCAACCACATTGGTATGGGTCTGCAGTCGCATACAGGCCAGACTGGGTAAGGATGGCAGAGTTCCTCCCCTGAAGAACATTAGTAAACCAGATGGATTTTTTTACAACAATTCAGTAGTTTCAAGATCATTATTAATGAGACTAGCATTTTTTCCCAGATTTACTAATTAATTGAATTTAAATTTCCCCAGCTGCCTTGGCAGGATTTGAACTCATGTCGCCAGAGCATTAGTCCAGGTGTCTGGATTACTAGTGCAATAACGTTACCACTACACTATCGTCCCCCATATTTGCCAATTTTTCACTGCAACTTTCTCTGTCCCTGTGAAGACTGTCACTAACCTCACGGCCAGCAGCTCGGATTGTTCCTTCTGCTTTGTGTCAGATGTTTAACATTGTAAAAATGTTTCACTCAAGAGCAAACAGCAGCTTGTGGGCTACAGAGCTTGAGCACAGAGCACGAGCTGGCTGGATGAACTTCTACCGAAGGGAACTGCAAACAGAGTGAAGATTTTATAACGGGTTTTCAATGTCAGTGGGAATTAGGTACCAAGCAATTTAAACTGAGGGACAGCAGCAAAAGATAAATACTTTACAGAAGTAGCAGCAACAGAAAGGGTAATCAATCTATTTGCTGCCTCAGTTTTAACTAAATCATTGGTTATAATTTAGGGATTTAGGGATTCATTAACTTAAACCATCACATATGAGGCAAGAGTAAAAACCAAACCATCAACATGAAATAAGTAAATCGATCCAAGAGGATACATTTACTAAGCTGAGCAGTACATGAAGCTAAATTAACATTTTTGGGGATTCAGTTCGCACTAAAGTTAAATAAATAACTACTATATAAACATTTAATAAGTAAATAAATAGAGGAGAAAATAGCTACATAGGCAGTGTTTCAGGACTGCAGAATGTGAGAGGTTGTGAACAGCGAGACTGTCCTTGATGTCCACACTTGTAAAAAATGCCATTCCATATCATAATCACTGAGTTAACGTGCAAGGTACAGACACTTTGACACATTGGGGGGTGGGGGGAGAAGGGGAATTATCTGGCTAATTTACTCCTCAACACAGTCAAATTACAGAGAGCTATAGATACAGCAGGAAGAGAGCATGACTGACAATCAGTAGGATAAGGGGAATCCAGTGGAGAGGGTGAATTCACAGAATGTGGTCCTGGCCAATAGATGAGATGTTCTTCATACCTGTGATGAAAGGAAAAAGGCTATGGGAAGGACAACCACAATGTTAGCAAAGCACCATGAAGCAAAGGAGGGGTGATAGAGAAGCAGAACATAGTCATAGGGGAACAAAGGAACATAGGAACAGGAAGAGGCCATTTAACTCAAGTTTGTTCTGCTATTCAATGAGATCATGGCTCATCTGTGATATAGCTCTATATACCCACCTTTGTCCCATATCCCTTAATAACTTTGGTTAACAAAAATCTATCAACCTCAGATTTAAAATTAACAACTGACTTAGCAATAATTAGCAGTAGCAGAAGAGAGTTCTGAACTTCTATCACCCTTTGCATATAGAACTGTTTCCTAACTTAATTCCTGAAAGGCCTGGCTTTAATTTTTAAAACTATGGCCTCTAGTTCTAGACTTTCCAACCTACAGAAATCTCTATCTAGATTCTCTCTACCTACCATATCAGTTCCTCTTAATATCTTGAAATCTTTGATCAAATCACCCCTTTAGCTTCTAAATTCCAGGGATTACAACTCTTTTTGTGTAATCTGTCCTCTAACCTTGCAGGTCAGGTATCATTTTGATAAATCTACGCTGCACACCCTCCAAGGCCAATCTATCCTTCCTAATGTGCGGTGCCCAGAACTGCTCACAGTACTCAGATGTGGTCTAAGCTTTTTCTCGCTGAAATATGACTTCTACCCCATTTCTTTCTGGTCCTCTAGATATCAAGGCCAGCACTCCATTAGCCTTTTTGATTATTTTCTATATCTGTCCATGTGGCTTTCAATTGCTTCATCTGAGTTGTGAATAAATATGGTGAACAGATGAAGCCCGACACAGATCCTTGCAGGAAACTGCCAGTCACATCCTGCCAATTGCCTGTCTCTCTATCTCCCTACTCTCTATCTCCTGCTGCTTAGCCATTTCCTAACCAGATGGATAATTTTACTTCAATCAGTTTCAACTTTATCTGTGAGGGTCTTTACCAAATTTTTCTGGAAATTTATAGAAATAACATCCATAGATATTCCTTTCTCACTACTTCACTCGATTCTTCAAAAAACTCAATTGGTTCATCAGGCATGATCTTTTTGGTTAGCTGGAAATTTTCAAGGTGTTCAGTCACTCTATCCTTAATCGACGCCAATAGATGCTCAACTAACTGGTCCACTATTTCCTGGTTCCCCTTCTCACCTTTCTTGAACAGCAGAGTAATACACACAATTTTACAACCTAAAGGAACAGTTCCTGAATTGAGAGAACTTTAGAAGATTATAGTTAGGGCATCTGCAATGTACTCACCCACTTCCTTTAAAATACTGGCTTGGAAACCATTTAATCCTGGAGATTTATCACTCTTTAGTGCCATTATTTTCTTCATTACTGTTATTTTGCTTACATTAATTGTGGTGAGTACTGTCCCTGATTCAATATTAGTTGCCTTGGGATATTCAGCATGTTAACTTCTTCCTCAACTGTAAATACTGCCACAAAGTAATTATTCATCATGTTCGCCATTTCCTAATTTTCATTGACAATATCACCGATAGCAGTTTTCACGGGGCCCACATTGCTCCTGACTAGTCTTTAATTCCTTATATTTTTGTGTTGATTTTAATATGCCTTGCAGATTTCTTTTCATACTGCCTTTTTATAGTTATTACTATCTGTTTGGTCATCTTTTGTCACTCGTTCTATCTCTCGCAGTTTCCAGGCTCTGTACTAGTCTTTGCATTTTTGTATGCTTTTTCTTTTTGTCTAATATTGTCTCTTACCTCTTTAGTCATCCATGGCTGTTTTTATTGCCATTAGAGCTCTTTCCCTTTACGGGTATAAACATGTTAAATTCTTCTTTGAACATCTCCCACTGATTTTCTGTCATTTTATCCATTAACAGATTTGTCCAGTTAACGGTGTGCTATCTCTGTCTTACCGCATTGAAGTCAGCCGGACCTAAATCTTGAAACTTTGTAGCTGTTTTGCGTTTTGCCCTTTTAAATGCTACGTTGAACTTGATCGTATGAAAATAGCTATAAGATAAATGTTCACGCATTGTTAGGTTACTAAATAAATCAGGCTCACTACTCATTAATAAATCTAATATGACTGGCCCCTTGTTGGTTCTAGAACATCTCCCAAAAATGTCATAGGTTGAAGTGCAAAAAATCTGGAACAAGAACCGAACTCGCCTGAAACCCGCCCATTTCTGGTTTTAATGGAGGTGGATTGAGGGGTAGGCGACCAAGCTGCTCACAACATGCAGGTTGCTCATTTACATATAAAATGAAAGCAGGCAGCCTCATTATAAACAGTTTTTCTATATTTTTAACCACAAGTGACGAAAGCTGAGGATGCTGGGAGTGAATTGGCACTTTCAAGATTGAGGTGGTAAATTTTTGTTAGGTCACGGTATCAAGGGATATGGAGCAAAGACAAGTAAATGGAATTCGGGCACAGATAAGCCATGATCTAACTGAATGGTGGAACATGGCCTCCTCCTGTTTCTCCAAATGTTACTATATAATTTAGTAGCTGTCACACTTTTAAGATTTTAATGCTTGCCCTCAGAGTTCACTTATACAATGAGGCTATGAAGTGAAAATAAACTCGTTTGTGGCTTTAGAATTACTCAAGTCTGCCTCCTGGGAGATAGGAGAACTGATATGGGGCATGGACGAGATCATAGTGACCAGTACACACAACTGGTCTTACTGTTACATCCCCCAGTTCATACAACTAGATATTGGGCAGTGAACGTGCACTCCAGATTGTAGTGCACATGAGGTTCACCTGCAGAAGTAGCTGGTGACACTGCAGACAGAACATTCACTGCTTACCTGAGATCTGTAACAGTAATTGTCAGCTGGTGTTATTCAGCACCTTTTAATTCAAGGTTTTAATAAATAGTACCTTTCAAACACTGAAAGGAATATCATGCACCAAAGATTAAAGTTGGGATTAATGTGAAAAGTTAAATTAAGAAAGCAGCAAATACTGAAATGTGCAATTACGCCAACAAGTTTAACTTGCAGGACATTCTTCTGACTTAATTCAACAGAGGTGATTATCCATTTAAAACAATCTGATTAACGCTTGCATACAATATTTTTTTTTTATTAATTCATGGGATGTGGGCGACGCTGGCCAGGACAGCATTTATTGCCCATCCCTAATTGCCCTTGAGAAGGTGGTGGTGAGCTGCCTTCTTGAACCGTTGCAGTCCATTTGGGGTAGGTAGACACACAGTGCTGTTAGGAAGGGAGTTGAAGGATTTTGACCCAGCGACAGTGAAGGAACGGTGATCTAGTTCCAAGTCAGGATGGTGTGTGACTTGGAGGGGAACTTGCAGGTGGTGATGTTCCCATGTATTTGCTGCCCTTGTCCTTCTAGTTGGTAGAGGTCGCGGGTTTGGAAGGTGCTGTCTGAGAAGCCTTGGTGCGTTGCTGCAGTGCATCTTGTAGATGGTACACACTGCTGCCACTGTGAGTCGGTGGTGGAGGGAGTGAATGTTTGTTGATGGGATGCCAATCAAGCGGGCTGCTTTGTCCTGGATGGTGTCGAGCTTCTTGAGTGTTGTTGGAGCTGCACCCATCCAGGCAAGTGGAGAGTATTCCATCACACTCCTGACTTGTACCTTGTAGATGGTGGATGGAACAGAAGGACAGGTAAACACACATAATCGTCCATGAATACCATCCTCAGTGTGTTTAAAACAAAACTATTCGATATAAATATACAACTTTAAAACCTGGTCCAGTTGTAGGAGTTATTAGCATCAATATCAACAAACCTCAATCTAGATCAATGCTGGATAGGATAATAGCTAATCTAACCACTGCAATCACTATGCACACGCTGGTGCATCAACAGATATGATGAACAAATGAATCCTTTCCCACACACTGAGCATTTAAACAGCCTCTCGCCAGAGTGAATACGCTGGTGATTCAGTAGGTGGGACGACTGAGTGAATCCCTTTCCACACACAGTGCAAATGAATGGCCTCTCCCTGGTGTGAACACGCTGGTGTGTCAGTAAGTGTGAGGACTGAGTGAATGATTTCCCACATATGGAGCATGAGAATGGTCTCTCTCCAGAATGAGCACGCTGGTGCCTCAAGAGGGTGGAGGACTGAGTGAATCCCTTCCCACACATGGAGCAGGTGAATAACCTTTCTTTATCGTGAATACGTTCATGTGTCAGTAGGTGGGAGGACTGAGTGAATCTCTTCCCGCACGTGGAGCAGGTAAATGGGTGCTCCCTGGTGTGAATACGCTGGTGCGTGAGTAGATGGAAGGACCGAGAAAATCCTTTTCCACACACAGAACAGGTGAACGGCTTTTCTCCTGTGTGGACTCGCTGGTGTGTCAGTAGGCTGGAAGACTGAGTGAATCCTTTCCCACACACAGAGCAGATGAATGGTAGCTCTCCAGTGTGACTCCGCCGATGAATTTCCAGCTCAGATGGGTAATTGAATCCTTTCCCACAGTCCCCACACATGCACGTTTTTTCCCTGCTGTGGTTGCCCTTATGTCTTGCCAGGTTGGATGATCGGCTGAAGCCTCGTCCACACACAGAGCACGTGTACGGTTTCTCCCCATTGTGAATGGTGCAATGTTTCTTCAGGTTACGGGACTGGATAAAGCTCTTTCCACAGACAGTGCACTGGAACCCTGTCCCTCGGGTGTGTGTGTCTTGGTGCTTTACCAGCCACACTGATGTTTTAAACTTTTTCCCACAGACAGAACACTCGAACTGTTTCCCTTCCAAAGTTAACATCTGGTCATTTTCACAGTCTGGCAAGTCAACTGATGTTTGGTTTGAGCTTTCAATCCGCAAATGCTCCATTGCTGACATACTGCAAAATAAATTTACAAAAGTTATTAGTTGAGTATAGGATAGATATTCAGCAAGAGCACTGTAGTTTTCATGGTACTTTCGTCCTGATGTCATTTGCACTAAGCTGTAAATACACCATCCTGTCCATTACTCTGTATTCCTGGATTTGATCAATTTTTGCCCTTTCTGTTATTTCTCTTTCCCAGAACATATTGACTTAGTTAAAAGTATGATTCAGCTATTGCTTTTGGAACTCAACCAAATGTCCATTCTTCATCTGTCAGCCTGGATAGCCAGTATTAGAGCTGGGTTATCAACTGTGGTAGGTTGCCTCACAGCTCAGCTCAACATTCATCTCACCCAGTGACAACCCAGTGTCACTGAAGGTAGAACCTGGGCTGTTCTTTTCTTTTCCTTTCATTTATCAAAGATTAAATAATTGTTCTGGCTGCAGTCTTCACTACCAGAGCACAGATAGAACCTGACAATGTCCGACATAAGAATAGAAGAAACAGGAGAAGATGTGTGCCTACTGAAGCCCTTCCTGTACCAAGACGGCAGATACACACATTGTGTGCCTATTGACCTCCTTCCTGTACCAAGAGGGCAGATATATGCACTGTGGAGCCCACTGACTCACGTCCTGTACCAAGAGGGCAGATACATGCACTGTGGAGCCCACTGACCCCCTTCCTGCACCAAGATGGCAGATACTCTGTGCTGCCTACTGACCCTCTTCCTGGACCAAGATGGCAGATACACACAAAAACAAGAAATGCTGGAATCACTCAGCAGATCTGGCAGCATCTGTGGAAAGAGAAGCAGAGTTAACATTTCAGGTCAGTGACCCTTCTTCGGAACTGACAAATATTAGAAAAGTCACAGATTATAAGCAAGTGAGGTGGGGGTGGGGCAAGAGATAACAAAGGAGAAGGTGCAGATTGGACCAGGCCACATCGCTGACCAAAAGGTCATGGAGCAAAGGCAAACAATATGTTAATGGTGTGTTGAAAGACAAAGCATTAGTACAGATTAGGTGTAAATACACTGAATATTGAACAGCAGCAAGTGCAAATCTGAAAAAAAACCTGAAAAAAACACACACTGTGCTGCCTACTGACCTCCTTCCTGCACCAAGATGGCAGATACACACACTGCAGTGCCCACTGACCCCCTTCCTGTACCAAGATGGCAGATACACACACTGCAGTGCCCACTGACCCCCTTCCTGTACCATGAGGGCAGATACACTGTGCTGCCTATTGACCCCCTTCCTGTACCAAGATGGCAGATATACTGTGCTGCCTACTGATCTCCTTCCTGTACCGAGAGAGCAGAAACAAGCACTGTGGAGCCCACTGATCCATTTCCCGTACCATGAAGGCAGGTACACACACGGTACTGCCTACTGACCTCCTTTCTGTACCAATATGGTGGATCTATACATGCATTGTGCTGCCTACTGACCCCCTTCCTGTACTGAAGACAGATACATACACTGTGGAGCCCACTTCCTGTACCAAGATGGTAGATACACACACTGTACTGCCTACTGACCTCCTTCCTGTACCAAGATGGCAGATACATGCACTGCGCTGCCTACTGACCCCTTTCCTGTACCATTATGGCAGATACACGCAATGCGCTGCCTACTGACTCCCTTCCTGTACCAAGATGGCAGATACACTCACTGGGCTGCCTACTGACCCCTTTCCTGTACCATTATGGCAGATACACGCAATGCGCTGCCTACTGACTCCCTTCCTGTACCAAGATGGCAGATACACTCACTGGGCTGCTTACTGACCCCTTTCCTGTACCAAGATGGCAGATACACTCACTGGGCTGCTTACTGACCCCTTTCCTGTACCAAGATGGCAGATACACTCACTGGGCTGCCTACTGACCCCTTTCCTGAACAAAGATAGAGTCATAGAATCGAAGAATGGTTACAGCACCGAAGGAAACTATTTGGCCCATTGAGCCCATACCAGCTCACTGTAGAACAATTTAACTAGTCCTACTCCCCCACACTTTCCCCATAATCATGCAATTTCTTTTCCTTTCATGTGCTTATCCAATTCCCTTTTAATAGCTGAAATGGCAGATACATGAACTGCAGTGCACACTAACCTCTTCCTGTACTAAGATTGCAAATGTAAACCTGCCTGTAAAAAAGCGTCTGGATTTTCTGACAGGAAATGTGGACTACTCAGGACTAGAAGGAAAAAGTGAGTATTCTTCTATAAGATAAATAAAGTAAATCCTGAACTCAGTGAGAGAAAGAAAAGTGTGGCATGTCGGATTACAATTTATTTCTGCCCCTTAAAATACTCACCGCAAATAATTTTTGACCTTTTTAAAAATGTTCTTAGTTTAACAGTATTTGTGAAAGTGTCTTGTCTATTAACTGTGAGGGTCAATAGTTGTGGCCACTACGTGCTTGTCTCCCGTGACAGCCATTCCGGCCTCCCAGTTCTTCTAATAGCCTGGCCCAAAACGGTCCCCCAGCGTTCAGCTCTGAGAATTTCACCAGTCTATTCCCTACCCAGTAACTGGCTGTGGAGATCGAGATCAGGGTAAGAATAGGGGAAGCAGGGGCATAATGTGACCCTGTCCTAGGTAGGTGAAATCTGGACAGGAACATAGGGTCCTGTCGGCCTGTGATGTGAACTGTTGTTTAATGTGTTTTATTACTAGAGTCAGGCAGTTTGGTGCTGCTCCCCGAGGATGGCAGCCTCCCCTCCCCGAGGACGGCAGCCTCCCCTCCCCGAGGACGGCAGCCTCAACACCCTGAAGCTGGGCTTCAGCAGGGAAGGGTGGGAGTCAGTGAATTGAATGAGTTTGGTTTCGATTTTATTATTTTGAGAACGGCATATTGTAAAAGTCTATAAAATTGGACAAAAACCTTTTGTTAGAAATTACTTATATTGAGGATGTTTTTGTGGGATTGCTGTTTATTCTGTGATCAATTCTGTAGTGTCATGATCCTGTTTTCTTTCTCCTCAGGAAATAAGCAGTAAAGGCCTGCTCGGGTATAAAATTGAAACCCAACCTGGGCCCGACCTGACCACAGCCAACCCGAACCCGAAACGGGCCAGAGTCCTTTAATTCTTTTTCGTGCCCGACCCGACACGAATATTGCAATAACTTTAATGATATCAAACGTGTTATTGTGCTCTACCTTATCCAAATGGTGACACTAGTGATCCTGTTCATCTGTTCCGGCAGCAGGCTATTCCTGTAGATGGAGTTGTGGGGAATCATGGGTGAGCCTGATCCCGTGAGGTCTGGGAAACAGCACTGTCCATCCTGACCCGACCCGAGCCCGAATGCTGGACTCGGAATATAGACCCAACCCAACCCGAACCCGACACATGTAGTCGGGTTCGGGTTGGGTAGTCAGGCTTTAATAAGCGGTGTCCCTTTAAGGCTGTAAAAGATCAGTACTTTAAGGCAGCCAGCTCCAGAGATTGGACTGGATAGTTGCCCGGAAACAACCACACAAATCGAGAAGGGACGAGATACAATGTTGCCGACTGCCTTTTGAAAACTGGCTAATTGGTTTGTTCAGACAGAGAGACCGACACACCGTGCCAGCATGTACTGAAGGGAGAAAGGAGAGCTCTCTAAGACAATTTGTGGAGCTTCTCTCTCAAAGTTCTAAAAACTTAAAGCCAGATTAATTCCTTGAAGAAAATAATCAATTATTGATCTGCTGTGTTCATCGCTGGAAGACAGAAGAAAGGTTTGATGCATCCAATGCTGAACTGAACTGCTGAATTCCTATCTCTGAAAGGATTCTTTCCTCATCGAACCTTGGAAGACTGCAAGTGAACTTGGACTGTGTAGAATTTGAAGACCAATCATAGGAAGCGTAATCTGCAAAGATTTTATTGTTATTTCTGTTATTTCAGGCAGCTAATTAAACACCAAACTACCATTAGTTTGGGTATATATATGCGAATGCAGGAGTTAAGATTTTTAAATAAGCTGTAAGGTCTTCAGATATCAGTTTATCTTAGTAGTGTTTAGATACCCTGGTTTCATTCACCTCATTTGGGGGTTACTAGATTGTTCAATTCGGCTGCTGCTTTCTTTAATTTGAAAAGCTTAAAAAATATGTATGATATGGCCTGTGCAGTGGCGGGACTGAATTGACAGCGCATTGCTCCCACTGCAGTCAGAATTTTATATATATATTTATTTATTATTTATTTCGAGATACAGCACTGAAACAGGCCCTTCGGCCCACCGAGTCTGTTCCGACCATCAACCACCCATTTATATTAATCCTACATTAATCCCATATTCCTACCACATCCCCACCTTCCCTCAATTCCCCTACCACCTACCTATACTAGGGGCAATTTATAATGGCCAATTTACCTATCAACCTGCAAGTCTTTTGGCTGTGGGAGGAAACCGGAGCACCCGGAGAAAACCCACGCAGACACAGGGAGAACTTGCAAACTCCGCACAGGCAGTACCCAGAATCGAACCTGGGTCGCTGGAGCTGTGAGGCTGCGGTGCTAACCACTGCGCCACCCCACCCACCCCCCCCCCATGCCCCCCTACAATTGATTGGGGGCTTTGTCTTGAGTAGTTGTAACATAACAGTAGGAACAACGCAGAAGCAGTTTTTAATTAAACGCAACTTAACCTTGAATCCTTCTATCTGTTGCATCTTTGCTTTGATTTATAAGTTAGTTCGGAATTCTCTGAAATCTTCATATTACAAACTATTCCAAGAATTGGGAGAGTCAGACTGACTGAATAGCTCCGTGGAGAGCCAGCATGAACCCGATGGGCAGAATAGCCCCCTTCAATGCCATAAATAACTCTATGACTCTAGCTGCTAAGCATTTACAGCACATAAACATACTATTCAGCCCAAAAGGTTTATGCTGGTGGTTATGCTCCACTCGAGACTCTTCCCAACCCCTCTTCGTCTAACCCCATCACTATATCTTTCTATTCCTTTCTCCCTCATGTACTTATACAGCTTCCTCTTAAATCTATTCACCTCAGCTACTCCTTGTGGTCGCAAGTTCCAGATTTTCAGTGCTCTTGGGGTAAAGAAATTTCTCCTGAGTTTCTTATTGAATTTACTGATCGTTTTTATTAATCTTATATTTATGGCCCCTAGTTCTGGTCTCACCCATAAGTGGAAACATCTTCATAACCTTTCATAACCTTGAAAACCTCTATAAAATCATCCAACAGTCTTCCCTTTTCGAGATGGTACAAGACCCAGGCCCAGAGGGTGGTGGGGTCTGGAACTCACTGCACGAGAGGGTGGTAGAGGCAAAAACCCTCACCGCATTTAAAACTTGGAGGTGCATTGACCTCCATGGCTAGGGACCAAGAGCTGGAAAGTGGGATTAGGTTGGATATCCTTTTTTGGCCAGCATAGACACAGTGGGCCGAAAGACCTCCTTCTGTACTGTATATTTTCAAATATTTCTATGGAAAGTGTGAAGCCCAGAGTGATCGGCAAACAAAGTGCATTGTAAACTTAGTGCTAAAGCCGGGAATTTGGTGCTAGTGGGAATTCAGTGCAGAGTGGGAGTGAGGTGCTGCTTTCTTTTTTTTTTGCTTTACCTCCAGTAGATGGTGACTGTTTCCTCTTTGTCTCTAAGCTAGGAAACTGTAACTTGCTATTAATTTACTAAATTAGTAACTAATTCACTAATCAAATAAATAAATAAGGTTAGAGAGACATGGCAGGGCAGGTGGTGTGCCCTAACTGCATCACATGGGGGTCTGTGGGGAGCTCTGTGATTCAGGACAGCCATATCTGTGGTAAGTTTCAGCAGCTTCAGCAACTTTGGCTCAGAACTGTTGAGCTAGAGTCTGAGCTACAGACATTTCTGACAGTCAGGGAGTGGGGGGTGGCGGGGGGGGGGGGGGGGCGTTGGTGGGGAAGACTTACCTGGACACATTGTTCCAAGAAGCAGTCACAGATCTTAGGTTAAGTAGCACTTTGGAACTGGTCAATGGTCAGGGGCAGGAGGGTGTGACTGACAGTCAAGCAGGTATAGGAATTCAGGATGTAGTGATAGAGGGGCGTCGAATCTTTAGATTTTTAAGATTTAGAGATACAGCACTGAAACAGGCCCTTCGGCCCACCGAGTCTGTGCCGACCATTAACCACCCATTTATACTAATCCTACACTAATCCCATATTCCTACCACATCCTCACCTGTCCCTATATTTCCCTACCACCTACCTATACTAGGGGCAATTTATAATGGCCAATTTACCTATCAACCTGCAAGTCTTTTGGCTGTGGGAGGAAACCGGAGTACCCGGAGGAAACCCACGCAGAGACAGGGAGAACTTGCAAACTCCACACAGGCAGTACCCAGAATTGAACCCGGGTCGCTGGAGCTGTGAGGCTGCGGTGCTAACCACTGCGCCACTGTGCCGCCCTTGACTTTGACCAAAAGGTACGAGGTACTTCTTACCTGTGTGGCTGAGAACAAGGACTGCAGGGTGGATGGGCAAACTGACCATGGTGCAGGAAGCCATTCAAGTGGAGTGAGTGAAAAGGAATGTGGTAACGATAGTGGTCAGTATAGTCAGGGGGACAGATACTGTTCTCTGCAGCTGTAACCGGGAGTTCCTAAGGTTCCGTTGCCTAGCCAGTGCCAGGGTTAAAGACATCTCCTCATGGCTGGAGTCAAACTTGGAGTAGGAGGGGGAGGACCCAATTGTCGTGGTCCACATAGGAACCAACAACCTAGGTAGAACTCGGAATGATGTTCTGCTGGGAGATTCTGAGGGTCGAAATTTAAACGCAGAATCTCGAAGATAATGATCTCTGAATGTTACATGAGCCATGCACTAATTGGCATTGGGTCAAGCAGATTAGAGAATTAAACATATTGCTCAAAGAGTGCTGCAGGAATGGGGCACTGGCACCTTTACAGGAGAAAGAGAGAGCTGTTCCATTCGTATGGGCTCTGCTTACGCCTGGCTGGGATCAGTGTCCGAGTGAACTGTATAACTAGTGCTTGGATAAGGCTTTAAGCTAAAAGGCAGATGTAGGGAGAATTAGAAGTCTAAAGAGAAACATCGAGGCAATAGAGTAGTTCGTGATTTGGGTAAAGACAAGCAGTGTGGGACTGGAAAGGACGGAGAGTTTAACAGTAATAGTGCATCAGCGAATAAAGTTCATGCAAAGAACAGTAATAAAAAATAAACTTAAAGGCTCTTTATCTGAATGCAAGAAGCATTTGTAATAAGATAGATGAACTAGCAGCACAAATAGAGATAAATAGTTCCGATCTGATTGGCATTACAGGGACATGATTACAAGGTGACCAAGGTTGGGAAATAAATATTCTAGGGTACACAAATTTTGAAAAGACAGACAGAATGGCAAAGGAGTAGTAGTTCTGATAGTGAAGAATGACATAAGGACAGTAGTGAGAAATGATCTTGGCTCCGAAGATCAGGAAGTAGAATCAGTATGTGTGGAGATTAGGAATAACAAAGGTCACAAAACATTGGCGGGAGTGGTTTATAGGCCACCTAACAGTATTTATATTGTTGGACAGAGCATTAAGCAAGACATAATTGCAGCTTGTAACAAAGGCAATGTAACAATCAAGGGGACTTTAATCTTCATATCGGATCGACAAATCAAATTGGCAAAGGTAATCAGGAAGATGAGTTTGCAGAATGCTTTCACAACAGTTTCCTGGAACAATACGTTGTGGAATCAAATTAGGGCAAAGCTATTTTAGATCTAGTATTGTAAAATGAGGCAGGTTTAATTAGTAATCTCATGTAAAAGATCCTCTGGGAAAAAGTGATCATAATACAATTGAATTCTATGTTAAGTTTGAGAGCGACATACCACAGTCCCAAACAAGAAACTTAAGTAAAGCCAATTACATAGGTATGAGAGGAGAGCTGGCTAATGCTGATTGGCTAAATAGATTAAAAGATACAGCAGTAAATAAACAGTGGTAAACAGTTAAATAAACAATTCAAAATGTTCAACAAACATACATTCCATCAAGAAAAACAAAAACTCAGTGAGAAAGATCCATGCGTGGCTACTAGGGAAGTTAAGGATAGTATTAGATTAAAAGAAGAGGCTTATAATGTTGCAAAGAACTGTAGTAAGTGTGAAGATTGGGAGAGTTTTAGAAATCAGCAAAGAGCTATCAAAAAGTTGACAAAAAGGGGAAAAAATAGAATTGGAGAGTAAAATAGCCAGTATATAAAAAGAAGAGTAGCTAAAGTACATGTTAGTCTCTTAGAGGCAGAGACAGGAGAAATTCTTATGGGGAATGAGGAAATGGCAGACATGTTGAATAAATATTTTGTTTCACAGTAGAAGACACAAATTACATACCAGAAGTAAAGGGTAACCAAGGGATGAATAAGAGTGAGGAACTTCAGGTAATTAATATTACAGAAAAGCCAACAAATCCCCAAGACCTAATAAACCTACATCCTAGGATTCTAAAAGAGGTAGCTGCAGAGATAGTGGATACACTGGTTAATATTTTCCAAAATTCCCTAGATTCTAGCATGGTCCCAGCAGATTGGACGTTTGCAAATGTAACACCTCTATTCAAGAAATGAGGGAGAGAGAAAACAGGGGGGGAACGACAGGCCAGTTAGCCTGACGTCATTTGTCGGGATAATGCTGGAATCTACTTTTAAGAAAGAGAAAATCATAGTATGATCAGACAGAGTCAAAATGGTTTAGCAAAAGGGAAACTGTGTTTGACAAATTTTTAGAGTTTTTTGAGGATGTCACTAGTTCTTTTTTTTTCTTTCTTTTGGGCCTCCTTATCTCGAGAGACAATGGATACGCGCCTGGAGGTGGTCAGTGGTTTGTGAAGCAGCGCCTGGAGTGGCTATAAAGGCCAATTCTGGAGTGACAGGCTCTTCCACAGGTGCTGCAGAGAAATTTGTTTGTTGGGGCTGTTGCACAGTTGGCTCTCCCCTTGCGCCTCTGTCTTTTTTCCTGCCAACTACTAAGTCTCTTCGACTCGCCACAATTTAGCCCTGTCTTTATGGCTGCCCGCCAGCTCTGGCGAATGCTGGCAACTGACTCCCACGACTTGTGATCAATGTCACACGATTTCATGTCACGTTTGCAGACGTCTTTATAACGGAGACATGGACGGCCGGTGGGTCTGATACCAGTGGCGAGCTCGCTGTACAATGTGTCTTTGGGGATCCTGCCATCTTCCATGCGGCTCACATGGCCAAGCCATCTCAAGCGCCGCTGACTCAGTAGTGTGTATAAGCTGGGGGTGTTGGCCGCTTCAAGGACTTCTGTGTTGGAGATATAGTCCTGCCACCTGATGCCAAGTATTCTCCGAAGGCAGCGAAGATGGAATGAATTGAGACGTCGCTCTTGGCTGGCATACGTTGTCCAGGCCTCGCTGCCGTAGAGCAAGGTACTGAGGACACAGGCCTGATACACTCGGACTTTTGTGTTCCGTGTCAGTGCGCCATTTTCCCACACTCTCTTGGCCAGTCTGGACATAGCAGTGGAAGCCTTACCCATGCGCTTGTTGATTTCTGCATCTAGAGACAGGTTACTGGTGATAGTTGAGCCTCGGTAGGTGAACTCTTGAACCACTTCCAGAGCGTGGTCGCCAATATTGATGGATGGAGCATTTCTGACATCCTGCCCCATGATGTTCGTTTTCTTGAGGCTGATGGTTAGGCCAAATTCATTGCAGGCAGATGCAAACCTGTCGATGAGACTCTGCAGGCATTCTTCAGTGTGAGATGTTAAAGCAGCATCGTCAGCAAAGAGGAGTTCTCTGATGAGGACTTTCCGTACTTTGGACTTCGCTCTTAGACGGGCAAGGTTGAACAACCTGCCCCCTGATCTTGTGTGGAGGAAAATTCCTTCTTCAGAGGATTTGAACGCATGTGAAAGCAGCAGGGAGAAGAAAATCCCAAAAAGTGTGGGTGCGAGAACACAGCCCTGTTTCACACCACTCAGGATAGGAAAGGGCTCTGATGAGGAGCCACCATGTTGAATTGTGCCTTTCATATTGACATGGAATGAGGTGATGATACTTAGTAGCTTTGGTGGACATCCGATCTTTTCTAGTAGTCTGAAGAGACCACGTCTGCTGACGAGGTCAAAGGCTTTGGTGAGAGCAATGAAAGCAATGTAGAGGGGCATCTGTTGTTCACGGCATTTCTCCTGTATCTGACGAAGGGAGAACAGCATGTCAATAGTCGATCTCTCTGCACGAAAGCCACACTGTGCCTCAGGGTAGACGCGCTCGGCCAGCTTCTGGAGCCTGTTCAGAGCGACTCGAGCAAAGACTTTCCCCACTATGCTGAGCAGGGAGATTCCACGGTAGTTGTTGCAGTCACCGCGGTCACCTTTGTTTTTATAGAGGGTGATGATGTTGGCATCGCGCATGTCCTGGGGTACTGCTCCCTCGTCCCAGCACAGGCATAGCAGTTCATGTAGTGCTGAGAGTATAGCAGGCTTGGCACTCTTGATTATTTCAGGGGTAATGCTGTCCTTCCCAGGGGCTTTTCCGCTGGCTAGGGAATCAATGGCATCACTGAGTTCCGATTTGGTTGGCTGTATGTCCAGCTCATCCATGACTGGTAGAGGCTGGGCTGCATTGAGGGCAGTCTCAGTGACAGCATTCTCCCTGGAGTACAGTTTTAGGTAGTGCTCAACCCAGCGGTCCATCTGTTTGCGTTGGTCAGTGATTATGTCCCCCGATTTAGATTTGAGGGGGGTGATCTTCTTGATGGTTGGCCCAAGAGCTCTCTTCATGCCATCATACGTTCCTCTGATGTTTCCGGTGTCTGAGGCCAGCTGAATATGACTGCATAGGTGTTGCCAGTAGTCGTTTGCGCAACGCCTAGCTGTTCTTTGTGCAGTACTTCTGGCTGCTTTAAGTGCTGCGGATGTTAAATCGCTGGGGGCTTTCTTGTAGTTCAAAAGTGCAATGCGCTTAGCGGCTATGACAGGTTCCAGCTCTTCATTATGAGATTGAAACCAGTCTGCATTTCTCTTCGCACTTTTGCCGTAGGTGGTCAAAGCTGACTCATAGATGGCGTCTCTGATGTGGGCCCACTTGGTCTCAGCATCCCCTGTGGGAGTGTTTTGAAGGGCTGTTACAAGTGAATTTAGAAATTTTTGTAACAGCTGTGGGTGAGAAATTCTGCTCGTGTTGATGCGCGGGTGGCCCTTTTGCTTGGAATGATGCAACGTCTTCGGTCTGAGTCTAACCTTGCTGCACACCAGGGAGTGGTCGGTGTCGCAGTCCGCACTGTGGAAGCTGCGTGTGATTTGAACACTGTTTAAGGCGGCTCGCCTTGTCACTAGTAGGGTATGTTTTATTCCAGAAAGTCAGTTGGAGAGTGATGATACTGGATCCAATCTTTACTTAGTCTTACATTTATTTACAGAGTGAAACATTGCAAACGAACACCTCCAAATTCAACCACACCCCAGTTTCAGTCACTGTCTCTTTATATGTGCTCAAGTGAGACCCTAATTAATGCCCTCCATCTGCACATAATTAAACACAACTGATATATAATTAACAGGGTAAATAAAGGGCAGCCAGTAGATTCAGTATACTTCGATTTCCAAAAGGCATTCAATAAGATGCCACACAAAAAGTTAATAGGCAAGATAACAGCTCATGGAGTTGGGGGAATGGAGAATTGCTAATTGACAGGAAGTACACAATAAAGATTAATGGGGCATTTTCAAGTTAGCAGCCTATAATCAGTGGAGCACTGCAAGGCTCAGTGCTGGGGCTTCAGCTATTTACAATCTACATTGATGACTTGGATGGAGATACTGAGAGCAATGTGTCCACGTTTGCTGATGATATAATGTTTGGTAGGAATATAAGCTGTGAAGAGGGCACAAAGAGGCTGCAGAGATATAGACAGGTTAAGTGAGTGGGAAGCAACGTGACAGGTGGAGTATAATGTGGGGAAGTGTGAGGTTGTTCACTTTGGTAGTAAGAATAGAAAAGCAGAAGATTTCTTAAAAGGAGTGAGACTTCTAAATGCTGATGTTCAGGAAGACTTGGGTGTATTCAGACAAGGAGCACTGAAAGTTGGCATGCAGATGCAGCAAGCAATTAGGACGGCAAATGGCATGCTGGCCTTTATTGCAAGAGGATTGGAATACAAGAATAAGTAAGTCTTGCTACAATTGTACAGGGCTTTGATGAAATCATACCTAAAGTACTGTACGCAGTTTTGGTCTCCATGGGCTGAATTTTACACCCCCCTGGGGCCCTTCCCGACCCTCTCCCGCCGCCATTTTACGCAGGACGGCGGTGAAAAATGACCTGCCTGCCCCAGGCCAATTAAGGCCCTGTGCTCGACAGAGGGCCGCCCTCGATGCCCCAACCACCCCCCCAACATGCCCCCGTCCCCTCAATCGATCACCCTTGCCTCGCTGGGACCCAACAGATCACCCCGGCGTGCTAACAAAAACATACCTGCGTTCTGGGGTCCCCCGACATCATCTTCGCGCTGCTGGGTGCAGTCCTAACAGTGACCACCACCTCCGGTGGCGTTGCTGGGACAGAGAGCTGCCTGCCCGCTGATTGGCAAGCAGCTCTATTAGGTGGGACTTCCTACCTCAAGTGGGTGGAAGTCCCACCTCACACCAATTAGAGCCCAGTGACCCACAAAATATGGGTTGGATCCCCAGGCGAGGCGAAAGCGGGTTCGCTACTGACTTTTCAGTCGGTGGCCGGCTCCCATTTGCCTGGTAAAATCCCAGCCCATATCTAAGGAAGGATATACTGGCAATGGAGGCAGTACAGTGAAGGTTCACTAGATTGGTTCCTGGGATGAGAAGGTGAATAAATTGGGTCTATATTCTTTGGTGTTCATAAGAATCAGAGGTATCTCAGTAAGACATACAAGATTCCAAAGGGGCTTGACAGGTTGGATACTGAAAGGTTGTTCCCCCTGGCTGGGGAATCTAGAACATGGGGGCACAGTCTCAGGATAAGGGGTCAATCATTTAGGACTGAGATAAGGAGAAATTTCTTCTCTGAATTTTGTGAATCTTTGGAATTGTCTAACCCGGAGGGTTGTGGATGCTCCAGCATTGAGAATATTCAAGGCTAAGATAGATAGATTTTTTGGTCTCTCAGGGAATCAAGGTATTTGGAGAATTGGCGGAAAAATTAAGTTGAGGAAAAAGATCAGCCATGATCATACTGAATGGTGGAGCAGGCTCAAGGGGCCATAGGATCTACTCCGACTCCTAATTCTTATGTTTCTATAGGAGTATTTTATTCGGCACTTGGTGATACTGAGACACTTGATTGAGCTATAGTGCTAAATGGGCAGATGCCACCTGATTAGACCCTAGTCAATCCCAGGTTGAATGGTCGGAACTATAATTTAAGGTAATGTCAAACCTGCAAGGACAGATCCAGTGCCCTTTTAATTATTGTGGACAGGGATTGGGGGGGGGAAGAGAATGGCCATTCTCCTTTAATTATCCTGGGAATGAGGATGGTCCCTCTGCCTTTTAATGATCTGGAGGATGGCTTATACCCTGATTTAATTATCAGGTGGGGAGAATGGCCCATGCTCCTTTAAATATCCGGGAGGATGGCTGCTGTCCCTTTAATGACCTGACTCTGCCAGCAACAGCACAGACCGGGTAACACTTCACTCACCGCGCCCATCACCCTCCGATCGGGAGAGTCCGGCACCTCGAACCACCTTCCACAAACATTCCGCCTCCAGAGCTGAGAGATCGCAGGCCTCCAGGCCCGACTAGGCCCGCCCTGCCTCGCCTATTGGCTGGAGGACGAGCGCCTGCTCAGGCCTCCAGTCCAGGTCCGTGTTTATTATTGGTTATCCGCCTGTCAATCATGTAAAGGCGGGGATTCAGTGCCGGCCGGTCGGGCTCTGTCCCAGTTCCGGGCCTGGGCGACAGGAGAAAGGGGATTGGTATAGAGCAGAGTCTGTCTCCATGCAGAGGGGGTAGATATCCCTCTGCGGCACAATTTAACCAACACTCCTCACCCGAGCCCATGACTTCCAAATCCCCATGTCTCTTTCCCTCCTCTTAACCTCTTTTAGCAACATAGGACCACCACCAGCCGGGCAGAATCTGACCACCTCCAGCCGGGCAGAAACTGACCACCTCTGTGCCGGACAGAATCTGACCACCACCAGCTGGGCAGAATCTGACCACCACCAGCCGGGCAGAAACTGACCACCTCTGTGCTGGACAGAATCTGACCACCACCAGCTGGGCAGAATCTGACCACCTCCAGCCGGGCAGAAACTGACCACCTCCAGCCGGGCAGAAACTGACCACCACCAGCTGGGCAGAAACTGACCACCACCAGCCGGGCAGAAACTGACCACCACCAGCTGGGCAGAAACTGACCACCTCCAGCCGGGCAGAATCTGACCACCTCCAGCCGGGCAGAATCTGACCACCTCCAGCCGGGCAGAATCTGACCACCTCCAGCCGGGCAGAAACTGACCAACTCCGTGCCGGGCAGAAACTGACCACCACCAGCTGGGCAGAAACTGACCACCTCCAGCCGGGCAGAAACTGACCACCTCCAGCCGGGCAGAAACTGACCACCCCCAGCCGGGCAGAAACTGACCACCTCCGTGCCGGACAGAATCTGACCACCCCCAGCCGGGCAGAATCTGACCACCCCCAGCCGGGCAGAATCTGACCACCTTCAGCTGGGCAGAATCTGACCACCTCCAGCCGGGCAGAATCTGACCACCTTCAGCTGGGCAGAATCTGATCACCCCCAGCCGGGCAGAAACTGACCACCCCCAGCCGGGCAGAAACTGACCACCCCCAGCCGGGCAGAATCTGACCACCCCCAGCCGGGCAGAAACTGACCACCCCCAGCCGGGCAGAAACTGAACACCTTCAGCCGGGCAGAAACTGAACACCTTCAGCCGGGCAGAATCTGACCACCCCCAGCCGGGCAGAATCTGACCACCCCCAGCCGGGCAGAATCTGACCATCCCCAGCCGGGCAGAATCTGACCCCCCTCCCCCCCCAACCAGCCGGACAGAAACTGACCACCCCCAGCCGGGCAGAAACTGACCACCCCCAGCCGGGCAGAATCTGACCACCCCCAGCCGGGCAGAATCTGACCACCCCCAGCCGGGCAGAATCTGAACCCCCCCCCCCCCCCCCAGCCGGACAGAATCTGACCACCTGAGCCGTGCAGAAACTGACCACCTAAAGCCAGACAGAATCTCACCCCCACCCCACCCAGCCAGGCAGAATCTGACCACCTCCAGCCGGGCAGAATCTGACCAGCCCCAGCCGGGCAGAATCTGACCAGCCCCAGCCGGGCAGAAACTGACCACCCCCAGCCGGGCAGAATCTGACCACCTCCCCCTTGACATCCAATGGCATAACAATAACTGAATTCTCCCATCATTAACATCTGCGGGGGGAGGTGGGGGGGGGCTGACCTTTGGCTTTAAATTTTAAAAACGTGAAACTATTATCACCGTTCTTTCACTGTCACCGGTTAAAAATTCTGGAACTCCCTCCCTATCAGCACTGGGTGTAGCTACACCACAAGGACTGCAATGGCTCAATAAAGTAGCTGGTTGCCATTTTTTCAAAGGGAGTTCGAGATGGGAAATTGCATTGTCCACAATCAATGAAGGAATAAAAAGTAGGCCATTCAGCCACTTGAGCCTTTCTACCATTCAATGTGATCATGGCTGATCTCTGACCTAACTTTACAAACCTACCTTTGACCCATATCCCATAATATCTTTGTTTACCAAAACTCTATCAATCTCAGGTTTAAATTTAATAATCGATCGAGCAGCCATTGCCATGTGCAGAAGAGAGTTCCAAACTTCTATTACGCCTTGCATTTTTCTTTCCTAATTTCACTCCTGAAATGTCTGTCTCTAATTTTTAGACCATCCTCCCCCTGCACTGCAGTCCAGTCAAAGATTCCCCAACCAGAAGAAAGTTCCTGTCTATCTACACCACTTAATAGCTTGAAAACTTCTATCAAACCACCATTCAATCTTCTAAATTCCAGGAAATACATCCTCATAATTCAACTCTTGGAGTTCAGGTATCGTTCTGATAAATCTACTCTGCACTCCTATCAAGGCCAATATATTCACAGCAGATGTTCGGCTAACTGGTCTATATTTCCCCGGTTTCCTCTCCCACCTTTCTTTAATAGCAGAGTGACATGCACAATTTTCCCGAATTGAGAGAACTTTGTAGCATTATATAGTTTGGGCATCTGCAATTCTCTCATCTATTTCTTTTAAAACCCTGGGATGGAAACCATCTGTTCCTGGGGATTTGTCACTCTTTTTTGCCATTATTATCTTCATTACTGTGATTTTGCTTATGTTAATTTTGGTGAGTCCCTGACCTGATTCGATATTAGTTTCCTTGGAATGTCCACTCTGCTAACCTCTTCCTCTATTGTAAGTATTGATGCGAAGTAATTATTCATCATGTGTGTCATTTCCTTATTTTCATAGACAATATCACCGTTATCAGTTTTCAAGGGGCCCACATTGCCTCCGACCATCCTCTTTATCCTAATATAATTGAAAAAATTCTGTTGATTTTTATATCCCTTGCAACTTTTTTCTTCTCCCCCTTTTGTAGGTCTAGCTATCTATTCTGTCACCCTTTGCTTCTCCTTGTATCTTTCCCATTTGCCAGGATCTGTGCTATTTCCCATTAACAAACTTGCCCAGATTATTGTGGACAGTCTATATTTCATCGCATTGAAGTCAGCCTTCCCTAAATCTAGAATCTTAGTGCCTGTTTTGTGTTTCTCCCTATCAAATACTAGTTCAATTCAAACACATTATAATCGCTATTGGATAAATGTTCACACACCGTCATGCTGTTAACGAAATCTGGCTCATTATTCACTACTAAATCTAATACAGATTGCCCCCTGTTGGGTCTAGGCTATTGCTGCAGAAAGCTATTCCGAACACATGCAATAAATCCACGACATTTTTGACATGTGTTACTCCCAATGCTTATCGCAATCTATATGAAAGTTAAAATCTCCCATTAAAACCATTCTGCCTTTGCTATATGATAGCCTAATCTCTGCACTTATACATTCCACCACTTCACAGCTGCTTCCAGTGGGCCTATGCATCACTCCCACTTTAAAAAAAATTATTTATTTCTGGGATGTGAGCATCGCTGACAAAGCCAGATTTGTTGTCCATCCCTAACTGCCTTTGAGAAGGTGGTGGTGAGCCGCTTTGCTGAACTGCTGCAGTCCATGTGGTGTAGGTACACCCACAGCTCTGTAAGGGAGTGAATTCCAGGACTTTGACCCATCGACAAAGAAGGAACAGCGATATAGGTCCAAGTCAGGATGGTGTGTGACTTGGAGGGGAACTTGAGGATGCTGGTGTTCCCATGCATCTGCTGTCCTTGTCCTAGGTGGTAGAGGGCACGGGTTTGGAAGGTGCTGTCGAAGGAGCTTTGGCGAGTTGCTGCAACATATCTTGTGGATGGTACACACTGCTGCCACTATGCGTTGGTGGTGGAAGGAGTGCACGTTTAGGTGGTAGATGGTGTGTTGATCAAGCGGGCTGCTTTGTCCTGGATGGTGTCGAGCTTCTTGAGTGTTGCTAGAGCTGCACCCATCCAGGCAAGTAGAGAGTATTCCATCAGACTCCTGATTTGTGTCTTGTGTATGGTGGACCGGCTTTGAGGAGTCAGTAGGTGAGTTGCTTGTCACAGAATTCCTAGCCTCTGACATGTTCTTGTAGCCACAGTATTTATATGGCTGGTCCAGTTAAGTTTCTGGTCAATGGTAACTGCCAGGATGTCGATAGTGGGGGATTCAGCAATGGTAATGCCATTGAACATCAAGTGGAGATGAAGTAGAATCTCTCTTGTTGGAGACGATCATTGCCTGGCACTTGTGTGGCACGTATGTTACTTGCCACTTATCAGCCCTAGCCTGGATGTTGTCCAGGTCTTGCTGCATATGGATACGGACTGTTTCAGTATATGAGGAATCGCAAATGGTGAACATTGCGCAATCATCAGTGAACATCCCCACTTCTGATCATATGATGGAGGGAAGGTCATGATGAAGCAGCTGAAGATGCTTGGGCCATGGACACTACCCTGAGGAACTCCTGCAGTGATGTCCTGGGGTTGAGATGATTGACCTCCAACAACCACAATCATCTTTCTTTGTGCTAGGTCTGACTCCAACCAGTGGAGAGTTTCCCCCCTGATTCCAATGACTTCAATTTTGCTAGGGCTCCTTGATGCCACACTCGGTTAAATGCTGCCTTGATGTCACTTCACCTCATCTCTGGAATTCAGCTCTTCTGTGCATGTTTGGATCAAGGTTGTAATGAGATCTAGAGCTGAGGGACTCTGGCAGAATCCAAACTGAGAATCTGTCAGCAGGTTATTGCTGAGTAAATTCCACTTGTTAGTACTGTCAATGACACCTTCCATTACTCTTCTAATGTTTGAGAGTCCACTGATGGGCTGGTAATTGGCCAGCCTGGATTTGTCCAGCTTTTTGTCCGCAGGTCATAGCTGGGCAATTTTCCACATTGTCGGGTAGATGCCAGTGTTGTGGCTGTACTGGAACAGCTTGGATAGGGGCGCAGCTACTTCTGGAGCACAAGTCTTCAGTATTACAGCCAGGATGTTGTCAGGGCCTTTGCAGTATCCAGTCAGCCATTTTTGATGTCATGTGGAGTGACATTGGCTGAAGACTGGTATCTATGATGGTGGGCACCTCAGGAGGAGGTTGAGATGGATCATCCACTCAGCACTTCTGGCCGAAGATGGTTCCGAATGTTTCTGCCTTGTCTTTTGTGCTGATGTGCTGGGCTCCCCCATCGTTGAGGATGGGGATGTTTGTGGAGTTTTCTCCTGTGGTTAGTGGTTTAATTGTCCACCACCATTCACGACTGGATGTGGCAGGACTTCAGAGCTTTGATCTGATCCGTTGGTTGTGGGATCGCTTTATTCTATCACATGTTGTTTCTGCATGCATGTAATTCTGTGTTGTAGCTTCACCAGTTTGGCACCAAATTTTTTTGTATGCATGCTCCTGGCATGCTCTCCTACACTCCTCATTGAACCAGGGTCGATCCCCTGGCTTGATCGTAATGGTAGAGAGAGGGAGATGCCAAACCCTCTTGAGTTTGCAGATTGTGGTCAAAAATAATTCTCCTGTTGCTAATGGCCAGTTTTGAGCTGCTAGATCTGTTCTGCATCTATCCAATTTAGCACGGTGGTAGTGCCACACAACACAATGAAGGATGTCATCAATGTAAGGACAGACATCGTCTCCACGAGGACTGTGCAGTGGTCACTCCTATCAATACTGTCATGGACAAATGCATCTGCAACAGGTAGATTGGTAAGGGCGAGGTCAAGTAGGTTTTTCTCTCTTTTTGGTTCTCACACCACCTGTCGCAGGGCCAGTGTGGCAAATATCTTCTTCAGGACACAACCAACTCAGTAGTGGTGTTCCTGAGCCACTCTTGGTAATGGACATTTATGTTCCCCACCCAGGGTACATTCTGTTCTCTTGCTACCTTCAGTGCTTCTTCCAAGTGGTGCTCAACATGGAGGAGTGCTGATTTATCAGCTGAGGGAGGGCTGTAGGTAGTAATCAGAAGGAGGTTCCCTTGCCCATGTTTGACCTGATGTGTTGAGACTTCATGGGGTTCGGAGTCAATATTGAGGACTCCCAGGGCCACTCCCTCCTGACTGTATACCACTGTGATGCCACTTTTGGTGGGTCAGTCCTGCTGATGGGACAGGACATACCCAGGAATGGTGATGGATGAGTCTGGGACATTGGCCAGAAGATATGATTTGCTGAGTATGACTATATCAGGCTGTTGCTTGATGAGTCTGTGGGACAGTTCTTCCAATTTTGGCACAAGTCCCTAGATATTAGTGAGAAGGACTTTGCAGGGTTGACTGGGCAGGGTGTGCCTTTGTAGTTTTTGGTGCTAGGCTTGATGGCAGATGGCCCATCTAGTTTTATTCTTTTTTGACTTTTCTGTAGCAGTTTGATACAATTGAGTGGCTTGCTCGGCCATTTCAGAGGACAGTTAAGAGTCAAATGTGTTGCTGTGGGTCTGGAAGGGTAAGGACTCGGGTAAGGAGGGCAGATTTCCTTCCCTAAAGGAAAATAATGAACCAGATAGGTTTTTACAACAATCCAGTAGTTTCATGGTCACCATTACTGAGACCAGCTTTTTATTCCAGGTTTATTATGTATTGAATTTAAATTCCTCCAGCTATTTCCTAATTCTACTCAAAGTTCCCACTGCCTGCTTACTGCTTGTTATATCCTCTTTTATCATTGAAGTCATTTCATCATTAAGGATTTAGTCTGCTTCTTCCCCTCGACCATTTTCCATATCTTTCCTGTGAAACTTACTACCTGATATATTTAGTTCCCAGTCCTGACCATCTTGCAGTCATGTCTCCATAATGACAGCCTTGTCACAACCTCCAAATTAAATTTGCACCTGCAATTCATTCAGTTTATTCCTTATACTCTGTGTTTGTATAAATAACACTTATTTGGGCCACACGCCCTAACCTGTCCCTCATCTCATGTTTTACACATACGTTTCTTAATTCTGTCTCCTGGTTAATTAGTTTATATCTCTTAGTTTTCCTTTTACTTGCCGTGCACAATTTCTGACTGTCACTCTACCATCTTCCTTTTTGCTTGTTTTTGACCTATTATCTACCTCTTCAACCTGAGCCACCACCCCCCCCCCCCCCCCCCACCATTTTCTAGTTTAAAGTCCTTGTGACCGCCCATTTCATTCTTTCCGCTAGAACCGTCGTCCCAGCCCACTTCATCTGGAGCTCGTCCTAATGACACGTTTCCTTTCCGTCTCAGTCCTGGTGTTAATGCCCCATGAAGTGGAAACCCTCTTTCCCACACCACACCTTTCAGCCACATGTTCACCTCCCTAATCTATTTATTCCTATACCAATTTTCACATGGCTCTGGTAATAATCCAAAAATGATACTCCTTAAAGTCCTGTTCTGATACTCTCCAAACTGGACCTCTTCTATTCCCTTCCTTATGTTGTTAGTCCCAATATGGATTGCAACTGGATCCTTCCCCTCCCTCTCCAATATCCTTTCAAGTCAGTCGAGATGTCCCTCATAGGTAGGCAACATAACATGCGGGATTCCCGATCCTGAGTATATAGGATGTCATTTCCCTCCCCCAGATTAATGTAGGATTCGTATTAATGGGTGGTTGTTGGTCGGCACAGACTCGGTGGGCCGAAGGGCCTGTTTCAGTGCTGTATCACTATGACTATGACTATGACTATCCCCGAATTATTGAATCCTGTACAACTACACCACATCATGCTTCCCTTCCTCTTCTTCCTTCCCTCCCACCATCCCCCTGCCCTCCCGCTTTGGCAACCTCCTGTTCCAAGGTGCCATGGTCAGCATTTGGATTGTCCTTCTTACAGTCTTTTACCTTGTCCTCACAGGTAGCAAGTACATTGTATCTGTTGGATAGGATCAGTTTCTGCAGGATCCTGATTCCCTATCTCACCCTTATTCTGTACACAATTGGTCACACCGACCCCTTTCCCGTGCTGCACCTCTCTACGAGGTGTGACCGAATTCTGGAGCAAACTTTCCAGATATACCTCCTCTTCCTAATGTGTCAGAGTGACTCTAACTTGCACTCCAGCTCAATGAGTCTGACCCAGAGAGGTTCGAGATGGAGGAATTTACTGCAGACATGTTCAGTTGGGCAGTCTTGCTGTCCATAAATTCCTATAAACTGCAGTCCAGCCATACAATCCACTCTGTCATATCTTTGTCTAAATTATTAATCTTATTTATATCTATCTTTTCATTTGTTGCAAGTTGTTTTTTTTCCCCTCTAAAACACTAAGCACTAAAACACTCAACAACATTTTAAATACTTATTGTCTCAAGCTTACATGAGCCACCTCAAGTATTGCAGGAAAAAAGCAGCACCTCTTTCCCCTTCAGCACCAAAGTCTCAACTTTTACAGTCTGTTTCTGATGCACTCCTTTCTGACCACTTTGGGGTCTTCCCTCCTGTCTCCTCCCTTTCTTCTTACCTCGTCATGTCTACTTTCATTGCTCCCCCCCAAATACCAACCGCAACCCTTCACTATTCCTCGACCTTCCTACTCTACTTCTACAGTCCCAAGTTTGACTCTCTTTTGAAACAGCCCACAGCTTCCCTCTGCCTCTCTCAGCATCCTCATAAGATGCCCATTGAGCTGCTTGTCGCTGCCTCCTTATGAGCAGCAACCACAACTGCTCCATCCTACTCTCTTGTTGACCTTCCCACCCAGTGTCCGCTGGAGGCTAATCTTGCCAATTTCCTCCCTGTCCAACTCAACCACCCAGTGCTGACCCTGTAAACTCAGCTACCACTGCTCATCTCCACATCTCTTTCCAGAATGTCCATTCCCTTATGAACAAGGCCTTTGTCATCCATGACCTTATTGTGGATGATTACATTGACACATGGCCTTGATGAAAACTTGGTTCACAGGTGGCAACACCTTACTCCTACTGAGGCCTCCCAACCTGTTTATACCTTCCACTGTCTGCCATGCCCAAATTACCACAGTGGCAGGATGGTCCATATCTCAAAATATCACCTTGGTCTGACCCTTAGTCCTTTTGCACCTTCTCCCTCTGTAAGCACCACACCTCTCCTTTAAAATGTTGGTTCTCTATTGCCCACCCCAAGTTCCTCACTCCTTTCCTCTCTCAGCCTCTGTACTGATCATGTCCTCCTCCTAGGTGATTTCAACTCAACTTATCCTTGCTCCTCTGAGTTTGCTTCCTTCACTAAAATAAGTGGTAGGGAAAATGTTCGAATCTATTCTAAATGATGTGATAAATGGACACTTGGATAATAATGATCTGATTAGGCATAGTCAACATGGATTTATGAATGGGAAATCATGTTTGACGAACCTGTTGGAGTTTTTTGAAGATGTTACTAACAGAATTGAAAAGGGGATCCAGTGGACATAGCACATTTGGATTGTCAGAAGGCTTTTGATAAAGTCCCCCACAGGAGGTTGGTTAGAAAAATTAAAGTATATGGGATAGGAAGTAATATACTGGCATGGATTAAGGATTGGTGGATAGGCAGAAAACAGAGAATAGGAATAAACGGGTCACTCTCGCTTTGGCAGGTTGTGACTCGTGGGGTACTGCAGGGATTAGTTCTCGACCCCAGCTGTTCACAATATATAGTAATGATTTGGATGTGGGGACCAAATGTAATATTTCCAAGTTTGCAGATGATACAAAACTAGGTGGGAATGTGTGTTGTGAGGAAGATACAAAACGGCTTCAAGGGCATTTGGAAAGACTTTGTGAGTGGGCAAGAATGTGGCAGATGGAATATAATGTGGAAAAATGTGAGGTTACCCATTTTGGTAGATGGAATAGATGTGCAGTGTATTTCTTAAATGGTAAGAGATTAGAAAGTGTAGATATACAAAGGGACCTGGATGTCCTCGTCAATAAGTCACTGAAAGCTAACATGCAGGTGCAGCAAGCAATTAGGAAGGCTAATGGTGTGTTCGCCTTTATCGCAAGATGATTTAGAGTCACATAGTTATACAGCACAGAAACAGGCCCTTCGGCCCATCGTGTCTGTGGCGGCCATCAAGCACCTAACTATTCTAATCCCATTTTCCAGCACGTGGCCTGTAGCTTTGTATGCTATGGCGTTTCAAGTGCTCATCTAAATACTTCTTAAATGTTGTGAGGGTTCCTACCTCTACCACCTCTTCAGGCAATGCATTCCAGATTTCAACTACCCTCTGGGTGAAAAAAGTTTCCTCAAATCCCCTCTAAACCTCCTGCCCATTACCTTACATCTATGCCCTCTGGTTATTGACCCCACCGCTAAGGGAAAAAGTTTCTTCCTATCTAACGTACCAATGCCCCTCATAATTTTGTATACCTCAATTATATCTCCCCTCAGCCTTCTCTGCTCTAAGGAAAACAACCCTAGCATTTTCATTCTCTCTAATTAGCTGAAATGCTCCAGCCCAGGCAACATCCTGGTGAATCTCCTCTGCACCCTCTCCAGGGCAATCACATCCTTCCTATAGTGTGGTACCCAGAACTGTACACAGTACTCCAGCTGTGGCCTAACTAGCATTTTATACAACTCCATCATAACCTCCCTGCTCTTATATTCTATGCCTTGGCTAATAAAGGCAAGTATCCCATATGCCTTCCGAACCACCTTATCTACCTGGGCTGCTGCCTTCAGTGATCTATGGACAAGTACACCAAGGTCCCTCTGACCCTCTGTACTTCCTAGGGTCCTACCATCCATTGTATATTCCCTTGCATTGTTGGTCCTCTCAAAATGCATCACCTCACACTTCTCAGAATTAAATTCCATTTGCCACAGCTCCGCCCATCTTACCAGCCCATCCATATCGTTCTGTAATCTAAGGCTTTCCTCCTCCCTATTTACGACACCACCAATTTTCGTGTCATCTGCGAACTTACTGAACATAACTCCTATATTCACGTCTAAATCATTAATATACACTACAACCAGCAAGGGTCCCAGCACCAATCCCTGTGGGACACCACTGGTCACTGGTTGAGTACAGAAGTGGTGAAGTCTTGCTCCAGTTGTATAGAACCTTGGTTAGACCTGGGGTACTGTGTGCAGTATTGGTCTCTTTACCTTAGGAAGGATATTATTGCCATAGAGGGAGTGCAACGAAGGTTCACCAGACTGGTTCCCGGTATGGTGGGACTGTCCTATGAAGAGAGATTGGGGAAACCGGGCCTGTATTCTCTAGAGTTTCGAAGAATGAGAGGTGATCCTATTAAAACCTACAAAATACTTAAAGGGATAGACAGGGTAGGTGCAGGTAAAATGTTTTCCCTGGTTGGGGAGTCTAGAGCCAAGGGACACAATTTCAAAATAAGGGGGAAGGCACTTAGGACAGAGATGAGGAGAAATTTCTTTACTCAGAGTTGTGAATCTTTGGATTTCTCTACCCCAGAGGGCTGTGGAAGCTCAGTCATTGAATATGTTGAAAGCAGAGATTGACAGATTTCTTAATACAAATGACATAAAGGGATATGGGGATAGTGTGGGAAAAAGGCATTGAAGTGGAGGATCAGCCATGATCGTACTGAATGGTGGATCAGGCTTGATGGGCTGAATGGACTACTCCTGCTTTTATGTTCCTATGTGCCTTAAACTCCCTTCCTATATTGTCTTCTACCCACTCAATCATGGAATCTCACTTGGTTGCTCTAATCATATACAAGCCCACTATTGATGGCTATGCCTTCAGCTGCAAACCACTGGCTCCAGAGGTCCCTCCCCATAGCTCTTTACTTCTCTACCTCTCTTTCTTTCTTTCAGGCGTTCCTTAAAACCTACCTCCTTCATTAAGCTTTTGTTCATCTGCCTTAATATCTCCTTGTGTGGCTTGGTGTCAAATTTTGTTTTAAAATATTCATAATATTTTTGGAGCTACTGATTTGCTCAACTGCACCCTTACCTCCACCTTTGATGCTTTTGTCTGCAATAAAACCACTACTCTCCCTCACCCTTGCTGTTCCCTCTGGTACAACCCTCGTCTTCACTCCCTTAAGTCCAAGGGACGCAGACTTGAAAGGATATGGCGGACAACTGGTTTAGCCATTCACCATCAGATCTAGCTGCACCACAAAAACACTATTGAGTTCTGCTCTTGCCTGCTAAAACTGCACACTATTCCAAGATCATCCTGGAATGCAATGATAACCTTGGCTTCTTTTCTCAACTGTAAACCGTCTCCTTAAACTCCTACCTTCTCCACTCTCCAATAATTGTGTGAGGAGCTAATGGACTGTTTTATCACTAAGATCGTGACCATCCGATCAGCTACCTCTGCCCTGTCCCTCCCTTCCACAGCCCACCAGGCCAGTCTTCCTCTAAAGTTCCCCATTGCCTTAGCGCTGAACTTGTTTCTTTCTTAGCTCCCCTCATGCCCTCTCTGAGCTCATCTTGTCCATGAGAGCTGCCTCCTGTCCTCTCGATCCTATTCCCACTAAACTGCTGACCACCCAACTTCCCCTTCTGGCTCCCATGTTAGCCGACATTGTTAACAATTCACTCCCCTTTAAGTTCTGTCCCTCTCTCCTTGAAATCTGCCATTGTCATTTGTCTCCTCAAAGAACCGAATAATTCAATAGACTGAATAATTACAGGCCAGTCAATCTAACCTCAGTAGTGGGCAAATTATTGGAATCAAATCTGAGAGACAGGATAAACTGTCACTTAGCATGGCACAGATTAATCAAGGATAGTCAGTGTGGATTTGTTGAGGAAGCTCTTGTTTGACTAACTTGATTGAATCTTTGAAGAAGTAACAAAGAGGATTGATGAGGGTCGTGCAGTTGATGTGGTTTACATGGATTTTAGGAAGGCTTATGACAAGGTCCCACATGACAAACTGGTTAAAAAAAAAATCCCATGGGATCCAGGGAAATGTAGAAGTTGGATACAAAATTGGTGCAGTGGTAGGAAACAAAGGGTAATTGTTGACAGGTGTTTTTGCGACTGGAAGGCTGTTTCCAGTGGCGTTCCACAGGGCTGAGAACTAGATCCCCTGCTTTTTGTGGTATATATTAGCGATTTGGATGTAAATGTTTGACACAGTTGACCACACCTCCTCCAAAACCTCACCAGCAGGGTGGGACTGCTCTCACCTGGTTTCACTCATATCTATCTAATGGTAGCTAGAGCATCACTTGCAGTGGCTTCCATTCCCACTCCCAAACAGTTACCTTTGGTATCCCCAAGGATCTATCCTTGACCCCATCCTATTTCTCATCTACATGCTGCCCCTCGACTGCATCATCCGAAAGGACAGCTTTAGTTTTCACATGTATGCCGATGACACTCAGCTATACCTCACAACCCTCTTGTGACTCCTGCTCTGTTGCTAAATTATCAAACTATTTCTCCGACAACCAGTACTGGACAAGCAAAAATTTCCTCCAATTAAAAATTTAGAAGACTGAAGCCATTGTTTTCGGTCTCCGCTCCAAACTCCAAAGACCAGCTCCCAACTCCATCCCTCACCCCAGCAATAGTCTGGGACTAAACCAGTCTTTTTGCAATATTGGTGTCACGTTTGACCCCGAGATGAGCTTCTGACCTCATTTGTCCCATCACTAAGACCACGTATTTCCACTTCTGTAACATTGCCCATTATCGCCCCTGTCTCAGTTCATCTGCTGATGAAATCCTCATTCATGCCTTTGTTACCTCTCGACTTGACTATTCCACTGCTCTCCCAGCTGTTCTCCCACATTCTACCTTCCACAAACTTGAGGTCATCCAAAACTCTGCTGCCCATGTCTTAACTTGCACCATGTCCCATTTCCCTATCACGCTTGCGCTTACTGACTTACATTGGGTACAAGTTAAGCAAAGCTATCATTTTAAAACTCTCATCCTTGGTTTCAAATCCCTTCATGGCCATGACCCTCTAAACTGTATCATCTTATCCAGCCCCAGAACCCTCAAGATATCTGTAGTCATCTAATTCTGGCCTCGAGTGTCCTTGACTTTAATCTCTCCACCATTGGTGGCTGTGCCTTCAGTTGCCTAGGCTCCAAGCTCTGGAATTCCTTCCCTGCACCTCTCTGCTTCCCTATCCTCATTTAACACACCCCTTAAAACCCAGCTCTTTGACCAAGCTTTTGGTTATGAGACCTAATATCTCTTCATCTGACTTGGTGTCATACCTTGGGACGTTTTATTACGTTAAAGGTACTATATACCAATCATCTTCTTCTTCGGCCTCCTTATCTCGAGAGACAATGGGTAAGTGCCTGGAGGTGGTCAGTGGTTTGTGGAGCAGCGCCTGGAGTGGCTAGAAAGGCCAATTCTAGAGTGACAGACTCTTCCACAGGTGCTGCAGATAAAATTGGTTGTCGGGGCTGTTACACAGTTGGCTCTCCCCTTGCACTTCTTTCTTTTTTCCTGCCAACTGCTAAGTCTCTTCGACTCGCCACACTTAAGTCCTGCCTTTATGGCTGCCCACCAGCTCTGGCGATCACTGGCAACTGACTCCCACGACTTGTGATCAATGTCACGTTTGCAGACATCTTTAAAGCGGAGACATGGACGGCCGGTGGGTCTGATACCAGTGACGAGCTCTCTGTACAATGCGTCCTTGGGGATCCTGCCATCTTCCATGCGGCTCACGTGGCCAAGCCATCTCAGGCGCTGCTGGCTCAGTCGGGTGTATATGCTGGGGATGTTGGCCACCTCGAGGACTTCTGTGTTGGAGATATGATCCTGCCATTTGATGCCAAGGATTCTCCGGAGGCAGCTAGAGATGGAATGAATTGAGACGTCGCTCTTGGCTGACATACGTTGTCCAGGCTTCGCTGCTGTAGAGCAAGGTACTGAGGACACAGGCTTGATGCACTTGGACTTTTGTGTTCCTTGTCAGTGCACCATTTTCCCACACTCTCTTGATCAGTCTGGACATAGCAGCGGACGCCTTTCCCATGCGCTTGTTGATTTCTGCATCGAGAGACAGGTTACTGGTGATAGTTGGGCCCAGGTAGGTGAACTCTTGAACTACTTCCAGAGCGTGGTCACTGATATTGATGATTGGAGCATTTCTGACGTCCTGTCCCATGATGTTCATTTTCTTGAGGCTGATGCTTAGGCCAAATTCATTGCAGGCAGCCGCAGTCCTGTCGATGAGACTCTGCAAACACTTTTCTGTGTGGGATGTTAATGCAGCATCGTCAGCAAAGAGGAGTTCCCTGATGAGGACCTCCTATACTTTGGTCTTCGCTCTTAGACGGGCAAGGTTGAACAACCAGCCACCTGATCTTGTGTGGAGGAAAATTCCTTCTTCTGAAGACTTGAATGCATGTGAGAGCAGCAGGGAGAAGAAGATCCCAAACAGTGTGGGTGCGAGAACACAGCCCTGTTTCACACCACTCAGGATAGGAAAGGGGTCTGGTGAGGCACCGCTATGCTGAATTGTGCCTTTCATATTGTCATGGAATGAGGTGATGATACTTAGTAGCTTTGGTGGGCATCCAATCTTTGCTAGTAGTCTGAAGAGACCACGTCTGCTGACGAGCTCAAAGGCTTTGGTGAGATCTATGAAAGCAACATAGAGGGGTATCTGTTGTTCACGGCATTTTTCCTGTAGCTGGCGAAGGGAGAACAGCATGTCAATGGTGGATCCCTCTGCACGAAAGCCACACTGTGCCTCAGGGTAGACATGCTCCGCCAGCTTCTTGAGCCTGTTTAAAACGACTCGAGCGAAGACTTTCCCCACTATGCTGAGCAGGGAGATTCCACATTAGTTGTTGCAGTCACCGCGGTCAGCCTTGTTGTTATAGAGGGTGATGATATTGGCATCGCGCATGTCCTGAGGTACTGCTCCCTCATGCCAGCACAGGCAAAGCAGTTTGTGGAGTGCTGAAAGTATAGCAGGCTTGGCACTCTTGATTATTTCAGGGGTAATGCCGTCCTTCCCAGGAGCTTTTCCACTGGCTAGAGAATCAATGGCATCACTGAGTTCCGATTTTGTTGGCCGTTCATCCAGCTTATCCATGACTAGCAGAGACTGGGCTACATTGAGGGCGGTCTCAGTGACAACATTTTCCTTGGAGTACAGTTCTAGGTAGTGCTCCACCCAGCGGTCCATTTGCTTGCGTTGGTCAGTGATTGCTTCTCCTGATTTAGATTTGAGGGGGGCGATCTTCCTGATGGTTGACCCAAAAGCTCTCTTAATGCTGTCATACATTCCTCTGATGTTTCATGTGTCAGAGGCCAGCTGAATACGACTGCATAGGTGTTGCCAGTAGTCATTTGCGCAGCGCCTGGCTGTTCTTTGTGCAGCGCTTCTGGCTACTTTAAGTGCTATGGATGTTAACTCGCTGGGGGCTTTCTTGTAGTTCAGCAGTGCAATGCGCTTAGCAGCTACGACAGGTTCCAGCTCTTCAAAGTGAGATTGCAACCAGTCTGCCAATACAAAGTGACATAGATTGTTGTTGTTAAGCACCTTGTGATATTTTACTCTGTTCAAGGTGCTACATCAATAAAAGTCGTTTCTGTCTCCCCTTTTGCCTGGCACCATCAGCACCTGCCATTTCATCAGTCCATGTCTTTGTGTTCCTTTTCCTGCACTCTTTTCCTTTGCTCTTTACCTGTTTAAAGGCTGTTGCTTTATTCGTTCATTCATGGGATGTGGGCATCGCTGGCTAGGCCAGAATTTATTCCCCATCCCCAATTTCCCTTGAGAAGGTGGTGGTGAGTTCCCTTCTTGAACCGCTGCAGTCCTTGGGGTGTAGGTACATCCACAGTGTTGTTAAGAAGGGAGTTCCAGGATTTTGATCCATCAACAGCGAAGGAACAGCAATATAGTTCCAAGTCACAATGGTGTGTGGCTTGGAGGGAAACTTGCAGGTGATGGTGTTCCCATGCATCTGTTGCCCTTGGTCTTCTAGGTGATACAGGTCACGGGTTTGGAAGGTGCTGTCGAAGGAGTCTTGGTGAGTTGCTGCAGTGCATCTTGTAGATGGTACACACTGCTGCCACTGTGCGTCAGTGAAGTGAGTGAATGTTGAAGGTGGTGGATGGGGTGCCAATCAAGCTGCTGCTTTGTCCTGGATGGTGTCGAGCTTCTTGAGTGTTGTTCGAACTGCACCCATGGAGGCAAGTGGAAAGTATTCTATCACACTCCTGACTTGTGCCTTGAAAATGGTGGACAATCATTGGGAAGTCAGGAGGTGAATTACTTGGGCAGAATTTCCAGCCTCTGACCTGCTGAGTTTCTAGTCAATGGTAACCCCCCAGAATGATGAAAGCGGGGGATTCAGCAATGGTAATTCCATTGAACATTAAGAGATGGTTAGATTCTCTCTTGTTTGAGATGGTTGCCTGGCCCTTGTGTGGTGCGAATGTTACTTGGCACTTTTCAGCTCAAGCCTGGATGTTGTCCAGATCTTACTGTATATGGACACGGGCTGCTTCATTATCTGAGGAGTCACGAATGGTGCTGAACATTGCGCAGTCAGCGAACATCCCCATTTCTGACCTTATGATGGAGGGAAGGTCATTGATGAAGCAGTTGAAGATGGTTGGGCCTCAGACACTACCCTGAGGATCTCCTGCAGTGATGTCCTGGGACTGAGATGATTGACCTCCAACAACCACAACCATCTTCCTTTGTGCTAGGAATGACTCCAACCAGCCAAGAGATCACCCGCCCTCCTCCCGATTCCCATTGACTCCGATTTTGCTAGATGGTGGAGACGGTACTTCATCTCCACAAGGACTGTGTGGTGGTCTCTCCTCACAATACTGTCAGGGGCAGATGCATCTGCGACAGGTAGATTCGCGAGGGTGAGGTCAAGTAGGTTTCTTCCTCTTATTGGTTCCGTCACCACCTACCACAGACTCATTCTAGCAGCTATGTCCTTTACAACTCGGCCAATCGTGATGCTACTGAGCCATTCTTGATGGTCATTGAAGTCACCCACCCAGAGTACATTCTGTGCCCTTGCGCAGCACACAATGTCCCTGACACCACCATCACCATCCCCGGGTATGTCCTGTACCACCCCCTTCTTCCAGTTGGTGCTCAACATGGAGAAGCACTGATCATCTGTAACATCCTCATTTCTGACAATGTGCCATCAACCTGTACCGTTAATTAGACATTTTTATCTCAACAGCGGTGTTAAGTGTCTTCAGCATATTGAGTTTAGTTTGTGCCCTCTGTGAAAGAGTCTGTGTAAATGTAGTTTGCTGCAGGAGAGGACTGTGCCTCGTCCAGCTTTGCAGGAGTTCCCTACCCTTCAGCTGTCAATCAAACCAGCTCGCACCACGTGACGCCCTCCATCTTAGTGTAGGAGCCGCCTCGGCCGCTTCAGACACATGAAGAAAGCCCCAGCTGGTGACTTTAACTCGTGGAATAACTTTAGCCAAGCTCTAAGCATTTGAATCGACATGATTCAGGAATTTTTCCGCCGCCTGCCGGCTCGCTCCGCCGCTCTCCCTGAAATTCCATTGTTCTGCTGGTTAGGAGCCGGAACGCATGCGCTGAACTAGACCGTGCCAACAATAGGGCGGTTTCGCAGCCGTGAGGGAATGTGGGTGGGAAGAGCCGCCATTGAGTCAAAAGCAGAATTTTAAATTAAAAATCTTTGGGAAGCAATATTCTTGGTGTAAAGCTCATTCCCTAGTTTCCGCGAACATATATATATATATATAAAATCTAAACCTATTAAAACATATGGTGAATTGAGTTGCGGCTCGAACGGTAATCCGCTCCGGTTTCCGTGCTGCCAACGGATTTAAACATTCACGCGTGCGCACAAGGGGCTTCTAATCCTGCTGTGTGACATCCTGGCAGGCTGGTTTCCGCGCATGCGTGGGATTGAGGTTAGGGTGAGGCAGCCATTGTTGAGGATTTGCTGAATGTGAGACAAATACCTGAGACTGGCTGGTCATCTTGCATTACATTCACTTTGGATTCGTCCAACTGATTTCCTTAACTAATGAATGGGTTTTTATATCTGGGGGAATTCTTTGAGTGGAAAAGTCCTGTGTCCTGACTGCAGACAGCTCTTCAGGATAGTTGTTTGATGACTGAGTTGTTCAGGGTTGTAAGTTCCTAGGAGTGGGCTATGTTTCCAGAGGGGTGATAGCGAGAGAAAGTATTCATTAACTGCGCCAATAAGGTGTTTTATGTAAAACACTGTGTGGAATTTCATAAGAGATGTGAAAGGGTACTAAATTGCACTCTGTTACTTCTTTCAGTTGTCTCCAGAACAGAACTGACAGGATTCAGTTGTGTGAAAAATCCTAGGAAAAGGTTATGGAAAGACTCTTGTGGGGAAATCCAGGTAAGTGTGAGTGTTTGAAGCTATAGCATTAAGTCACAGCCCTACAAGTTGTGGACCACATCTCTGCAGTAAGAACTAAACTCATTGCTGAACGGAGGCTGTTGGTGACTGTTTGTTGCTGAATCTCTGCTGCAAGACTGAATCTCAAGGTGCGAGTAAAGATCTCCATGGCAGCCAAGTTAACTTGTTGCACACACAATGTACCAGGAGTTCTCCGCGTCTTGTGTGCCAATAGAATAGGAATGGGCAAAGGCTTCTTTTGGTGACATTCACCCTCCGGCTTCCCTGAGGTGGGTTGGTTTCACCAATTCATGTGTGGCTGTATACATCCCTGGATGTCATTGGTTTCTGTGGTTATACCCAATCTCTCCCCTTCTCAGTTTTGAGATTCTGCAGCTATCTGTTCAATTAGAACTTTAATTTTATACTTCATTGTTTGTCAATATTTGTCTGATTAGCACCTGAGCGGCACCTTGGGATGTTTCACTTCATTAAAGGGGCAATGGAAATGCATGTTATTGTAGAAACATGTATTTCACTTTATGCAGCGACTGGGATGTCGATGGAAGAAGCACTATTCGTAACAGCATAATGTGAATATTATAAATGACATTTTAAAGTCACCACAATCAGTTGACAGGAATGATTTCACTGAAGGTCTGCGGTTTCTGTCTCTCAATTCATCATGACATCAACAGTTGTACCCCAGAGGGATTGAACACAGCTCGTTACCTCAGGCTTAAATTGTGGTCTGCAGAATCTCTCACTGTTTAGACCTGGCCCCTCTCTATAAACAGTAAACAGACTATATAATGGAAAACTGTATCACACTGTTCAAATCTGTACCATCTTTATAAACAGTAAACAGAGAGTATGTAGGAAAATTTATCTCAGTCTTTCAAACTGTCCCGTCTCTAGATTGTATGATGGAGAAATGTGTTTCATTGTTTAAACCTGTCCCATCTCTATAACTTTTAAATACACCATATAAAAACAGAAGTTAGTGTTCTCCCATTGCTAGCAGTCAGTTGTTCTTTGGCTGTTTCATTAATTCCTTTGCAATAAAAGCCTTAGTCAAGTTTAATGTTCTTTTACATTCATGGGATGTGGGCAATGCTGGCAAGGCCAGCATTTGTTGTGCATCCCTAATTGTCCTTGAGAAGGTAGTGGTGAGCTGCCTTCTTGAACCGCTGCAGTCCATCTGGTGCGGGTACACTCTCAGTGCTGTTAGGGAGGGAGTTCCAGGATTTTGACGCAGCAACAGTGGAGGAACGATGATATATTTCCAAGTCTGGATGGTGTGTGACTTGGAGGGGAACTTGCAGGTGCTGTTCCTATGTGTCTGCTGTGCTTATTCTTCTAGGTGGTAGATGTCATGGGTTTAGAAGGAGCCTTGTAGATGGTATCCACTGATGCTACGGTGTGCCGGTAATGGAGGACGTGAATGTTTAAGGTGATGGATGGGGTGCTGATCAAGCAGGCTGCTTTGTCCTAGCATTGTGTTCGATGCCTGAGGGCACAAGATAAAACCAACAGAGCATTATAAAATATCATTCAGCACATTGTCTCTGTGCCAGGTCTTTGCAGGAACAATCCAAAACGAATCCCGCTGCCTCGCTCTCTACTGATAACCTTGTATCAATCTCAGACTAATCCCACTGCCCAACTTTATTTTTCCTTCAAAAGATTCAATGGTTTCTGGCTCAAGTATGCCCTGTGGCAAAACATTCCATGTACCAAAAAACTTCTTGTGGAAGGATAACGTACAGAAGGATGGCATTTAGTCCATTTGTGCCTGTACTGGCTCTTTGGTACAGAGAGTCAATGAACCCCTCTCCCCTGCTCTTTCCCCTTTGCCTGTATAGCACATGGGATTAAGGGACAGTGGCGGGGCATGGTATTAGGACCACGGCTCTTTTTGATATATATTAATAATCTGGCTTTGGATATACATGGCAATTTCAAAGTCTGCAGATGATACAAAACTCGGAAATATAGTAAATAATGAGGAGGATGGTAACAGACTTCAGGAGGACACAGACTGGTGAAATTTAAAGCAGGGAAGTGTCAAGTAATGCAGTTTGGGAGGAAGAATAAGGAGAGGTAATATAAACTAAATGGCACAATTTAAATTGGGGGTGGTGGTTGTTGTTGTATGTAGAGAAAACTTTGAAGGTGGCAAGGCAAGTTGATGAACCTTATTAATAACAGAAAATACAGGATTCTTGGCTTTACAAATAGAAGCATAGAGTCAAAAAGCAAGCAAGTTGTGGTAAGCTGTTACAAAATATTAGTTTGGCCTCAGCTAGAGTATTGTGTCCAATTCTAAGCACCACACTTTAGGAAGGATGTCAAGGCACTCGTGTGGATGCAGAAGAGATTTACTAGTCTGGTAACAGGGTTGAGGGAATTCAGTTTTCCTTCTGATTCTTTACTTCGGTCCACGTGGATTCTGTCTTAACCAACACCCTTACCATCTAGCACTGTGATAGAATGCTTCGCAAACAATGCCCTCCGCCCTCCTTTTTCCTCTTTATCTCTCCTGAAAAAGTTATAACCAGAAATATTTAGTTCCCAGTACTGCCCAAACTTAAACCAGGTCTCTGATCTGGCCAAAATATCAAAACTCTATGTAGTTTTGTTTGAAAGCTTCATGTTCTCATATACATTCCACTCAATCCTGACTCATTATTTTTTCCCTGGTGTTCTCCTATTTCTTGCTTCTTCTCCGTCTGTATTTTTATCTCTCTCTAACATATGGCCTTTTTCTTTCCCTTTCTGTACTGATAAAGCTGTTAGAATAGTGGATGAAACATTATTGTCCTTCTCTCTCTCTGATTGCAAATCCCTCACTGCCCTCCCCCCACCACCACCAACCAGATGTGTTTAAATCTTTCCCTTTGGCATAGAATTCCAGAACTCACTCCAAAGCCCTGAGAGCCATTTTCACCTTCACTATTTATCAAGAAACACCTCCCCTTGGTATATAACAGGAGTACCATTGCTGACTCCTTCATGAGGGAGAATGGAGAACTACAGACCTGTTTGTTTGACGTCAATAGTAGGGAAAATGTTGGAACTTATTATAAAGGATGTGATAACTGGACACTTAGAACATAATGGTAGAACTGGGCAGAGCCAACATAGATTTATGAAAGGGAAATCTTCTTTGACAAACCTGTTGGAGTTTTTTGAGGATGTAATTTGTAGCATAGTTAAAGGAGAGCCAGGGGATGTTGTGTATTTGGATTTTCAGAAGTCTTTTGATAAGGTCCCACACAGGAGTTAGTAAACAAAATTAGAGCTCATGGGATTGGGGGTAATATACTGGAATGGATTGAAAATTGGTTAACAGACAGAAAACAGAAAGTAGAATAAATGGGTCATTCTCAGGATGGCTGGCTGTTACTAGTGGGATATGCAAGTGTCGGTGCTGGGGCCAAAGATGTTCACAATCTGTATAAATGATTTGGATGTAGGGGCCAAATGTAATATTTCCAAATTTACTGATGACACAAAACTGGGGAATGTAAGTTGTGAGGAGGATGCAAGGATGCTTCAAGCAGACTTTAACAGGCAAATTGAATGGGCAAGGACATGGCAGATGGAATATAATGTGAATAAGTGTGAAGTTATCCACTTTGGTAGAAAAAAGCACAAACACAGAATATTTCTTAAATGGTGAGATGTTGGGAAGTGTTGATGTCCAAAGGGACCTGAGTGTCCTTGTTTATGAGTGACTAAAAGCTAGGATGCAGGTGCAACAATCAATAAGGAAGGCAAATGGTATGTTGACCTTCATCGCAAGGGGATTTGAGTACAGGAGTAAAGAAGTCTTGCTGTAATTGTATAGAGCTTTGGTGAGACTACACCTGGAGTATTGTGTACAGTTTTGGTTTCCTTATATAAGGGTGGATATGCTTGCCATAGAGGGAGTGCAATGGAGATTCACCAGACTAATCCCTGAAAAGGCAGGATTTTCTTATGAGGAGAGTTTTTTTATTCGTTTGTGGGATGTGGGCGTTGCTGGCTAGGCCAGCATTTATTGCCCATCCCTAATTGCCCTTGAGAAGGTGGTGGTGAGCTACCTTCTTGAACCACTGCAGTCCTTGGGTGTAGGTACAACTACAGTGCTGTTAGGAAGGGAGTTCCAGGATTTTGATTGAGTTTTGAAGAGTGAGAGGTGAACTCATTGAAACGTACAAAATTCTTAAAGGATGTGACTGGGTGGATGTAGATAAGATGTTTGCCCTGTCTGGTGAGCCTAGAACCGGGGGACACAGTTTCAGAATAAGGGGCAGGCCATTTAAGACTGAGATGAGGAGGAATTTTTTAACTCAATTATTGAGCATGTTCAAGGCAGAAATCAGTCAACTTCTGGAGATTAATGATACAAGAGATATGGACATAGCGCGGGAAAGTGGAGTTGAAGTAGATGATCAGCTATGATTTAATAGAATGGTGGAGCAGGCTCGACGGGCTGAATGGCCTACTCCTGTTGCTATGTTGGGGAATGAAATGTAACCGGTCCAGCCACATAAATACTGTGGCTACGAGAGAAGGTCAGTGGCTGGGTGTTCTGCAGCCAGTCACTCACCACCTGACTCCCCAAAACCTTTCCACCTTCTACAGGGCACAAGTCGGGAGTGCGATGGAGTACACTCCCCTTGCCTGGATGAGTTCGGCCCCAACAATACTCAGGAAGCTAGACACCATCCAGGATAAAGCAGCCTGCTTGGTGGTACCCCATCCACCATAGTAAATATTCACTTCCTCCCTCGCCAGTGCATAGTGGCTGCAGCTCGTTTGACAGCATCTTCTGAAAGGCAACCTCTACCACCTAGAAGGACAAGGACTGCAGATAAATGGGAACACCACCATCCTGACTTGGAAATATATTGCCGTTCCTTTATTATTACTGGGTCAGAATCCTGGAACTCTGTCCCTAACAGCACTGTTAGGTGTATCTACAGCACAAGGACTGCAGCAATTCAAGAAGGAAACTCAGCACCACCGTCTGTCCAGCAATTAGGGATGGGCAGTAAATGCTGGCCTTGCCAGCAACATCCACAACTCACGAAGGAATCAAAAAACAAAATAGGAACAGGCGTAGGCCATACTCCCCTATGTGCCTGATCTGCTGCCATTCAGTGAGATCATGGTTGAACTTTTACATAAGCTCCACGTTCCCACCTTCTTCCCCTATCCTTTGATTCTCTTAGTGTCCAAAAGTCTTTTGATCTCTGTCTTGAATATACTCAACAACCGAGCATCCACAACTCTCTGGGGTAGAGAATTCCAAAGACCCATAACTCTCAGAATGAAGAAATTTCTCCTAATCTCAGTCCTGAATAGCTGACCTCCTATCCTGATTCTACGTTCTAAATCTCCAGCCAGAGGAAATAGCCTTTCGGGATCTATCCTGTCAAACCCTCGAAGAAATTCTCATGTTTCACTGCAATCACTTCTCATTTTTCTAAACTCTGGAGAATATAGACCTTTTCTACTCAATCTCACCTCAAAGGACACAAAACATGATGACACAAAGCTTGGAAGTATTGCAGACGACACAGTCTGGAATACTGTGAACTGTGCGGAGGATAATGGATTTCATGAGGACATAGGCTGGTGGAATGGGTGGACATGTGGCCGATGAAATTTAATGTGGAGAAGTGTGAAGTGATACATTTTGTTAGGAAGAATGAGAGGCAATATAAACTAAAGGGTACAATTCTAAAGGGAGTGCAGCAGCAGAGGGACCTGGGGCTATATGTGCACAAATCACCAAAGGTGGCATGGTAGGTTGAGTAAGCAGTTAATAAGGCATATGGGATCTTGGGCTTTATAAATAGAAGCATAGAGTACAAAAGCAAGGAAGTTATAGGTAAGATAAGGGCTCATGGTGTTGGGGGTAATATTTTAGTGTGGAGAAAGGATTGTTTAACATACAGGAAGCAGAGAGTGGGCATAAATGGGGCATTTTCAAGTTGGCAGGCACTGAATAGTGGGGTGCCACAAGGATCAGTGCTGGAGCCTCAACTATTTACACTCTACATTAATGACTTGGATGAAGTGACAGAGAGTAATGTATCTACGTTTGCTGATGATCCAAAGCTCGGTGGAAAGGTAAGCTGTGGGGAGGACATAGAGAGGCTGCAAAGAGATATAGCCAGGTTCAGTGAGTGGACGACAAGATGGCAAATGCAGTATAATGTAGGGAAGTGTGAAGCTGTACACTTTGGTCATAAAAATAGAAAAGCAGAATATTTTTTAAAAGGTGTGAAACTGGGAAGTTTTGATGTTCAGAGAGACTTGGGGGTACTTGTACAAGGAACACACAAAGTTAACATGCAGGTGCAACAGGCTGTTAGGAAGGCAAATGGCATGTTGGCCTTTATTGCAAGGAGATTGGAGTACAAGAATAAAGAAGTCTTACGAAAATTGTACATGGCTTTGGTGAGACCGCAGCTGAAATAATGTGCCAATCTCTTGCCCCACCCCCGGTTCACTTGCTTATAACCTTTGACATTTCGAATATTTGCTAGTTCCGAAGAAGGGTCACTGACCCGAAACGTTAACTCTGCTTCTCTTTCCACAGATGCTGCCAGACCTGCTGAGTGGTTCCAGCATTTCTTGTTTTTATTCCTGAAATATTGTGTACAGTTTTGGTCTCCACATTTAGGAAAGGATATACTTACACTGGAGGCAGTGCAGCGAAGATTTACTGATTTGGTTCCTGGGATGAAGGGGTTGTCCTATGATGAGAGGCTGATTTAATTGGACTTATATTCTCTGGAGTTTAGAAGAATGAGAGGCGATCTAATTGAGACAAACAAGATTCTGAAAGGGCTTGATAGGGTAGAAGCTGAGAGATTCTTTCCACTGGTCGGGGAATCTAGAACACGGGGGCACAGTCTCGAGATAAGGGGCTGATCATTTAGGACTGAGATGAGAAATTACTTCTCTCAAAGGGTTGTGAATCTTTGGAATTCTCTACCCCAGAGGGTTGTGGATGCTCCATTGCTGAATACATTTAAGGCTGGAATAGATAGACTTTTGGTCTCTCAGGGAATCGAGGGATATGGGGAGCGGGCAGGAAAGTGGAATTGAAACCCAAGATGAGCCATGATCGTATTGAATGGTGGAGCAGGCTCGATGGGCCACATGGTCTACTTCTGCTCCTATTTCTTGTGTTCTTGTGTTATAATGGACCTGTATAAAACACTGGTTCAGCCTCAGTTCTGGGTATCACACTTTCAGAAGATGTGAAGGCTTTAGAAAGGGTACAGAAAAGGTTTACGAGAATTGGTTCCAGGGATGAAAGACTTAGTTATGTGGATTGATTGGAGAAGCTGAGGTTGTTCTCCGATGGTTGAGAGGAGATCTGATAGAGGTGTTCAAAATCATGAGAGTGTAGATAGAGAGATCCTGGTGCCTTCGGTGGAAGAGTCGAGAACCAGAGGTAACATGAGGAAAAACATTTTTATGCAACAGGTGTTAGGATCTGGTTAGTGCCAGAGAGTGTGGAAGCAGATTCAATTGTGGCTTTCAAAAGAGAATTGGATAAGCATCTGAAGAGAGAAATTTTGCAGGGTCATGGGGAAACGGCCATTCTTCCCAGCAAAGTGGATAATTTCACATTTCCCTCTGTCTGCCACCTTGCTCAATTACTTATTTGGTGTATATCCCTTTGCAGGGCTGTGCTGTATATGATGTACTGGTGCCTGAATAAAGGTATTCTATACTGACAGCAGCAGAAACAATAACATTTTCTAGTTCTTGAAATGTAGTTAAAGCAGAAACCACCCAGCCCCTCCACCCCCAGCCCCCCTGCCACCAGATGGCCTGGGGATATTTACAGATGCAGGGAACCCACAAGGGTGTTTACTGATTTACGTCTTCTATGTGTTCAGATGTGCTAGGCGGAGATTGCTCAGGTCCTGTGGAACCAACAGCCAACATGGAAATCCTGAACGAAGCAGAAATGTTAGTAAATGATCAGCCTGGATCAACAGAGACTCCTGGACCCAGCCAGCAGGGGCCATTGCTTCAGGACGCAGACAGCTTTCAGTGTTTTGTGTGTGGGAAGCGTTTCAGGTGGCCCTGCCTTTTGAAAAAACATCTGCGTGTTCACACAGGAGAGAAACCTTTTGAGTGTGTAGAGTGTAAGAAGCGATTTAGTAAATCCAGTAACTTGATAAGACATCAGCGATTTCACAGAGGAGAGAAACCGTTTGAGTGTAATGTTTGCACAAAGCGGTTTTCCACTTGCAACGACTTGAAAGTGCACCAGCGGATTCACACTGGAGAGAGACCGTTTGAATGTAGGGTGTGTACGAAGCGATTTTACACATCTGGTCACTTAATACGGCATCTGCAAATCCACACGGACTAGAAACTGTATGATTTGCAGTTATTAAAAAGAGGTTTGATGCAGTCTGTCAATTACGAGTGATGCAATCATTTTACACTGGAGAGATGTACTGGATTAGGTTGGAGACTTGGGATTCCACTGTGCGCAGCTATGTCTCTGGTTTTCAGTATTTAGAGGTGTAAAAGGTCTGCTTTCAACATGGTGTCTATGTTAGTAACATTTGTACAATGAAATGGCTGATTTCACATACATCTGTCTGGTCCTCCCTCTTTCCAATTCCACAATATCCCATTGCAGACTTTCCCATGGTTAATTTCTCAATGAAGCATTCACTGAAAATACCAGGGATTATCCCCACAAGGCAGAGCACAGTTACAGTGCTAGCACATTAGGTCAAAGTTTATGTCCTACCCCATTCTGCCATGATCTGTGTCTGAGACACTTCACAATCACAAGTTAAGCCCTGCAGGTAGTTTGATGCACAGTTTTTACTGGTCAGCTTTGTCAGTGAATCATTTGAAAAGATTTGATTGAGGTGACCAAGTTTTCAAAGTTGAAGAGCGACAAATTGTATATCTGCAAATCGTAAATATTCTATAGTATGTCAATGTGATTACTGACTGAAGTTCCAATATCATGCAGCATGGTTTATCTCTCACTCCAGTTTTATTTGTCTCTGTCTCTTTTTCATACAAGGAGTACTGAAAAATATGTAAAAACAAATTTGATAACTCAATGGAACGGGAAGATGGGGGGTAGATGCAGTTAAATGTGGAGGGGTGTGAACTAATGCATTGTGAGAGGACAAACAAGGAATGGGAGTGCACACTCAATGTAAAGCCATTGAAGGTGTAGGTTGATCGAGAAGTGGGTTCAGACTGGGGCTTTCCAGGATCCTCATACCACTAAAGTGAACAGGGAAGGAGAATCATAGGAGGGCAAGTCCTTAAACGGGAAACCATGGTTGCAATGCCCTGGAAGTGAGAGTGAAGGTTGTTACGGCCAGGTGAGGAGGGGATCTCAGTCTCCCCCTTTTCACCCCTTCTCTTGTTTGACCGCAACAGAATTTATCCTTTTTTAATATGGTGGCTGAGCTTACCACCTCAGTGAGTGTTTGCCCCTGTTCCTCTAATGTGATTGGTTCTTTTGCAATGAAACAGTTTAAACAAGAAAGAGGTAAGTTTGTTAAACTTAGCACTCTAACCCGATTTAAAATACAAAAAATACATGACACATACATACGAGAGTGTCTCTCACACGCACGCACACACGCACAAATAGATTACAGTGGGAAACAGATTTGGTGGTTGGATGAAAGTCTGGAATAAATGGAATTCAAATACAGTATGTGAGTCCAATAATGCTCAGGTGAAATTGCAGTCTTTAAGCCCTCACTGGGCTACGTACACGGTGATTGGCTTGCTTTGCTCGGGGCTCCTGAAGGCAGAAGGGTGGTGCTTGATTCTTGTCTCCTAGTTGCTGACTGTAGTGGTCTATAGGCTTGAGGGGGTTCTCAGTCACAGTCAGATCTTCTCTTGACATTTTCTGGAGAGAGAGAGACTGCTTTGTTACTGCCTGTTACTGTCTGTGACAAAGCGTACAGTTTCTTTGGAGCTGCGCAGGCAGTCACTTGGCTCTATCAACCCCTTTGTTTTTAATGAGGTTTTTTTTCTGGAATCTTCTGAGATTCAAGGTGCTACATGCCTCAAGATGTCCAGTCACACTCAGAGGGGGTTGGCTCTTTCAAAGTCACTGGGTGTAGATGGCCTTGACGACCGTGTTGATGAAACCATTCTGAGTAATTCAGTCATGGCGAGCAAGCCATTGTTCTGGCTGGGCTTGCTGAGGCTTTTCATCTCCAGTTTAATCTCCTTGTGTTTCAAATGTAAATTGCAGTAGCCATCTTGGCTGCCAGTTTTTAAAAGTTCACTTGTCGGATTTTTCGGTTAGAAGTCTAACGTAATTAATATTTCCCATTTGGCGTATAGGGTTTTCATGATGATGTGGATAAAGCCATTAAGGCCGACAGCACTTTGAATTTCATAAATGGGGCATGGAGTACAGGAGTAATCAAGTAATCCCAGTTTTGGGTGACCCATAGTAAGGGAAGGACATTAAAACTTGGTGTAAATTCATCAGGATGATTCTAGAGATGGCAGCTGTAGTTTGAGGAGAGTTAAACAGATCAGCTATGTTACTGTCTGATAGGTGGTGATTTGTGCTCTTGTTTCACCTCATAAACAAGGTCCTTTTTACATCAGCAGTTAGCAAAATAAGAGAAATGTACAAACTGAGAAGGTTTGTACAGTGACTGTGCCAGTTAGATGGCCAGCCCCAACGCAGCTACTTGTCTTCAGATCAAGCACGGACTGTAAAGCTCACGTTTTCTAACAACATCTCGAATTTTTCCAAAGGGCCAACAATACCTGTTTCACAGCCACTGAAAATTAGTAGTTAAGAGCATTTTGATTCAACAATGCTTCACCTTCAGAGTTATTTTGGAAGTGTAATCATTATGGTTACTAACTCAATAGTGTTAACTTTTTCTACCTTATAACAATGGCTACACTTCAAAAGTACTTCATTGGCTGCAAAGTGTCAAAGAATGTCCTGAGATCATGAAAGACACCATGCAAATGCAAGTTTTGTTCCTTTGCAAGTCCTGAAGATAAGATTCCTCCGCGACACCCTGGTCCACTCCTCCATCACCCCCGACACCTTGTCCCCTTCCCGCGGCACCTTCCCATGTACCATCCAAGGCCCCAAACACTCCTTCCAGGTGAAGCAGTGATTTACTTGCACTTCCTTCAATTTAGTGTACTGTATTCGCTGCTCACAATGTGATCTCCAACATTGTGGAGACCAAATGCAGATTGGGTGACCGCTTTGCGGAACACCTCCGCTCAGTCTGAAAGCATGACCCCGAGCTTCTGCTTGCTTTCAATACACCCCACTGCTCTCATGCCAATATTTCTGTCCTTGGCCTGCTGCTGTTCCAGTGAACATCAACGCAAGTTCAAGGAGCAGCACCTGATCTTTCGATTAGGCACTTTACAGCCTCGTGGACTCAACTTTGAGTTCAACAATTTCAGAGCATGACTGGCCTTTTTTAAAAAATATTTTTCTACTTTTTTATTTATTTTATTTTTTTAACCATGTGCTGTTTTTTCATGTGAACAGAGTTGCTCATTATTCTGCTATTAACACTCTCTCTGGACTAATGCTTTGTCTTTCACCACAAGCATTAGCACACTCTTTGCCTTTGTCCCATGACTATTTAATCTCTCCTGTCCTCTGCCCCATCGCACACACTTTTTGTTCTTTTCCCTACCCTTCACCCCACCCCCCCCCCCCCCCCCCAAAACCCGGCTTCACTTGCTTAAAACCTAATTCTTTTGTAACTTTTACCAGTTCTGATGAAAGGTCACAGACCTGAAACGTTAACTCTGCTTCTCTCTCCACAGATGCTACCTGACCTGCTGAGTATTTCCAGCTCTTTATTTTTTATCTCAGATTTCCAGCATCTGCAGTATTTTGCTTTTATATTAACGATAAGATCATTTTACAAAGAGTGACCCTTCCTCCAGCTGCCAACAGTTTATGGAACTAGACTGAAATCCAAGAAACTGCCTCGTGTCAGGTGGTAGAATATTGGGACTTAAAATGCATTATTTAACACTAGGGGATAAGGGGGATATTTACTATAGAAGATGTGTATTCTGTCCAATAACAGCACACAGACGTATATAAGGTTAAATGAAGAAGGGTGGGCAGAGGCTCAGGTGCAGCATAAATGCCAGCATAGACCACTTGGGCTGAATAGCCTGTTTCTTTTCTGTACATTCTTCGTTTTGTTGAGGGGTTCGTAGGCTGTAACCTAAAGGCCTACTCAGGGCAGGAAAAAAAACCCAGCCTGAACCCGACAGAATCACATCGGACCCGAGCCTGACCCGGCCCGAGTCCCTCCAATTTTTCCTGCGCCCGACTCAAGCTTGACCCCGACCCGACCACTGGAATGAACCCTTTACTTACCTTGCGGATCCCAATCTTCAGGAAGCTGCAGCATGAGCGTGATGACATCATTGGGACGCTCACTGCGCAGACTCAGAGTTTCTCTTTTTGATGACCCGGACTTACGGCTCAGGTAGGTATTTTACTTTTAATGCTTCTTGCTGTGTGTACCCGGCCCAACTCTGACCGTCTCAACCGGAGCCTGAAAGCCGGATGCGTAAGAGCGACCTGACATGTCGTTTGGTTCGGGTTGGGCAGCAGGCCTTTACTGTAACCTGTTTTAGAGGGAGCTGCCTAGTTTAAACCATTATCTCTGTTAACCCAGCTAACCCTATTAAGATGTGCTGATAGGCCAAGGCAGACAGCCCTAATGTTAATGCAAAAGCAAAATATGCAGATGCTGGAAATCTAAAATAAAAACAGAAAATGCTGGAAATATTCAATAGATCAGGCAGCATCTGGGGAGGGAGAAACATTGACCTGAATTGTAAACTCTTTCTCTCTCGACAGGTGCTGCCTGACATGCTGAGTATTTCCAGCATTTTCTGTTTTTGTTAGCTTTGACTCCAATCTGCATTGTAAGGGTCAGATGGATGTCCTTGGTTTTGTTCGAGCATCATGATCTCAAATGGTCTGTAAGTGAGGAGGGGCTGTGCAAGGCCATACTCTTTAACCCACAGTTGTCATATATAGACCATGACACCATTTCCCTTTTTGGAGACAATAAAACATTGGCTGGTGAGTGGGAGGCTTTTCTGATTCAACCTCCATGCCTTGTAATCACCACACCCAGAGCAAGCAGCATTCTTGAAAGGAAGAGCATGCTGAGGGATGGCGAGCTCAACATGAAGAGTTCTTGCCCCTTCACCAGCAGTTAGATACCTCAGCTGTTGACTTTACAGCTTTGTGCCCAATACCTGTTTCCAACAGATCTTCAAGAATGAGAGACTTTTATTCTAGTTTGCTGGTTGCTGTTAATGGTGATTGGAGTCACTATTTGTTTCAACTTTTGCAGTCTGAAGGATCTCATTCTTAGCCTTATTTGCAAGAAAATATAAGAGCAAATAGAAAGTGCTGTTTGTTTGGTGTGTATATAAATGCCCCTACTCTGGATTAAGCATTTGCTTTTCCACTACTTTAGTGGAGGCTTTAACACGTTGAGCATTAGAGGGTTGGCTGCATTAGAGCAATGGTGTGAGCAGGTTGTCTATTGATACCAAAGACTAATCTCCAGGCTAACAGTGAAACAAAGGCGAATATAATACAATAAATTTCCAGAAAAGACCAAAGACACTGTCTGCAGAGACCATGGACCATATACTTATCCCAGTAAAATCACTTAAGTCTTCCTTCACTAAGAAAGGAATATCAAGGAGTCTTTCAGCTATCACAAGGTTTATACCCCATTGAAGTTCAAAGTCTGGCCTATTATTTCTACACAGGGCTCAGTATTTGCTCTGAGATATATCGCGAGTGATTTAACTAATGTTCCCACACGAGGCCCTTACTTTGTCAGATCACTGCAGGAGTTCCTCAGGATAGTATCCTCGGCCCAACCATCTTCACCTGCTTCATCAATAACCTTTCCTCCATGATAAGATCAGAAGTGGAGATGATTGCACAGTGTACAGTACCATTTACAACTCCTCAGATAGTGCAGCAGCTGTGCCTGCATGCAGCAAGTTCTGGACACTGTTTAGGCTTGGGGCTGATAAGTGGGCAGTAACATTCATGCTACACAAGTGCCAGGCAATGACTATTTCCAACAGGAGAGAATCTAAGCAGCTCCCCTCGACATTCAATGGCATTACCATCACTGTATCCGCCACTATCAACATCCTGGGGGTTACCAGTGACCAGAAACTTAACTGGACCAGCCATATAAATACTGTGGCTACAAAAGCAAGGCAGAGGCTGAGAATTCTGCAGCGAGTAACTCAGGTCTTGACTCCCCAAAGCCCATGCACCATGCACAAGGTACACATCAGGAATGTAATGCAATACTCTCCACTTGCTTAGATGAGTGCAGCGCCACTAATACTCAAGAAGCTCAACACCATCCAAGACAAAGCATTCCACTTGATCGGCACTCTATCCATGACCTTAAACATTCACTCCCTCCACCACTATGCGCAGTGGCAGCAGTGCATACCATCTACAAGATTTACTGCAGCAACTCACCAAGGCTCTTTGAACAGCACCTTTCAAACCCATATCCTATATCACCTAGCAGGACAAGGGCAGCGGGGTCTTGGGAACACCACTACCTGCATGTTCCCCTCCAAGCCACGCACCATCCTGACTTGGAACTATATCACCTCGCTGTCACTGGGTCAAAATCCTGGAACTCCCTTCCTAACAGCACTGTGGGTGTACCTAACCCACATCGACTGCAGCGGTTCAAGAAGGCAGCTCACCACCACCTTCTCAAGGGCAGTTAGGGATGGGCAATAAATGCTGGCCTAGCCAGTGATGCTCACATCCCAAGAATGAATATTAAAAAATTAAAATACAGTGAGTAAATAATGTTCCCACACAGGGCCAGTACTTTCACTGTCAGATATAGTGAGTGAATAAAAGCAGTGGATGCCAAACTCTGTTCCTGAGGGGTCCATAGAAACTTTTCAGCTGGTCTGTGATTAAGGTCCAACATTATAGGTGGGCATTGAGGTTGAGCAGCCAGGACACCATGGTCAGAAAATGAGTGAGTGGCAGTGGGAATCACACTCTCTTCCACTTGGGCTTCTGCTCTCAACCTGCTGCTTCAGTGCTCTCTCTGAGCATTGTTCCCCTGTGCTCCTGCTTTCTCTGGGTTCCTGCTCTTTCTGTGCTCTGTTTTTCCTGGCCTCCTGTCCTTCCCATGCATGTTTCCCTTGTGCTTTTGCATTCTCCATGATTCTGCACTCTCTGGGCTCCTGCTCTTTCCCAGCTGCTGTCCTTTTCAAGCTCCTATCTTCTCCATGTTTCTGCTCTCTGGCCTCCTACCATTTCCAAGCTTCTACACATTGTGCTGCTGCTGCTCTCTCTAAGCTCCTGCTGTCGCCATGCTCCTGCTGGGGTTAGACAAACTCTGCAGTAAGAGGCAGGCATCTCACTGATAACGGTAAGGAAATACCTGTTTTGTTTAAAAGCATTATCGTAACACTCCTGCATGCAGCACTCTTTTTTTTTTATTATGACTATTATATAGTAATGTAATCAAGTGAGAATGGGTTCCGTGGTGAGTAATCCAATTGATAAGGGATTCTTGGACCAAAAATATTTCAAGATCCACTGATGTAATAAAAGTTCCCAGACAGGATCCAGTACTTACACTGACATAAACAGTGTGTGATTTAAATAATGTTTCCCCACAGGGTCCAGTATTTACACTGTCAGATATACAGTGTGTGATTTAAATAATGTTTTTATAGAGGGTGATGATGTTGGCATCGCGCATGTCCTGGGGTACTGCTCCCTCGTCCCAGCACAGGCATAGCAGTTCATGTAGTGCTGAGAGTATAGCAGGCTTGGCACTCTTGATTATTTCAGGGGTAATGCTGTCCTTCCCAGGGGCTTTTCCGCTGGCTAGAGAATCAATGGCATCACTGAGTTCCGATTTGGTTGGCTGTATGTCCAGCTCATCCATGACTGGTAGAGGCTGGGCTGTATTGAGGGCAGTCTCAGTGACAGCATTCTCCCTGGAGTACAGTTCTAGGTAGTGCTCACCCCAGCGGTCCATCTGTTTGCGTTGGTCAGTGATTATGTCCCCCGATTTAGATTTGAGGGAGGCGATCTTCTTGATGGTTGGCCCAAGAGCTCTCTTCATGCCATCATACATTTCTCTGACATCATCACCCTCTATAAAAACAAAGGTGACCGCGGTGACTGCAACAACTACCGTGGAATCTCCCTGCTCAGCATAGTGGGGAAAGTCTTTGCTCGAGTCGCTCTGAACAGGCTCCAGAAGCTGGCCGAGCGTGTCTACCCTGAGGCACAGTGTGGCTTTCGTGCAGAGAGATCGACCATTGACATGCTGTTCTCCCTTCGTCAGATACAGGAGAAATGCCGTGAACAACAGATGCCCCCTACATTGCTTTCATTGATCTCACCAAAGCCTTTGACCTCGTCAGCAGACGTGGTCTCTTCAGACTACTAGAAAAGATCGGATGTCCACCAAAGCTACTAAGTATCATCACCTCATTCCATGACAATATGAAAGGCACAATTCAACATGGTGGCTCCTCATCAGAGCCCTTTCCTATCCTGAGTGGTGTGAAACAGGGCTGTGTTCTCGCACCCACACTTTTTGGGATTTTCTTCTCCCTGCTGCTTTCACATGCGTTCAAATCCTCTGAAGAAGGAATTTTCCTCCACACAAGATCAGGGGGCAGGTTGTTCAACCTTGCCCGTCTAAGAGCGAAGTCCAAAGTACGGAAAGTCCTCATCAGCGAACTCCTCTTTGCTGACGATGCTGCTTTAACATCTCACACTGAAGAGTGCCTGCAGAGTCTCATCGACAGGTTTGTGTCTGCCTGCAATGAATTTGGCCTAACCATCAGCCTCAAGAAAACGAACATCATGGGGCAGGACGTCAGAAATGCTCCATCCATCAATATTGGCGGCCACGCTCTGGAAGTGGTTCAAGAGTTCACCTACCTAGGCTCAACTATCACCAGTAACCTGTCTCTAGATGCAGAAATCAACAAGCGCATGGGTAAGGCTTCCACTGCTATGTCCAGACTGGCCAAGAGAGTGTGGGAAAATGGCGCACTGACACGGAACACAAAAGTCCGAGTGTATCAGGCCTGTGTCCTCAGTACCTTGCTCTACGGCAGCGAGGCCTGGACAACGTATGCCAGCCAAGAGCGACGTCTCAATTCATTCCATCTTCGCTGCCTCCGGAGAATACTTGGCATCAGGCGGCAGGACCGTATCTCCAACACAGAAGTCCTTGAAGCGGCCAACACCCCCAGCTTATGCACACTACTGAGTCAGCGGCGCTTGAGATGGCTTGGCCATGTGAGCCGCATGGAAGATGGCAGGATCCCTAAAGACACATTGTACAGCGAGCTCGCCACTGGTATCAGACCCACCGGCCGTCCATGTCTCCGCTATAAAGACGTCTGCAAACGCGACATGAAATCGTGTGACGTAGATCACAAGTCGTGGGAGTCAGTTGCCAGCATTCGCCAGAGCTGGCGGGCAGCCATAAAGACAGGGCTAAATTGTGGCGAGCCGAAGAGACTTAGTAGTTGGCAGGAAAAAAGACAGAGGCGCAAGGGGAGAGCGAACTGTGTAACAGCCCCGACAAACAATTTTCTCTGCAGCACCTGTGGAAGAGCCTGTCACTCCAGAATTGGCCTTTATAGCCACTCCAGGCGCTGCTTCACAAACCACTGACCACCTCCAGGCGCATATCCATTGTCTCTCGAGATAAGGAGGCCCAAAAGGAAAGGATTTAAATAATGTTTCCCCACAGGGTCCAGTACTTATACTGTCAGATATACAGTGTGTGATTTAAATAATGTTTCCCCACAGGGTCCAGTACTTACACTGTCAGATATACAGTGTGTGATTTCTATAATATTCATCCTAGGGTCTTAAAGAAGTGGTTAGTGAGATAGTTGATGCGTTGGTTTTGATTTTCCAAAATTCCCTAGATCAGGAAAGGTTCCATTAGATTAGAAAATAGCCAATGTAACTCCTTTATTCAAAAGGGGAGAGAGACAGAAAGCAGGAAACTACAGGCCAATTAGCTTAACATCTCTCATAGGGAAAATGTTAGAAGCTATTAAAGATGTTATAGCAGCTATTATGACCAAGGCGGGAGAAATGCACTGTTAATTCAGTCCCACTTCTCCACAGGTCACAGCATAGTAGTGAATTTTCCCACCTACTGAAGAATAGCCAATTAAAACTCTATTTGTTTCCCCAGAATAATGCACACCAACCAGGTTTCTTTAAACAACAACAACATTAACTATTTATTAGAAAAAAAAAGTCGTAACCAGTAATGAGATAAATTTATATATATGAAAGCTCCTTATTTCCGTAGCCCTCATGCACACACATACATTCAAAAGAAAAGGTGAACCGGGGCGAGGGGAGATTCAAGTGTCAAGTTGTTTCATATGAATAAAAGGAATAATAAAATAATTCAGTTTGTCACGTTCTGGTAGGAAATTCTTTGGTTGGGCGAAGTGTCCCAGAATCAAATAGTCGTATGAGACTTGAAGTCTATCCAGTCGAGGTTAATGAACGGTCTGTGATGGGTAGGCATTCAAGGCTATTCGGCAGACTCACAGCAGCACTATAGCAGTCGAAGCTCTCTTCAGGTTCCAGGATTTCCCAAATCACAGAAGGAAACTGGAACCACACTCGATGCAGGAATTCTTCAGAGATAGGAGGCAATAGGAATCTGCCACCTTTCAAATATAGGGCCTCTTTCCAGGAGTTGCCAGTTTCCTTTACAGAGAGAGGTCTTTTCTAGATCTTCCACTTTGATCTCCAGGCAGGTCAGAAACCGAATTTTAAAATGCTTGCTCTTTGTCCAACTCACGGTTTTTAAAAGGATCCAAAAGAAAAGTAAACGTTCATGAGCCGATCCCATGACCAGAAACAGTGTCTCCCCTGTCATTCAAGAGGTCAAAAACCCCTGGCTGGCTTCCTTGAAACTGCTTGCTTTTTCTATTCTTGTATTCAAAGTAAACATCCAAAACTTTCAGCTATTTGCAGGTGTTCAAGTCCACTGAAATATTTTTTTTCATTTTTTTTAAAACACACCGAATTCTAAGAAATTAGTGCAAGCAATAAAACCGTCATTACACAGGGCACTCAGAAAAATACAAGGCAGTGTCATCATGGTTTTGTGAAAGGGCAATCATGTTTAACCGATTTATTGGAGTTTTTTGAAGCAGTAACATGTGCTGTGGATAAAGGGGAACCGGTGGATGTATTGTACTTGGATTTCCAGAAGGCATTTGTACACCTCAATTAAGTCACCTCTCAGCTTCCTCTGTTCGAAGGAAACCAACCCTAGCCTATCCAACCTTTCCTCATAGCTGCAACTTTCAAGCACTGGTAACTTTCTCTTAAATCTTCTCTGTACTCTGTCCAGAGCAATTATGTCCTTCCTGTAATGTGGTGACCAGAACTGTATATAATACCACAGCTGTGGCCTAACCAGCATTTTATACAGTTCCAGCATTACATCCCTGCTTTTGTATTCTATATCTCGGCCAGTAAAGAAAGCATTACATAAGCCTTCTTCGCCACTTTTTCTACCTGTCCTGCTACCTCATGGACCTGTGGACATGCACTCCAATGTCTCTCACATCATCTACCCATCTCAAAACCCTCCCTAGACAGAGATGAGGAGAAATGTTTTCTCTCGGAGGGTCGTGAGTCTTTGGCACTCTCTTCCTCAAAAGGCGGTAGAAGCAGAGTCTTTGTTTTCAAGGCAGAGGTAGATAGATTCTTGATAAGCAAGGGGGTGAAAGGTTATAGGGGGTAGGCGGAAATGTGGAGTTTCGGTTACATTCAGATCAGTCATGATCTTATTGAATGGCGGAGCAGGCTCCGGTCGAGTGGCCTCCTCCTGCTCCTAATTTGTAAGTTCGTACATTCCTGCACAGGGTCAGATATACAGTGTGTTATGATCAGGTGAGGAGGCGTTGAAGGGCTCCTCTCTATTCCCTCTCCTTGTTTGATCGCAGCAGGACTTATTTCTTTTTCACAAGTGAATGTATTTGCCAATTCAGTGAGTGTTTCGCTATTTACGTGCTATGATCATAAAAGAACCAATCAGGCAGGTTTTCTTGAGTTTAACAAAGAAATAGGTTAACTTTATTGCACCTAAACCAATCTAAGTAAAGTAATAAACTATGCTCCAGCTTTCACACACACACACACGCACAGATAGGTTTAAGAGTGGGGAAGGATAGATTTGTCGGATTAGAATCCGGAGCAATAAAAAGGGGTATACAGTCTGTGGAGTTTGATGACTTGGTTGTCTTCTGGATGAACCCGGCTTGTAGATGTGGCCAGCAGATTCGGTGCTCCTCCTGGAAACCGGCGATGTGGATGAGTTCCTTAACAGAGTCTCTGTCTGCTGCAGTGATGATCAGATGGTTACGGCCAGCAGGCAAGGTTCGAAACTTGCCAGCTGGACTGGGGAGAGAAGGACCTTCACTTGGGTCTCTTCTGATCAGGGTCCAGTTGCTTTTCTGCTGCAGAGAGAGAAAAGCCAGCTGAAAATTCACAGATCGTAGTCCTGTCACATGATGGCTGTGTGTATTCCCTCTTGCAACTTAATTAGTTCATGCCAAAGAATTTCCCTTCACTCGATCAGTGTCCCATTGTTCAAGTGATTACCTTTGAGTGGCCTGATTCCACTAGTCTTATGTCCCAAGATTGCCTTTAATGACTTGTTAATAGGACTCCAAACTTTTCAAGTCATTGTTTTAGATAGAGTCGTACAGCATAGAAACAGGCCCTTCGGCCCACCGCGTCCTTGCCAACCATAATGCCTATCTATACTAATCCCACCTGCCTGTACTAATTCCATATCCCTCTATGCCTTGCTCATTCAAGTACCTGTCCAGATGCCTCTTAAATGTTGCTACTGTTCATGCTTCCACCACCTCCTCTGGCAGCTCATTCCAGATACCCACTATTCTTTGTGTAAAAAATGTATCCCTTTGATCCCCTTTAAACCTCCTCCCTCTCACCTTAAATCTATGCCCTCTAGTTTTAGTCACCCCTGCCATGGGAAACAGACTGTGGCTACCTACCCTATCTATGCCTCTCATAATTTTATATACCTCTATCATATCCCCTCTCAGCCTCCTTCGCTCCAGGGAAAACAGACTCAGCCTATCCAATCTCTCTTTATAACTCAAGCCCTCCAAACTAGGCAACATCCTTTTGAATTTTTTCTGCACCCTGTCTAGCTTAATCACATCTTTCCTGTAGTGTGACAACCAGAACTGCACACAGTACTACAAATGCGGCCTAACCAACGTTATGTACAATTGTAACATGACGTCCCAACTCTTGTACTCAATGCCTCGACCGATGAAGGCAAGCATGCCATATGGCTTCTTCACCACCCTGTCAACCTGTGTTGCCACTTTCAGGGAACTATGTACTTGCACCCCAAGGTGTCTCTGCTCAAGAACACTCCCCAGGGCCCTGCCATTCACTGTATATGTCCTGCCCTGATTTAACCTCCCAAAATGCATCACTTCACACTTGTCTGCGTTAAATTCCATTTGCCACTCCCTTGCCCACTTTCCCAGTTGATCTATTTTTAAAAAATTCATTCATGGGATGTGGGCGTCGCTGGCCAGGCCAGCATTTATTGCCCATCCCTAATTGCCCTTGAGAAGGTGGTGATGAGCTGCCTTCTTGAACCGCTGCAGTCCATTTGGGGTAGGTATACCCACAGTGCTGTTAGGAAGGGAGTTCACGGACTTTGACCCAGCGCCAGTGAAGGAATGGCAGCAGGACCTGGACAATATCCAGGCTTGGGCTGATAAGTGGCAAGTCAGGATGGTGTGTGATTTGGATGGGAACTTGCAGGTGGTGGTGTTCCCATGTATTTGCTGCCCTTGTCTTTCTAGTTGGTAGAGGTCGCGGGTTTGGAAGGTGCTGTCTGAGAAGCCTTGGTGCGTTGCTACAGTGCATCTTGTAGATGGTACGCACTGCTGCCACTGTGCGTCGGTGGTGGAGGGAGTGAATGTTTGTAGATGGGGTGCCAATCAAGCGGGCTGCTTTGTCCTGGATGGTGTCGAGCTTCTTGAGTGTTGTTGGAGCTGCACCCATCCAGGCAAGTGGAGAGTATTCCATCACACTCCTGACTTGTGCCTTGTAGATGGTGGACAGGCTTTGGGGAGTCAGGAGGTGAGTTACTCGCCTCAGGATTCCTAGCCTCTGACCTGCTGTTGTAGCCATGGTATTTATATGGCTACTCCAGTTCAGTTTCTGGTCAATGGTAGCCCCTAGGATGTTGATAGTGGGGGGGATTCAGCGATGGTAATGCTGTTGAATGTCAAGGGGAGATGGTTAGATTCTCTCTTGTTGGAGATGATCATTGCCTGGCACTTGAGTGGCGCGAATGTTACTTGCCACTTATCAGCCCAAGCCTGGATATTGTCCAGGTCTTGCTGCATTTCTACACGGACTGCTTCAGTATCTGAGGAGTCACGAATGGAGCTGAACATTGTGCAATCATCAGCGAACATCCCCACTTCTGACCTTATGATTGAAGGAAGGTCATTGATGAAGCAGCTGAAGATGGTTGGGCCTAGGACACTACCCTGAGGAACTCCTGCAGTGACGTCCTGGAGCTCAGATGATTGACCTCCAACAACCACAACCATCTTCCTTTGCACTAGGTATGACTCCAGTCAGCGGAGAGTTTTCCCCCTGATTCCCATTGACCTCAGTTTTGCCAGGGCTCCTTGACGCCATACTCGGTCAAATGCTGCCTTGATGTCAAGGGCAGTCACTCTCACCTCACCTCTTGAGTTCAGCTCTTTTGTCCATGATTGAACCAAGGCTGTAATGAGGTCAGGAACTGAGTGGCCCTGGCGGAACCCAAACTGAGCGTCACTGAGCAGGTTATTGCTAAGGCAAGTGCCGCTTGATGGCACTGTTGATGATATCTTCCATGTCCCATGGGGACTTCAGGAGGAGGCCGAGATGGTTTATACACTCGGAACATCTGGCTGAAGATGGATGCAAATACTTCAGCCTTGTCTTTTGCACTGATGTGCTGGACTCCCCCATCGTTGAGGTTGGGGATATTTGTGAAGCCACCTCCTCCTCCTGTCAGTTATTTAATTGTCCACCACCATTCACGACTGGATGTGGCAGGACTGCTGAGCTTAGATCTGATCCGTTGGTTGTGCGATTGCTTAGCCCTGTCTATTGCATGCTACTTCTGCTGTTTGGCATCCGAGTAGTCCTGTGTTGTAGCTTTACCAGGCTGACACCTCATTTTCAGGTATGCCTGGTGCTGCTCCTGGCATGCCTTCCTATACACTCTTCATTGAAACAGGGCTGGATCCCCGGCTTGATGGTATTGGTACAGTGGGGGATATGCTGGGCCATGAGGCTACAGATTGTGGTTGAGTACAATTCTGCTGCTGCTGGCCCACAGTGCGTCATGGATGCCCGATTTTGAGTTGCGAGATCTATTCAAAGTCTGTTTAGAAATCTATTTAGCATGGTGGTAATGCCGCACAACATGATGGTGGGTATCCTCAATGTGAAGACGGGACTTTGTCTCCACTAGGACTGTGCGGTGGTCACTTCTTCCAATACTGTCATGGGCAGATGCATCTGTGACAAGTAGATTGGTGAGGATGAGGTCAAGTATTTTTTTCCCACTTGTTTGTTCCCTCACCACCTGCCAGTGGGACAGGGCGTACCCGGGGATGGTGATAGCGGTATCCTGAGACATTGTGTGCAAAGTATGATTCTGTGAGTGTGACTATGTTCCCACACAGGACCACTGACACTGTCAGATAGACAGTTTGTGATTTAAATCATGTTTTCACACAGGGCCGAGTTCTTACACTGTAGGATATACAGTGACTGATTTGTAGTCTGAAGTTATTGGATGTGATAAATGTAGGGAGGGAGGAAGTATTAATGGGATTAGCATCTTTGAAAGTGGATAAATCATCAGGATAGTATGAAATGCACCCAATGCTGGTAACAGAGAGGAAATAATGGAAGGTCTGTCCATCATCTTGCAGTCCTCACTGGATACAGGTGTGGTGCCAGAGGATTAGAGAACTGCTAACGTTGTACCTTTGTTTAAAAAGGGAGCAAGGGATAGACTGAATAATTACAGGCCAGTCAGTCTAAACTCAATAGTGGGAAACCTATTGGAATCAATTCTGAGAGACAGGATAAACTGTCACTTGGAAGGGCACAGATTCATCAGAAATAGTCAGCATGGATTTGTTCAGGGAAGATCTTGTCTGACTAACTTGATTGAATTTTTTGAAGAAGTACCAAGGAAGATTGATTCGGGCAGTGAAATCCATGTGGTCTACATGGATTTTAGCAAGGTTTTTGGCAAGGTCCTACATGGCAGACTGGTTAAAAAAAATAAAAGCCCATGGGATCCAGGGAAATGTAGCAAGGTGGATACAAACTTGGCTCAGTGGTAGGAAACAAAAGATAATGGTTGACGGATGCTTTTGCGACTGGAAGGCTGTTACCAGTGTGTTCCGCAGGGCTCAGTATTGGATCCCCTGCTTTTTGTGGTATATATTAACGATTTGGATGTAATTGTAGGGGCATGATAAAGAGGTTTTCAGATGACACAAAGATTGGCGTTTAGTTGAAAGCGAGGAGGATAGCTGTAGGCTGCAGGAATATATCGATGGACTGGTCTAGTGGGCAGAAAAGTGGCAAATGGAATTCAACCTGGAGAAGTGTGAGGTGATGCATTTGGGGAGGTCAAACAAGACAAAGGAATACACGATTAATGGGAGAATACTGAGGTATAGAGGAAGTGAGGGACCTTTGAGTGAATGACCACAGATCTCTGAAGGTAGCAGGATAGGTCGATAAGGTGGTTAAGAAGGCAGATGGAATCCTTTCATTAAAAACAGGAAGTGCTGAAAATACTCAGCAGGTCTGTCGGCATCTATGGAGAGAGAAGCAGAATTAAAGTTTCAGGTCTGTGACCTTTCATCAGTTCTGGTTCTCTCCACAGATGCTGCCAGACCTGCTGTGTATTTCTAGCACTTTCTGTTTTTGTTTCAGATTTCGAACCCGCAGTATTTTGCTTTTATTATATAGACTCCTTTCCTTTATTAGGTGTAGAATACAAGAACAGGCAGCTTATGCTGGAACTGAATAACTCATTGGTTAGGCCACAACTTGAGTACTGTGTGCAGTTCTGGTCACCTCATTACAGAAAGGATGTCATTGCACTAGAGAGGGTACAGAGGAGATTTATGAGGATGTTGCCAGGATTGGAAAAATGCAGCTATGAGGAAAGATTGGATATGCTGGAGTTGTTCTTCTTGGAACAGAGAAGGCTGAAGGGAGATTTGATTGAAAAGTGCAAAATTGTGAGGGGCCTGGATAGAGTGGATTTGAAGGGCCTTTTTACCTCAGCAGAGAGGTCAGTGACTAGGGGGCATAGATTTAAAGTGATTGGTAGAAAGATTAGAGAGGATATGAGAAAAACCTTTTTCACCCAGAGGGTGATGGGAGTCTGGAACTCACTGCTTGAAAGGGTAGTTGAGGCAGAAACCGTCAACTCATTTGAAATTTGTCTGGATATGCACCTCAAGTGCCATAACCTGCAGGGATACAGACCAAATGTTGGAAGGTGGGATTAGGCTGGGAGGCTTGTTTTTTGCCTGGCGCAGGCACGATGGGCCAAATGGCCTCTTTCTGTGCTGACAACATTCTATGATTCTCTCATTCTATGATTTAAATCAGTGGCTATTGTTAAGACAGCTGTGGGAGCAACACACTGTCAATTCAGTCCCGTTGCTCCACAGGCCACAGCATATTATTAAAGTTTTCCCATCCAACCAGAAAACAGCCAAATTAAACACTCTAGTAACGCCCAGAATAAAACAGACCAAACCAGGTATCTTTAGAAAACAACAAATTAACTATTTATTAAAACTAAATCTTAAACACTATTCAGATAAACCTATGTCTAAAGACCTTGTAACTTATTTTAATCTAACTCCCCCATTCACACACACACACTCAAAAATAACCAGTTTTAAAACTGGTGTTTTTAAAATTAGCTGTTTAAGAATAAATAAGTAAGTCTTTGTGGGTTATGTTCCCAATGGATGAGGTATTCCAATGTGAAAATAATCAAATGCGACTGGAAGTCTTCACTTGGATTTGATGAAACAGTCTGTATTTGATAGGCATTCAAACTCTTCAGCTGCAGCAGGCATCAACAGTTCCTTCAGCAATATCAAATGGTCTCTTAAAGGGTTATTTTCTTTAGGCCATTGATTTAGCATGTAGCTGCTTGCAGAATTTCTGCTGAGAGAGAATGGACAGCTCTTTTCTCTTCAGTACGCTTCGCTGGTGAGTCTGGTTCAGACCTATTTTTGCTCATTTTACATGCAGTCAAATCGAAACATTATACCATGTGACCTCTCTCCCCTGCTGTTGCCCAGGCACAGTGGCGCTGTGGTTAGCACCGCAGCCTCACAGCTCCAGCAACCCGGGTTCAATTCTGGGTACTGCCTGTGTGGAGTTTGCAAGTTCTCCCTGTGTCTGCGTGGGTTTCCTCCGGGTGCTCCGATTTCCTCCCACATGCCAAAGACTTGCAGGTTGATAGGTAAATTGACCATTATAAATTGCCCCTAGTATAGGTAGGTGGTAGGGAAAATATAGGGACAGGTGGGGATGTGGTAGGAATATGGAATTAGTGTAAGATTAGTATAAATGTGTGGTTGATGGTCGGCACAGACTCGGTGGGCCGAAGGGCCTGTTTCAGTGCTGTATCTCTAAACTAAACTAAACTAAACTAAACTAAACAAAATGCAGCTGTGGCACACTGTGTCTCAGAAAATCCAAAACTTCTCTCCCTGTCTTATAGGTGCACTGTTCTAATCCGAGGAGAAAAATAATACAAGTCTGTGACGCTATCAAACTGGGTTCCGTGGATCCTAGTGGTCCCCAGAGACTTTCCAGGCAGTCCGCATTACAGGACCAACTTTACAGGTGGGCGATGTTGGCAACTGCTCACTGTCCTGTGGTCAAGAGAAAGCAATTGAGCACCGGTCAGAGGCGCGTTCTATGCTCTCTCCAAGCACAGGTTACTGTGCTCTCATTCTCTCTGTACAGCTGCTCTCTCTGGGTTCCTGCAGTAAAAAGCAGGCACACCTGTCTCACTGATTACTGTGAAGAAAAACCTGATTTCTTGAAATCATTATTGTAACACTCTCCATGCAGTATTTTTGTATTTAGAGTACTATATAGTATAATTTAGTTTTGGGGGGTGGGGTAGGATCCATGATTACTAATCCAACTGATAAAGGGATACTTCAACCAAAAATGTTGAAGAACCACTGATTTAATAATGTTTCCTCATGGAGTTCAGAACTCACCATCTACAGTAGACCTGAAACAACAAAGAATCATTAACCTGGATCATCTGAGAGCCCTGCATCTGAACCAGTGGTGACTGCTGGAACAAAGAACAGTACAGCACAGGAACAGGCCATTCAGCCCTCCAAGCCTGTGCCGATCTTGATGCCTGTCTAAACTAAAACCTTTTGCACTTCCGGGGTCCGTATCCCTCTATTCCCTTCCTATTCATGTATTTGTCAAGATGCCTCTTAAACGTCGCTATCGTATCCACTTCCACCACCTCCCCCAGCAGCAAGTTCCAGGCACTCACCACCCTCTGTGTAAAAAAAACTTGCCTCGCACATCCTCTGTAAACTTTGCCCCTCGCACCTTAAACCTATGTCCCCTAGTAACTGACTCTTCCACCCTGGGAAAAAGCTTCTGACTATCCACTCTGTCCATGCCGCTCATAACTTTGTAAACCTCTATCAGGTCGCCCCTCCACCTCCGTCGTTCCAGTGAAAACAATCCGAGTTTCTCCAACCTCTCCTCATAGTTAATACCCTTCAGACCAGGCAACACCCTGGTAAACCTCCTCTGTTCCCCAACCAAGCCTCCACATCCTTCTGGTAGTGTGGCGACCAGAATTGTACGCAGTATTCCAAGTGTGGCCTAACTAAGGTTCTGTACAACTGCAGTATGACTTGCCAATTTTTATACTCTGTGCCCCAACCGATGAAGGCAAGCATGCCGTATGCCTTCTTGACCATCTTATCTACCTGCGTTGCCACTTTCAGTGATCTGTGGACCTGCACGCCCAGATCTCTCTGCCTGTCAATACTCCGAAGGGTTCTGCCATTTACTGTATACTTCCCACCTGTATTAGATCTTACAAAATGCATTACCTCACATTTGTCCAGATTAAAGTCCATCTGCCATTTCTCCGCCCAAGTCTCCAACTGATCTATATCCTGCTGTATCTTCTGACAATCCTCATCACTATCCGCGACTCCACCAACCTTTGTGTCATCCGCAAATTTACTGATCATACCAGCTACATTTTCCTCCAAATCATCTATATATACTACAAAGAGCAAAGGTCCCAGCACTGATCCCTGCGGAACACCACGAGTCACAGCCCTCCATTCAGAAAAGCACCCTTCTACTGCGACCCTCTGTCTTCTATGACCGAGCCAGTTCTGTATCCATCTTGCCAGCTCACCTCTGATCCCGTGTGACTTCACCTTTTGTACCAGTCTGCCATGAGGGACCTTGTCAAAGGCTTTACTGAAGTCTATGTAGATGACTTCGCTGCCTTCGGAGAATACTTGGCATCAGGTGGCAGGACTATATCTCCAACACAGAAGTCCTTGAAGCGGCCAACATCCCCAGCTTATACACACTACTGAGTCAGCGGCGCTTGAGATGGCTTGGCCATGTGAGCCGCATGGAAGATGGCAGGATCCCCAAAGACACATTGTACAGCGAGCTCGCCACTGGTATCAGACCCACCGGCCGTCCATGTCTCCGTTATAAAGACGTCTGCAAACGCGACATGAAATCGTGTGACATTGATCACAAGTCGTGGGAGTCAGTTGCCAGCATTCGCCAGAGCTGGCGGGCAGCCATAAAGACAGGGCTAAATTGTGGCGAGTCGAAGAGACTTAGTAGTTGGCAGGAAAAAAGACAGAGGCGCAAGGGGAGAGCCAACTGTCCAACAGCCCCAACAAACAAATTTCTCTGCAGCACCTGTGGAAGAGCCTGTTACTCCAGAATTGGCCTTTATAGCCACTCCAGGCGCTGCTTCACAAACCACTGACCACCTCCAGGCGCGTATCCATTGTCTCTCGAGATAAGGAGGCCCAAAAGAAATGTAGATGACATCCACTGCCCTTCCTTGGAGCTGGATCATTTTAGACCCCTGCTTCTGGACCAGTGGTGAGTGCTGGAGCTGGATCATCTGAGACTTGTTGATCTGCAGACTCCTGGACCTGGATCAGTTGAGACTCCATCTGGATCAGGAAAGAGTCTTGGAGCTGAATCAGTAGAAATTCCTGGATCAGCAGAGACTCCTGATTTAGCAGAGGATGCTGGACTGGGATCAATGGAGATTCCTGGACCTGGATCAGCAAAGACTGCAGCATCTGGATCAGCTGAGAATCTTGGACCTGGATCACGAGTGCAAGACTTTCATTCTTCTGAGAATCATTCTTCACCCCATTTAGTTTAAATGATTTCATTACTTCACTAATATGTCATACCAGAAGGACCAAACACTGTCCATCACTATTGTCTTCAGTTTTTCTGGTGACAGAACTAAGACAAAGCAGTAGAAATTTGGCAAGCTTCCAGCAAGGAAATGAGAATTATGAGGATTTTCTATCAGGGTCTGCCTAATATGCAAAAATAAAAATCGGGAAAGGAAAGACAACTTTGAAAGTTAGATTTAAAATGCAGTTAGAGAGTCAGTCATTTACAGCACAGAAAGAGGTCATTCTTGAGGAGTGATGGGTAAGGGCACACTCAGCATATGTTCACTAACCATAAAATACTAATTTTGTAACCAGGAGCAGTGAGGTGATGTGGAGCTTGGACAAGATCCTAGTTAGGCTCAGTTGGAGTAACTGTACACAATGCTGAGAATCAGAAATAGAAAAGGATATAAAAACAGTAGCAAAGGTTGCAGTGTAGATTCATTGGGATGTGATCAGGGATGTGGGTGCAGTGTAGATTCATTGGGATGTGATCAGGGATGTGAGTGCAGTGTAGATTCATTGGGATGTGATCAGGGATGTGAGTGCAGTGTAGATTCATGGGGATGTGATCAGGGATGTGAGTGCAGTGTAGATTCATTGGGATGTGATCAGGGATGTGGGTGCAGTGTAGATTCATTGGGATGTGATCAGGGATGTGGGTGCAGTGTAGATTCATTGGGATGTGATCAGGGATGTGGGTGCAGTGTAGATTCATTGGGATGTGATCAGGGATGTGGGTGCAGTGTAGATTCATTGGGATGTGATCAGGGATGTGGGTGCAGTGTAGATTCATTGGGATGTGATCAGGGATGTGGGTGCAGTGTAGATTCAGGGGGATGTGATCAGGGATGTGAGTGCAGTGTAGATTCATTGGGATGTGATCAGGGATGTGGGTGCAGTGTAGATTCAGGGGGATGTGATCAGGGATGTGGGTGCAGTGTAGATTCAGGGGGATGTGATCAGGGATGTGAGTGCAGTGTAGATTCATTGGGATGTGATCAGGGATGTGGGTGCAGTGTAGATTCATTGGGATGTGATCAGGGATGTGGGTGCAGTGTAGATTCATTGGGATGTGATCAGGGATGTGAGTGCAGTGTAGATTCATTGGGATGTGATCAGGGATGTGGGTGCAGTGTAGATTCATTGGGATGTGATCAGGGATGTGAGTGCAGTGTAGATTCATTGGGATGTGATCAGGGATGTGGGTGCAGTGTAGATTCATTGGGATGTGATCAGGGATGTGGGTGCAGTGTAGATTCATTGGGATGTGATCAGGGATGTGGGTGCAGTGTAGATTCATTGGGATGTGATCAGGGATGTGGGTGCAGTGTAGATTCAGGGGGATGTGATCAGGGATGTGAGTGCAGTGTAGATTCATGGGGATGTGATCAGGGATGTGGGTGCAGTGTAGATTCATGGGGATGTGATCAGGGATGTGGGTGCAGTGTAGATTCATTGGGATGTGATCAGGGATGTGAGTGCAGTGTAGATTCATTGGGATGTGATCAGGGATGTGAGTGCAGTGTAGATTCATTGGGATGTGATCAGGGATGTGAGTGCAGTGTAGATTCATTGGGATGTGATCAGGGATGTGGGTGCAGTGTAGATTCATTGGGATGTGATCAGGGATGTGGGTGCAGTGTAGATTCATTGGGATGTGATCAGGGATGTGAGTGCAGTGTAGATTCATTGGGATGTGATCAGGGATGTGAGTGCAGTGTAGATTCATTGGGATGTGATCAGGGATGTGAGTGCAGTGTAGATTCATTGGGATGTGATCAGGGATGTGAGTGCAGTGTAGATTCATTGGGATGTGATCAGGGATGTGGGTGCAGTGTAGATTCATTGGGATGTGATCAGGGATGTGGGTGCAGTGTAGATTCATTGGGATGTGATCAGGGATGTGAGTGCAGTGTAGATTCATGGGGATGTGATCAGGGATGTGAGTGCAGTGTAGATTCATTGGGATGTGATCAGGGATGTGGGTGCAGTGTAGATTCATTGGGATGTGATCAGGGATGTGGGTGCAGTGTAGATTCATGGGGATGTGATCAGGGATGTGAGTGCAGTGTAGATTCATTGGGATGTGATCAGGGATGTGAGTGCAGTGTAGATTCATGGGGATGTGATCAGGGATGTGGGTGCAGTGTAGATTCATGGGGATGTGATCAGGGATGTGAGTGCAGTGTAGATTCATGGGGATGTGATCAGGGATGTGGGTGCAGTGTAGATTCATGGGGATGTGATCAGGGATGTGGGTGCAGTGTAGATTCATTGGGATGTGATCAGGGATGTGAGTGCAGTGTAGATTCAGGGGGATGTGATCAGGGATGTGGGTGCAGTGTAGATTCATGGGGATGTGATCAGGGATGTGGGTGCAGTGTAGATTCATTGGGATGTGATCAGGGATGTGGGTGCAGTGTAGATTCAGGGGGATGTGATCAGGGATGTGGGTGCAGTGTAGATTCATTGGGATGTGATCAGGGATGTGAGTGCAGTGTAGATTCATGGGGATGTGATCAGGGATGTGGGTGCAGTGTAGATTCATGGGGATGTGATCAGGGATGTGGGTGCAGTGTAGATTCATTGGGATGTGATCAGGGATGTGGGTGCAGTGTAGATTCAGGGGGATGTGATCAGGGATGTGGGTGCAGTGTAGATTCATTGGGATGTGATCAGGGATGTGGGTGCAGTGTAGATTCATTGGGATGTGATCAGGGATGTGGGTGCAGTGTAGATTCATTGGGATGTGATCAGGGATGTGAGTGCAGTGTAGATTCATGGGGATGTGATCAGGGATGTGGGTGCAGTGTAGATTCATTGGGATGTGATCAGGGATGTGGGTGCAGTGTAGATTCATGGGGATGTGATCAGGGATGTGGGTGCAGTGTAGATTCATTGGGATGTGATCAGGGATGTGGGTGCAGTGTAGATTCATTGGGATGTGATCAGGGATGTGGGTGCAGTGTAGATTCATGGGGATGTGATCAGGGATGTGGGTGCAGTGTAGATTCATTGGGATGTGATCAGGGATGTGAGTGCAGTGTAGATTCATTGGGATGTGATCAGGGATGTGGGTGCAGTGTAGATTCATTGGGATGTGATCAGGGATGTGGGTGCAGTGTAGATTCATTGGGATGTGATCAGGGATGTGAGTGCAGTGTAGATTCATTGGGATGTGATCAGGGATGTGGGTGCAGTGTAGATTAATGGGGATGTGATCAGGGATGTGAGTGCAGTGTAGATTCATTGGGATGTGAGTGCAGTGTAGATTCATTGGGATGTGATCAGGGATGTGGGTGCAGTGTAGATTCATTGGGATGTGATCAGGGATGTGGGTGCAGTGTAGATTCATTGGGATGTGATCAGGGATGTGGGTGCAGTGTAGATTCATGGGGATGTGATCAGGGATGTGAGTGCAGTGTAGATTCATTGGGATGTGATCAGGGATGTGAGTGCAGTGTAGATTCATGGGGATGTGATCAGGGATGTGGGTGCAGTGTAGATTCAGGGGGATGTGATCAGGGATGTGGGTGCAGTGTAGATTCAAGGGGATGTGATCAGGGATGTGAGTGCAGTGTAGATTCAAGGGGATGTGATCAGGGATGTGGGTGCAGTGTAGATTCAAGGGGATGTGATCAGGGATGTGAGTGCAGTGTAGATTCATTGGGATGTGAGTGCAGTGTAGATTCATTGGGATGTGATCAGGGATGTGAGTGCAGTGTAGATTCATTGGGATGTGATCAGGGATGTGGGTGCAGTGTAGATTCATTGGGATGTGATCAGGGATGTGGGTGCAGTGTAGATTCATTGGGATGTGATCAGGGATGTGGGTGCAGTGTAGATTCATTGGGATGTGAGTGCAGTGTAGATTCATTGGGATGTGATCAGGGATGTGGGTGCAGTGTAGATTCATTGGGATGTGATCAGGGATGTGGGTGCAGTGTAGATTCATTGGGATGTGATCAGGGATGTGGGTGCAGTGTAGATTCATTGGGATGTGATCAGGGATGTGGGTGCAGTGTAGATTCATTGGGATGTGATCAGGGATGTGGGTGCAGTGTAGATTCATTGGGATGTGATCAGGGATGTGGGTGCAGTGTAGATTCAGGGGGATGTGATCAGGGATGTGAGTGCAGTGTAGATTCATTGGGATGTGAGTGCAGTGTAGATTCATTGGGATGTGATCAGGGATGTGGGTGCAGTGTAGATTCATTGGGATGTGATCAGGGATGTGGGTGCAGTGTAGATTCAGGGGGATGTGATCAGGGATGTGGGTGCAGTGTAGATTCAGGGGGATGTGATCAGGGATGTGAGTGCAGTGTAGATTCATTGGGATGTGATCAGGGATGTGGGTGCAGTGTAGATTCATTGGGATGTGATCAGGGATGTGGGTGCAGTGTAGATTCATTGGGATGTGATCAGGGATGTGAGTGCAGTGTAGATTCAGGGGGATGTGATCAGGGATGTGGGTGCAGTGTAGATTCATTGGGATGTGATCAGGGATGTGGGTGCAGTGTAGATTCATTGGGATGTGATCAGGGATGTGAGTGCAGTGTAGATTCATTGGGATGTGATCAGGGATGTGGGTGCAGTGTAGATTCATTGGGATGTGATCAGGGATGTGAGTGCAGTGTAGATTCATTGGGATGTGATCAGGGATGTGGGTGCAGTGTAGATTCAAGGGGATGTGATCAGGGATGTGGGTGCAGTGTAGATTCATTGGGATGTGATCAGGGATGTGAGTGCAGTGTAGATTCATTGGGATGTGAGTGCAGTGTAGATTCATTGGGATGTGAGTGCAGTGTAGATTCATTGGGATGTGGGTGCAGTGTAGATTCATTGGGATGTGGGTGCAGTGTAGATTCATTGGGATGTGATCAGGGATGTGAGTGCAGTGTAGATTCATTGGGATGTGATCAGGGATGTGGGTGCAGTGTAGATTCAAGGGGATGTGATCAGGGATGTGGGTGCAGTGTAGATTCATTGGGATGTGATCAGGGATGTGGGTGCAGTGTAGATTCATTGGGATGTGATCAGGGATGTGAGTGCAGTGTAGATTCATTGGGATGTGAGTGCAGTGTAGATTCATTGGGATGTGAGTGCAGTGTAGATTCATTGGGATGTGATCAGGGATGTGGGTGCAGTGTAGATTCATTGGGATGTGATCAGGGATGTGAGTGCAGTGTAGATTCATTGGGATGTGATCAGGGATGTGGGTGCAGTGTAGATTCATTGGGATGTGATCAGGGATGTGAGTGCAGTGTAGATTCATTGGGATGTGAGTGCAGTGTAGATTCATTGGGATGTGAGTGCAGTGTAGATTCATTGGGATGTGAGTGCAGTGTAGATTCATTGGGATGTGATCAGGGATGTGGGTGCAGTGTAGATTCATTGGGATGTGGGTGCAGTGTAGATTCATTGGGATGTGGGTGCAGTGTAGATTCATTGGGATGTGATCAGGGATGTGGGTGCAGTGTAGATTCATTGGGATGTGGGTGCAGTGTAGATTCATTGGGATGTGGGTGCAGTGTAGATTCATTGGGATGTGATCAGGGATGTGAGTGCAGTGTAGATTCATGGGGATGTGATCAGGGATGTGAGTGCAGTGTAGATTCATGGGGATGTGATCAGGGATGTGGGTGCAGTGTAGATTCATTGGGATGTGATCAGGGATGTGAGTGCAGTGTAGATTCATGGGGATGTGATCAGGGATGTGGGTGCAGTGTAGATTCATGGGGATGTGATCAGGGATGTGGGTGCAGTGTAGATTCATGGGGATGTGATCAGGGATGTGGGTGCAGTGTAGATTCATTGGGATGTGATCAGGGATGTGAGTGCAGTGTAGATTCATTGGGATGTGAGTGCAGTGTAGATTCATTGGGATGTGGGTGCAGTGTAGATTCATTGGGATGTGATCAGGGATGTGGGTGCAGTGTAGATTCATTGGGATGTGATCAGGGATGTGAGTGCAGTGTAGATTCATTGGGATGTGATCAGGGATGTGAGTGCAGTGTAGATTCATTGGGATGTGATCAGGGATGTGGGTGCAGTGTAGATTCATTGGGATGTGATCAGGGATGTGAGTGCAGTGTAGATTCATTGGGATGTGAGTGCAGTGTAGATTCATTGGGATGTGAGTGCAGTGTAGATTCATTGGGATGTGATCAGGGATGTGGGTGCAGTGTAGATTCATTGGGATGTGATCAGGGATGTGAGTGCAGTGTAGATTCATTGGGATGTGAGTGCAGTGTAGATTCATTGGGATGTGATCAGGGATGTGGGTGCAGTGTAGATTCATTGGGATGTGATCAGGGATGTGGGTGCAGTGTAGATTCATGGGGATGTGATCAGGGATGTGGGTGCAGTGTAGATTCAAGGGGATGTGATCAGGGATGTGGGTGCAGTGTAGATTCATTGGGATGTGATCAGGGATGTGGGTGCAGTGTAGATTCATTGGGATGTGATCAGGGATGTGGGTGCAGTGTAGATTCATTGGGATGTGATCAGGGATGTGAGTGCAGTGTAGATTCATGGGGATGTGATCAGGGATGTGGGTGCAGTGTAGATTCATGGGGATGTGATCAGGGATGTGAGTGCAGTGTAGATTCATTGGGATGTGATCAGGGATGTGGGTGCAGTGTAGATTCATGGGGATGTGATCAGGGATGTGAGTGCAGTGTAGATTCATTGGGATGTGATCAGGGATGTGGGTGCAGTGTAGATTCATTGGGATGTGATCAGGGATGTGGGTGCAGTGTAGATTCATTGGGATGTGAGTGCAGTGTAGATTCATTGGGATGTGAGTGCAGTGTAGATTCATTGGGATGTGAGTGCAGTGTAGATTCATTGGGATGTGATCAGGGATGTGGGTGCAGTGTAGATTCATTGGGATGTGAGTGCAGTGTAGATTCATTGGGATGTGAGTGCAGTGTAGATTCATTGGGATGTGAGTGCAGTGTAGATTCATTGGGATGTGAGTGCAGTGTAGATTCATTGGGATGTGATCAGGGATGTGGGTGCAGTGTAGATTCATTGGGATGTGATCAGGGATGTGAGTGCAGTGTAGATTCATTGGGATGTGAGTGCAGTGTAGATTCATTGGGATGTGAGTGCAGTGTAGATTCATTGGGATGTGATCAGGGATGTGGGTGCAGTGTAGATTCATTGGGATGTGATCAGGGATGTGAGTGCAGTGTAGATTCATTGGGATGTGATCAGGGATGTGGGTGCAGTGTAGATTCATTGGGATGTGATCAGGGATGTGAGTGCAGTGTAGATTCATTGGGATGTGAGTGCAGTGTAGATTCATTGGGATGTGAGTGCAGTGTAGATTCATTGGGATGTGAGTGCAGTGTAGATTCATTGGGATGTGATCAGGGATGTGGGTGCAGTGTAGATTCATTGGGATGTGGGTGCAGTGTAGATTCATTGGGATGTGGGTGCAGTGTAGATTCATTGGGATGTGATCAGGGATGTGGGTGCAGTGTAGATTCATTGGGATGTGGGTGCAGTGTAGATTCATTGGGATGTGGGTGCAGTGTAGATTCATTGGGATGTGATCAGGGATGTGAGTGCAGTGTAGATTCATGGGGATGTGATCAGGGATGTGAGTGCAGTGTAGATTCATGGGGATGTGATCAGGGATGTGGGTGCAGTGTAGATTCATTGGGATGTGATCAGGGATGTGAGTGCAGTGTAGATTCATGGGGATGTGATCAGGGATGTGGGTGCAGTGTAGATTCATGGGGATGTGATCAGGGATGTGGGTGCAGTGTAGATTCATGGGGATGTGATCAGGGATGTGGGTGCAGTGTAGATTCATTGGGATGTGATCAGGGATGTGAGTGCAGTGTAGATTCATTGGGATGTGAGTGCAGTGTAGATTCATTGGGATGTGGGTGCAGTGTAGATTCATTGGGATGTGATCAGGGATGTGGGTGCAGTGTAGATTCATTGGGATGTGATCAGGGATGTGAGTGCAGTGTAGATTCATTGGGATGTGATCAGGGATGTGAGTGCAGTGTAGATTCATTGGGATGTGATCAGGGATGTGGGTGCAGTGTAGATTCATTGGGATGTGATCAGGGATGTGAGTGCAGTGTAGATTCATTGGGATGTGAGTGCAGTGTAGATTCATTGGGATGTGAGTGCAGTGTAGATTCATTGGGATGTGATCAGGGATGTGGGTGCAGTGTAGATTCATTGGGATGTGATCAGGGATGTGAGTGCAGTGTAGATTCATTGGGATGTGAGTGCAGTGTAGATTCATTGGGATGTGATCAGGGATGTGGGTGCAGTGTAGATTCATTGGGATGTGATCAGGGATGTGGGTGCAGTGTAGATTCATGGGGATGTGATCAGGGATGTGGGTGCAGTGTAGATTCAAGGGGATGTGATCAGGGATGTGGGTGCAGTGTAGATTCATTGGGATGTGATCAGGGATGTGGGTGCAGTGTAGATTCATTGGGATGTGATCAGGGATGTGGGTGCAGTGTAGATTCATTGGGATGTGATCAGGGATGTGAGTGCAGTGTAGATTCATGGGGATGTGATCAGGGATGTGGGTGCAGTGTAGATTCATGGGGATGTGATCAGGGATGTGAGTGCAGTGTAGATTCATTGGGATGTGATCAGGGATGTGGGTGCAGTGTAGATTCATGGGGATGTGATCAGGGATGTGAGTGCAGTGTAGATTCATTGGGATGTGATCAGGGATGTGGGTGCAGTGTAGATTCATTGGGATGTGATCAGGGATGTGGGTGCAGTGTAGATTCATTGGGATGTGAGTGCAGTGTAGATTCATTGGGATGTGAGTGCAGTGTTGATTCATTGGGATGTGAGTGCAGTGTAGATTCATTGGGATGTGATCAGGGATGTGGGTGCAGTGTAGATTCATTGGGATGTGAGTGCAGTGTAGATTCATTGGGATGTGAGTGCAGTGTAGATTCATTGGGATGTGAGTGCAGTGTAGATTCATTGGGATGTGATCAGGGATGTGGGTGCAGTGTAGATTCATTGGGATGTGATCAGGGATGTGGGTGCAGTGTAGATTCATTGGGATGTGATCAGGGATGTGAGTGCAGTGTAGATTCATTGGGATGTGATCAGGGATGTGGGTGCAGTGTAGATTCATTGGGATGTGATCAGGGATGTGGGTGCAGTGTAGATTCATTGGGATGTGATCAGGGATGTGGGTGCAGTGTAGATTCATTGGGATGTGATCAGGGATGTGAGTGCAGTGTAGATTCATTGGGATGTGATCAGGGATGTGGGTGCAGTGTAGATTCATTGGGATGTGATCAGGGATGTGGGTGCAGTGTAGATTCATTGGGATGTGATCAGGGATGTGGGTGCAGTGTAGATTCATTGGGATGTGATCAGGGATGTGGGTGCAGTGTAGATTCATTGGGATGTGATCAGGGATGTGGGTGCAGTGTCGATTCATTGGGATGTGAGTGCAGTGTAGATTCATTGGGATGTGAGTGCAGTGTAGATTCATTGGGATGTGATCAGGGATGTGGGTGCAGTGTAGATTCATTGGGATGTGATCAGGGATGTGAGTGCAGTGTAGATTCATTGGGATGTGATCAGGGATGTGGGTGCAGTGTAGATTCATTGGGATGTGAGTGCAGTGTAGATTCATTGGGATGTGAGTGCAGTGTAGATTCATTGGGATGTGAGTGCAGTGTAGATTCATTGGGATGTGATCAGGGATGTGGGTGCAGTGTAGATTCATTGGGATGTGATCAGGGATGTGGGTGCAGTGTAGATTCATTGGGATGTGAGTGCAGTGTAGATTCATTGGGATGTGATCAGGGATGTGAGTGCAGTGTAGATTCATTGGGATGTGATCAGGGATGTGGGTGCAGTGTAGATTCATTGGGATGTGATCAGGGATGTGAGTGCAGTGTAGATTCATTGGGATGTGATCAGGGATGTGGGTGCAGTGTAGATTCATTGGGATGTGAGTGCAGTGTAGATTCATTGGGATGTGATCAGGGATGTGGGTGCAGTGTAGATTCATTGGGATGTGATCAGGGATGTGAGTGCAGTGTAGATTCATTGGGATGTGATCAGGGATGTGGGTGCAGTGTAGATTCATTGGGATGTGATCAGGGATGTGGGTGCAGTGTAGATTCATTGGGATGTGAGTGCAGTGTAGATTCATTGGGATGTGAGTGCAGTGTAGATTCATTGGGATGTGAGTGCAGTGTAGATTCATTGGGATGTGAGTGCAGTGTAGATTCATTGGGATGTGAGTGCAGTGTAGATTCATTGGGATGTGAGTGCAGTGTAGATTCATTGGGATGTGATCAGGGATGTGGGTGCAGTGTAGATTCATTGGGATGTGATCAGGGATGTGAGTGCAGTGTAGATTCATTGGGATGTGATCAGGGATGTGAGTGCAGTGTAGATTCATTGGGATGTGATCAGGGATGTGGGTGCAGTGTAGATTCATTGGGATGTGATCAGGGATGTGGGTGCAGTGTAGATTCATTGGGATGTGATCAGGGATGTGAGTGCAGTGTAGATTCATTGGGATGTGATCAGGGATGTGGGTGCAGTGTAGATTCATTGGGATGTGATCAGGGATGTGAGTGCAGTGTAGATTCATTGGGATGTGATCAGGGATGTGAGTGCAGTGTAGATTCATTGGGATGTGTGTGCAGTGTAGATTCATTGGGATGTGATCAGGGATGTGAGTGCAGTGTAGATTCATTGGGATGTGATCAGGGATGTGGGTGCAGTGTAGATTCATTGGGATGTGATCAGGGATGTGGGTGCAGTGTAGATTCATTGGGATGTGATCAGGGATGTGAGTGCAGTGTAGATTCATTGGGATGTGATCAGGGATGTGGGTGCAGTGTAGATTCATTGGGATGTGATCAGGGATGTGAGTGCAGTGTAGATTCATTGGGATGTGATCAGGGATGTGAGTGCAGTGTAGATTCATTGGGATGTGATCAGGGATGTGGGTGCAGTGTAGATTCATTGGGATGTGATCAGGGATGTGGGTGCAGTGTAGATTCATTGGGATGTGATCAGGGATGTGAGTGCAGTGTAGATTCATTGGGATGTGATCAGGGATGTGAGTGCAGTGTAGATTCATTGGGATGTGATCAGGGATGTGGGTGCAGTGTAGATTCATGGGGATGTGATCAGGGATGTGGGTGCAGTGTAGATTCATTGGGATGTGATCAGGGATGTGGGTGCAGTGTAGATTCATGGGGATGTGATCAGGGATGTGAGTGCAGTGTAGATTCATTGGGATGTGATCAGGGATGTGGGTGCAGTGTAGATTCATGGGGATGTGATCAGGGATGTGGGTGCAGTGTAGATTCATTGGGATGTGATCAGGGATGTGGGTGCAGTGTAGATTCATTGGGATGTGATCAGGGATGTGGCTGCAGTGTAGATTCATGGGGATGTGATCAGGGATGTGAGTGCAGTGTAGATTCATGGGGATGTGATCAGGGATGTGGGTGCAGTGTAGATTCATGGGGATGTGATCAGGGATGTGAGTGCAGTGTAGATTCATTGGGATGTGATCAGGGATGTGGGTGCAGTGTAGATTCATTGGGATGTGATCAGGGATGTGGGTGCAGTGTAGATTCATGGGGATGTGATCAGGGATGTGAGTGCAGTGTAGATTCATGGGGATGTGATCAGGGATGTGGGTGCAGTGTAGATTCATGGGGATGTGATCAGGGATGTGAGTGCAGTGTAGATTCATTGGGATGTGATCAGTGATGTGGGTGCAGTGTAGATTCATTGGGATGTGATCAGGGATGTGAGTGCAGTGTAGATTCATGGGGATGTGATCAGGGATGTGGGTGCAGTGTAGATTCATGGGGATGTGATCAGGGATGTGGGTGCAGTGTAGATTCATTGGGATGTGATCAGGGATGTGAGTGCAGTGTAGATTCATTGGGATGTGATCAGGGATGTGGGTGCAGTGTAGATTCATGGGGATGTGATCAGGGATGTGAGTGCAGTGTAGATTCATTGGGATGTGATCAGGGATGTGAGTGCAGTGTAGATTCATTGGGATGTGATCAGGGATGTGAGTGCAGTGTAGATTCATTGGGATGTGATCAGGGATGTGGGTGCAGTGTAGATTCATGGGGATGTGATCAGGGATGTGAGTGCAGTGTAGATTCATTGGGATGTGATCAGGGATGTGAGTGCAGTGTAGATTCATTGGGATGTGATCAGGGATGTGGGTGCAGTGTAGATTCATGGGGATGTGATCAGGGATGTGGGTGCAGTGTAGATTCATTGGGATGTGATCAGGGATGTGGGTGCAGTGTAGATTCATGGGGATGTGATCAGGGATGTGGGTGCAGTGTAGATTCATTGGGATGTGATCAGGGATGTGGGTGCAGTGTAGATTCATTGGGATGTGATCAGGGATGTGGGTGCAGTGTAGATTCATTGGGATGTGATCAGGGATGTGGGTGCAGTGTAGATTCATTGGGATGTGATCAGGGATGTGAGTGCAGTGTAGATTCATTGGGATGTGATCAGGGATGTGGGTGCAGTGTAGATTCATGGGGATGTGATCAGGGATGTGGGTGCAGTGTAGATTCATTGGGATGTGATCAGGGATGTGGGTGCAGTGTAGATTCATTGGGATGTGATCAGGGATGTGGGTGCAGTGTAGATTCATTGGGATGTGATCAGGGATGTGAGTGCAGTGTAGATTCATTGGGATGTGATCAGGGATGTGGGTGCAGTGTAGATTCATTGGGATGTGATCAGGGATGTGGGTGCAGTGTAGATTCATTGGGATGTGATCAGGGATGTGAGTGCAGTGTAGATTCATTGGGATGTGATCAGGGATGTGGGTGCAGTGTAGATTCATGGGGATGTGATCAGGGATGTGGGTGCAGTGTAGATTCATTGGGATGTGATCAGGGATGTGAGTGCAGTGTAGATTCATGGGGATGTGATCAGGGATGTGGGTGCAGTGTAGATTCATGGGGATGTGATCAGGGATGTGGGTGCAGTGTAGATTCATGGGGATGTGATCAGGGATGTGGGTGCAGTGTAGATTCATTGGGATGTGATCAGGGATGTGAGTGCAGTGTAGATTCATGGGGATGTGATCAGGGATGTGGGTGCAGTGTAGATTCATGGGGATGTGATCAGGGATGTGGGTGCAGTGTAGATTCATGGGGATGTGATCAGGGATGTGGGTGCAGTGTAGATTCATTGGGATGTGATCAGGGATGTGAGTGCAGTGTAGATTCATTGGGATGTGATCAGGGATGTGGGTGCAGTGTAGATTCATGGGGATGTGATCAGGGATGTGGGTGCAGTGTAGATTCATGGGGATGTGATCAGGGATGTGGGTGCAGTGTAGATTCATTGGGATGTGATCAGGGATGTGAGTGCAGTGTAGATTCATTGGGATGTGATCAGGGATGTGAGTGCAGTGTAGATTCATGGGGATGTGATCAGGGATGTGGGTGCAGTGTAGATTCATTGGGATGTGATCAGGGATGTGGGTGCAGTGTAGATTCATGGGGATGTGATCAGGGATGTGAGTGCAGTGTAGATTCATTAGATGGAAGAGGGTGCAGTGAAAGAAGAAGAAACATCTGCATTTATATAGTGCTTTTCATGACCACTGGACATCTTAAAACACTTCACACTGAATAATGTACTTTTGAAGTGCAGTCACTGTTGCAATGAAAGAAACATAATGGCCAATTTGCAGACAACAAGCTCCCACAGCCAACAATCAGATAATCTGATTTAGTGATGTTGAGTGAGGGGTAAATATTGGCCCGGATACAGGGGATATCTTCCCTGTGCGTCCACAAAATAGTACCAGGGAACTTTTCCATCTACCTGAGAGCAGATGGGGCATCAGTTTCAAGCCTCAGCTGAGAACCAGCATGGCTGAACGTGCATCACTCCACGAGTACTGCACTGGTGGGTCAGCCTTGACTTTTTTTCCTTAAATCCTGGATTTGTCAATTCACTAGAATGTTACTGGGGATGAGGGTGCAGAGTGGATTAACAGTAATGTTACTGGGGGTGAGGGTGCAGAGTGGATTCATTGTAATGTTAATGGGGATGAGGGTGCAGAGTGGATTCATTGTAATGTTACTGGGGATGAGGGTGCAGAGTGGATTCATTGTAATGTTACTGGGGGTGAGGGTGCAGAGTGGATTAACTGTAATGTTACTGGGGGTGAGGGTGCAGAGTGGATTCACTGTAATGTTATTGGGGATGAGGGTGCAGTGTGGATTCACTGCAATGTTACTGGGGGTGAGGGTGCAGTGTGGATTCACTAATGTTACTGGGGATGAGGGTGCAGAGTGGATTCACTGTAATGTTATTGGGGATGAGGGTGCAGTGTGGATTCACTGTAATGTTATTGGGGATGAGGGTGCAGTGTGGATTCACTGCAATGTTACTGGGGATGAGGGTGCAGTGTGGATTCACTGCAATGTTACTGGGGATGAGGGTGCAGTGTGGATTCACTGCAATGTTACTGGGGATGAGGGTGCAGTGTGGATTCACTGCAATGTTACTGGGGATGAGGGTGCAGTGTGGATTCACTGCAATGTTACTGGGGATGAGGGTGCAGTGTGGATTCACTGTAATGTTACTGGGGATGAGGGTGCAGAGTGGATTCACTGTAATGTTACTGGGGAGGAGGGTGCAGTGTGGATTCACTGTAATGTTATTGGGGATGAGGGTGCAGTGTGGATTCACTGCAATGTTACTGGGGATGAGGGTGCAGTGTGGATTCACTGTAATGTTACTGGGGATGAGGGTGCAGTGTGGATTCACTGCAATGTTACTGGGGATGAGGGTGCAGTGTGGATTCACTGCAATGTTACTGGGGATGAGGGTGCAGTGTGGATTCACTGTAATGTTACTGGGAATGAGGGTGCAGTGTGGATTCACTGTAATGTTACTGGGGATGAGGGTGCAGTGTGGATTAACTGTAATGTTACTGGGGATGAGGGTGCAGTGTGGATTCACTGTAATGTTACTGGGGGTGAGGGTGCAGTGTGGATTAACAGTAATGTTACTGGGGGTGAGGGTGCAGTGTGGATTAACTAATGTTACTGGGGGTGAGGGTGCAGTGTGGATTAACTGTAATGTTACTGGGGGTGAGGGTGCAGTGTAGATTAACTGTAATGTTACTGGGGGTGAGGGTGCAGAGTGGATTAACTGTAATGTTACTGGGGGTGAGGGTGCAGAGTGGATTAACTGTAATGTTACTGGGGATGAGGGTGCAGTGTGGATTAACAGTAATGTTACTGGGGATGAGGGTGCAGAGTGGATTAACTGTAATGTTACTGGGGATGAGGGTGCAGTGTGGATTAACTGTAATGTTAGTGGGGATGAGGGTGCAGAGTGGATTCACTGTAATGTTACTGGGGGTGAGGGTGCAGTGTGGATTAACAGTAATGTTACTGGGGGTGAGGGTGCAGTGTGGATTAACAGTAATGTTACTGGGGGTGAGGGTGCAGAGTGGATTAACTGTAATGTTACTGGGGGTGAGGGTGCAGAGTGGATTAACTGTAATGTTACTGGGGGTGAGGGTGCAGAGTGGATTAACTGTAATGTTACTGGGGGTGAGGGTGCAGAGTGGATTAACTGTAATGTTACTGGGGGTGAGGGTGCAGAGTGGATTAACTGTAATGTTACTGGGGGTGAGGGTGCAGAGTGGATTAACTGTAATGTTACTGGGGGTGAGGGTGCAGTGTGGATTCACTGTAATGTTACTGGGGGTGAGGGTGCAGTGTGGATTAACAGTAATGTTACTGGGGGTGAGGGTGCAGAGTGGATTAACTGTAATGTTACTGGGGATGAGGGTGCAGAGTGGATTAACTGTAATGTTACTGGGGATGAGGGTGCAGAGTGGATTAACTGTAATGTTACTGGGGGTGAGGGTGCAGTGTGGATTAACTGTAATGTTACTGGGTGTGAGGGTGCAGAGTGGATTAACTGTAATGTTACTGGGGGTGAGTGTGCAGAGTGGATTAACTGTAATGTTACTGGGGATGAGGGTGCAGAGTGGATTAACTGTAATGTTACTGGGGGTGAGGGTGCAGAGTGGATTAACTGTAATGTTACTGGGGGTGAGGGTGCAGAGTGGATTAACTGTAATGTTACTGGGGATGAGGGTGCAGAGTGGATTAACTGTAATGTTACTGGGGGTGAGGGTGCAGAGTGGATTAACTGTAATGTTACTGGGGATGAGGGTGCAGAGTGGATTAACTGTAATGTTACTGGGGGTGAGGGTGCAGTGTGGATTAACTGTAATGTTACTGGGGATGAGGGTGCAGAGTGGATTAACTGTAATGTTACTGGGGGTGAGGGTGCAGAGTGGATTCACTGTAATGTTATTGGGGATGAGGGTGCAGTGTGGATTCACTGCAATGTTACTGGGGATGAGGGTGCAGTGTGGATTCACTGTAATGTTACTGGGGATGAGGGTGCAGTGTGGATTCACTGCAATGTTACTGGGGATGAGGGTGCAGTGTGGATTCACTGTAATGTTACTGGGGATGAGGGTGCAGTGTGGATTCACTGTAATGTTACTGGGGATGAGGGTGCAGTGTGGATTAACTGTAATGTTACTGGGGATGAGGGTGCAGTGTGGATTCACTGTAATGTTACTGGGGGTGAGGGTGCAGTGTGGATTAACAGTAATGTTACTGGGGGTGAGGGTGCAGTGTGGATTAACTAATGTTACTGGGGGTGAGGGTGCAGTGTGGATTAACTGTAATGTTACTGGGGGTGAGGGTGCAGTGTAGATTAACTGTAATGTTACTGGGGGTGAGGGTGCAGAGTGGATTAACTGTAATGTTACTGGGGGTGAGGGTGCAGAGTGGATTAACTGTAATGTTACTGGGGATGAGGGTGCAGTGTGGATTAACAGTAATGTTACTGGGGATGAGGGTGCAGAGTGGATTAACTGTAATGTTACTGGGGATGAGGGTGCAGTGTGGATTAACTGTAATGTTAGTGGGGATGAGGGTGCAGAGTGGATTCACTGTAATGTTACTGGGGGTGAGGGTGCAGTGTGGATTAACAGTAATGTTACTGGGGGTGAGGGTGCAGTGTGGATTAACAGTAATGTTACTGGGGGTGAGGGTGCAGAGTGGATTAACTGTAATGTTACTGGGGGTGAGGGTGCAGAGTGGATTAACTGTAATGTTACTGGGGGTGAGGGTGCAGAGTGGATTAACTGTAATGTTACTGGGGGTGAGGGTGCAGAGTGGATTAACTGTAATGTTACTGGGGGTGAGGGTGCAGAGTGGATTAACTGTAATGTTACTGGGGGTGAGGGTGCAGAGTGGATTAACTGTAATGTTACTGGGGGTGAGGGTGCAGTGTGGATTCACTGTAATGTTACTGGGGGTGAGGGTGCAGTGTGGATTAACAGTAATGTTACTGGGGGTGAGGGTGCAGAGTGGATTAACTGTAATGTTACTGGGGATGAGGGTGCAGAGTGGATTAACTGTAATGTTACTGGGGATGAGGGTGCAGAGTGGATTAACTGTAATGTTACTGGGGGTGAGGGTGCAGTGTGGATTAACTGTAATGTTACTGGGTGTGAGGGTGCAGAGTGGATTAACTGTAATGTTACTGGGGGTGAGTGTGCAGAGTGGATTAACTGTAATGTTACTGGGGATGAGGGTGCAGAGTGGATTAACTGTAATGTTACTGGGGGTGAGGGTGCAGAGTGGATTAACTGTAATGTTACTGGGGATGAGGGTGCAGAGTGGATTAACTGTAATGTTACTGGGGGTGAGGGTGCAGAGTGGATTAACTGTAATGTTACTGGGGATGAGGGTGCAGAGTGGATTAACTGTAATGTTACTGGGGGTGAGGGTGCAGTGTGGATTAACTGTAATGTTACTGGGGATGAGGGTGCAGAGTGGATTAACTGTAATGTTACTGGGGGTGAGGGTGCAGAGTGGATTAACTGTAATGTTACTGGGGGTGAGGGTGCAGAGTGGATTAACTGTAATGTTACTGGGGGTGAGGGTGCAGAGTGGATTAACTGTAATGTTACTGGGGGTGAGGGTGCAGAGTGGATTAACTGTAATGTTACTGGGGGTGAGGGTGCAGAGTGGATTAACTGTAATGTTACTGGGGATGAGGGTGCAGAGTGGATTAACTGTAATGTTACTGGGGATGAGGGTGCAGAGTGGATTCACTAGAATGTTATTGGGGGTGAGGGTGCAGTGTGGATTCACTAGAATATTATTGGGGATGAGGGTGCAGTGTGGATTCACTAGAATGTTATTGGGGGTGAGGGTGCAGTGTGGATTCACTAGAATATTATTGGGGATGAGGGTGCAGTGTGGATTAACTGTAATGTTACTGGGGATGAGGGTGCAGTGTGGATTAACTGTAATGTTACTGGGGATGAGGGTGCAGAGTGGATTCACTGTAATGTTACTGGGGATGAGGGTGCAGAGTGGATTCACTGTAATGTTACTGGGGATGAGGGTGCAGAGTGGATTCACTAGAATGTTATTGGGGGTGAGGGTGCAGTGTGGATTCACTAGAATATTATTGGGGATGAGGGTGCAGTGTGGATTAACTGTAATGTTACTGGGGATGAGGGTGCAGAGTGGATTAACTGTAATGTTACTGGGGATGAAGGTGCAGAGTGGATTAACTGTAATGTTACTGGGGATGAGGGTGCAGAGTGGATTAACTGTAATGTTACTGGGGGTGAGGGTGCAGAGTGGATTAACTGTAATGTTACTGGGGGTGAGTGTGCAGAGTGGATTAACTGTAATGTTACTGGGGATGAGGGTGCAGAGTGGATTAACTGTAATGTTACTGGGGGTGAGGGTGCCAGTGTGGATTAACAGTAATGTTACTGGGGGTGAGGGTGCAGAGTGGATTAACTGTAATGATAGTGGGGGTGAGGGTGCAGTGTGGATTCATTGTAATGTTACTGGGGATGAGGGTGCAGTGTGGATTCATTGTAATGTTACTGGGGATGAGGGTGCAGTGTGGATTCACTGTAATGTTACTGGGGATGAGGGTGCAGTGTGGATTAACTGTAATGTTAGTGGGGGTGAGGGTGCAGTGTGGATTCACTGTAATGTTACTGGGGATGAGGGTGCAGTGTGGATTCATTGTAATGTTACTGGGGATGAGGGTGCAGTGTGGATTAACTGTAATGTTAGTGGGGGTGAGGGTGCAGTGTGGATTCACTGTAATGTTACTGGGGATGAGCATGCAGTGTGGATTCACTGTAATGTTACTGGGGATGAGGGTTCAGAGTGGATTAACAGTAATGTTACTGGGGATGAGGGTGCAGAGTGGATTAACAGTAATGTTACTGGGGATGAGGGTGCAGAGTGGATTAACAGTAATGTTACTGGGGATGAGGGTGCAGAGTGTATTAACTGTAATGTTACTGGGGATGAGGGTGCATTGTGGATTAACTGTAATGTTACTGGGGATGAGGGTGCAGTGTGGATTAACTGTAATGTTACTGGGGATGAGGGTGCAGAGTGGATTAACTGTAATGTTACTGGGGATGAGGGTGCAGTGTGGATTAACTGTAATGTTACTGGGGGTGAGGGTGCAGAGTGGATTAACTGTAATGTTAGTGGGGGTGAGGGTGCAGAGTGGATTAACTGTAATGTTACTGGGGGTGAGGGTGCAGAGTGGATTAACTGTAATGTTACTGGGGGTGAGGGTGCAGAGTGGATTAACTGTAATGTTACTGGGGGTGAGGGTGCAGTGTGGATTAACTGTAATGTTACTGGGGATGAGGGTGCAGAGTGGATTAACTGTAATGTTACTGGGGATGAGGGTGCAGAGTGGATTAACTGTAATGTTACTGGGGATGAGGGTGCAGAGTGGATTAACTGTAATGTTACTGGGGGTGAGGGTGCAGAGTGGATTAACTGTAATGTTACTGGGGGTGAGGGTGCAGTGTGGATTAACAGTAATGTTACTGGGGATGAGGGTGCAGTGTGGATTAACTGTAATGTTACTGGGGATGAGGGTGCAGTGTGGATTAACTGTAATGTCACTGGGGGTGAGGGTGCAGTGTGGATTAACAGTAATGTTACTGGGGGTGAGGGTGTAGTGTGGATTCACAGTAATGTTACTGGGGGTGAGGGTGCAGTGTGGATTAACAGTAATGTTAGTGGGGGTGAGGGTGCAGTGTGGATTAACAGTAATGTTAGTGGGGGTGAGGGTGCAGTGTGGATTAACAGTAATGTTACTGGGGGTGAGGGTGCAGTGTGGATTAACAGTAATGTTAGTGGGGGTGAGGGTGCAGTGTGGATTAACAGTAATGTTACTGGGGGTGAGGGTGCAGTGTGGATTAACAGTAATGTTAGTGGGGGTGAGGGTGCAGTGTGGATTAACTGTAATGTCACTGGGGGTGAGGGTGCAGTGTGGATTAACAGTAATGTTACTGGGGGTGAGGGTGCAGAGTGGATTCACTGGAATGTTATTGGGGGTGAGGGTGCAGTGTGGATTCACTGGAATGTTATTGGGGGTGAGGGTGCAGTGTGGATTCACTAGAATGTTATTGGGGGTGAGGGTGCAGTGTGGATTCACCAGAATATTATTGGGGGTGAGGGTGCAGTGTGGATTCACCAGAATATTATTGGGGGTGAGGGTGCAGTGTGGATTCACTAGAATGTTATTGGGGGTGAGGGTGCAGTGTGGATTCACTAGAATATTATTGGGGGTGAGGGTGCAGTGTGGATTCACTAGAATGTTATTGGGGGTGAGGGTGCAGTGTGGATTCACTAGAATGTTATTGGGGGTGAGGGTGCAGTGTGGATTCAGTAGAATATTATTGGGCATGAGGGTGCAGTGTGGATTCACTGTAATGTTATTGGGGGTGAGGGTGCAGTGTGGATTCACCAGAATATTATTGGGGGTGAGGGTGCAGTGTGGATTCACTAGAATGTTATTGGGGGTGAGGGTGCAGTGTGGATTCACTAGAATGTTATTGGGGGTGAGGGTGCAGTGTGGATTCACTAGAATGTTATTGGGGGTGAGGGTGCAGTGTGGATTCACTAGAATATTATTGGGGGTGAGGGTGCAGTGTGGATTCACCAGAATATTATTGGGGGTGAGGGTGCAGTGTGGATTCACCAGAATATTATTGGGGGTGAGGGTGCAGTGTGGATTCACCAGAATATTATTGGGGGTGAGGGTGCAGTGTGGATTCACCAGAATATTATTGGGGGTGAGGGTGCAGTGTGGATTCACCAGAATGTTATTGGGGGTGAGGGTGCAGTGTGGATTCACTAGAATGTTATTGGGGGTGAGGGTGCAGTGTGGATTCACTAGAATGTTATTGGGGGTGAGGGTGCAGTGTGGATTCACTAGAATGTTATTGGGGGTGAGGGTGCAGTGTGGATTCACTAGAATGTTATTGGGGGTGAGGGTGCAGTGTGGATTCACTAGAATGTTATTGGGGGTGAGGGTGCAGTGTGGATTCACTAGAATGTTATTGGGGGTGAGGGTGCAGTGTGGATTCACTAGAATGTTATTGGGGGTGAGGGTGCAGTGTGGATTCACTAGAATGTTATTGGGGGTGAGGGTGCAGTGTGGATTCAGTAGAATATTATTGGGGGTGAGGGTGCAGTGTGGATTCACTAGAATGTTATTGGGGGTGAGGGTGCAGTGTGGATTCACCAGAATGTTATTGGGGGTGAGGGTGCAGTGTGGATTCACCAGAATGTTATTGGGGGTGAGGGTGCAGTGTGGATTCACTAGAATGTTATTGGGGGTGAGGGTGCAGTGTGGATTCACTAGAATGTTATTGGGGGTGAGGGTGCAGTGTGGATTCACTAGAATGTTACTGGGGGTGAGGGTGCAGTGTGGATTCACTAGAATGTTATTGGGGGTGAGGGTGCAGTGTGGATTCACTAGAATATTATTGGGGGTGAGGGTGCAGTGTGGATTCACCAGAATGTTATTGGGGGTGAGGGTGCAGTGTGGATTCACCAGAATATTATTGGGGGTGAGGGTGCAGTGTGGATTCACCAGAATATTATTGGGGGTGAGGGTGCAGTGTGGATTCACCAGAATATTATTGGGGGTGAGGGTGCAGTGTGGATTCACTAGAATGTTATTGGGGGTGAGGGTGCAGTGTGGATTCAGTAGAATGTTATTGGGGGTGAGGGTGCAGTGTGGATTCAACAGAATATTATTGGGGGTGAGGGTGCAGTGTGGATTCAGTAGAATGTTATTGGGGGTGAGGGTGCAGTGTGGATTCACCAGAATATTATTGGGGGTGAGGGTGCAGTGTGGATTCACCAGAATATTATTGGGGGTGAGGGTGCAGTGTGGATTCACTAGAATGTTATTGGGGGTGAGGGTGCAGTGTGGATTCAGTAGAATGTTATTGGGGGTGAGGGTGCAGTGTGGATTCACCAGAATATTATTGGGGGTGAGGGTGCAGTGTGGATTCAGTAGAATGTTATTGGGGGTGAGGGTGCAGTGTGGATTCACCAGAATATTATTGGGGGTGAGGGTGCAGTGTGGATTCACCAGAATATTATTGGGGGTGAGGGTGCAGTGTGGATTCAGTAGAATGTTATTGGGGGTGAGGGTGCAGTGTGGATTCACCAGAATATTATTGGGGGTGAGGGTGCAGTGTGGATTCACTAGAATGTTATTGGGGGTGTGGGTGCAGTGTGGATTCACTAGAATGTTATTGGGGGTGAGGGTGCAGTGTGGATTCACCAGAATATTATTGGGGGTGAGGGTGCAGTGTGGATTCACTGTAATGTTATTGGGGGTGAGGGTGCAGTGTGGATTCACCAGAATATTATTGGGGGTGAGGGTGCAGTGTGGATTCACTAGAATGTTATTGGGGGTGAGGGTGCAGTGTGGATTCACTGTAATATTATTGGGGGTGAGGGTGCAGTGTGGATTCACTAGAATGTTATTGGGGGTGAGGGTGCAGTGTGGATTCACTAGAATGTTATTGGGGGTGAGGGTGCAGTGTGGATTCACTAGAATGTTATTGGGGGTGAGGGTGCAGTGTGGATTCACCAGAATATTATTGGGGGTGAGGGTGCAGTGTGGATTCACTAGAATGTTATTGGGGGTGAGGGTGCAGTGTGGATTCACCAGAATATTATTGGGGGTGAGGGTGCAGTGTGGATTCACCAGAATATTATTGGGGGTGAGGGTGCAGTGTGGATTCACTAGAATGTTATTGGGGGTGAGGGTGCAGTGTGGATTCACCAGAATGTTATTGGGGGTGAGGGTGCAGTGTGGATTCACTAGAATGTTATTGGGGGTGAGGGTGCAGTGTGGATTCACCAGAATGTTATTGGGGGTGAGCGTGCAGTGTGGATTCACTAGAATGTTATTTGGGGGTGAGGGTGCAGTGTGGATTCACTAGAATATTATTGGGGGTGAGGGTGCAGTGTGGATTCACTAGAATGTTATTGGGGGTGAGGGTGCAGTGTGGATTCACCAGAATATTATTGGGGGTGAGGGTGCAGTGTGGATTCACTAGAATGTTATTGGGGGTGAGGGTGCAGTGTGGATTCACTACAATGTTATTGGGGGTGAGGGTGCAGTGTGGATTCACCAGAATATTATTGGGGGTGAGGGTGCAGTGTGGATTCACTAGAATGTTATTGGGGGTGAGGGTGCAGTGTGGATTCACCAGAATATTATTGGGGGTGAGGGTGCAGTGTGGATTCACTAGAATGTTATTGGGGGTGAGGGTGCAGTGTGGATTCACTAGAATGTTATTGGGGGTGAGGGTGCAGTGTGGATTCACTAGAATGTTATTGGGGGTGAGGGTGCAGTGTGGATTCACTAGAATGTTATTGGGGGTGAGGGTGCAGTGTGGATTCACTAGAATGTTATTGGGGGTGAGGGTGCAGTGTGGATTCACCAGAATATTATTGGGGGTGAGGGTGCAGTGTGGATTCACCAGAATATTATTGGGGGTGAGGGTGCAGTGTGGATTCACTAGAATGATATTGGGGGTGAGGGTGCAGTGTGGATTCACCAGAATGTTATTGGGGGTGAGGGTGCAGTGTGGATTCACTACAATGTTATTGGGGGTGAGGGTGCAGTGTGGATTCACCAGAATGTTATTGGGGGTGAGGGTGCAGTGTGGATTCAGTAGAATGTTATTGGGGATGAGGGTGCAGTGTGGATTCACTGTAATGTTATTGGGGGTGAGGGTGCAGTGTGGATTCAGTAGAATATTATTGGGGGTGAGGGTGCAGTGTGGATTCACTAGAATGTTATTGGGGGTGAGGGTGCAGTGTGGATTCACTAGAATATTATTGGGGGTGAGGGTGCAGTGTGGATTCACCAGAATGTTATTGGGGGTGAGGGTGCAGTGTGGATTCACTAGAATATTATTGGGGGTGAGGGTGCAGTGTGGATTCACCAGAATATTATTGGGGGTGAGGGTGCAGTGTGGATTCACCAGAATATTATTGGGGGTGAGGGTGCAGTGTGGATTCACCAGAATGTTATTGGGGGTGAGGGTGCAGTGTGGATTCACTACAATGTTATTGGGGGTGAGGGTGCAGTGTGGATTCACTGTAATGTTATTGGGGGTGAGGGTGCAGTATGGATTCACTAGAATGTTATTGGGGGTGAGGGTGCAGTGTGGATTCACCAGAATGTTATTGGGGGTGAGGGTGCAGTGTGGATTCAGTAGAATGTTATTGGGGGTGAGGGTGCAGTGTGGATTCACTACAATGTTATTGGGGGTGAGGGTGCAGTGTGGATTCACTAGAATGTTATTGGGGGTGAGGGTGCAGTGTGGATTCAGCAGAATGTTATTGGGGGTGAGGGTGCAGTGTGGATTCAGTAGAATGTTATTGGGGGTGAGGGTGCAGTGTGGATTCACTACAATGTTATTGGGGGTGAGGGTGCACTGTGGATTCACTAGAATGTTATTGGGGGTGAGGGTGCAGTGTGGATTCACTAGAATATTATTGGGGGTGAGGGTGCAGTGTGGATTCACTGTAATGTTATTGGGGGTGAGGGTGCAGTGTGGATTCAGTAGAATATTATTGGGGGTGAGGGTGCAGTGTGGATTCACTAGAATGTTATTGGGGGTGAGGGTGCAGTGTGGATTCACCAGAATGTTATTGGGGGTGAGGGTGCAGTGTGGATTCACCAGAATGTTATTGGGGGTGAGGGTGCAGTGTGGATTCACTAGAATATTATTGGGGGTGAGGGTGCAGTGTGGATTCACCAGAATGTTATTGGGGGTGAGGGTGCAGTGTGGATTCACCAGAATGTTATTGGGGGTGAGGGTGCAGTATGGATTCACCAGAATGTTATTGGGGGTGAGGGTGCAGTGTGGATTCACTACAATGTTATTGGGGGTGAGGGTGCAGTGTGGATTCACCAGAATGTTATTGGGGGTGAGGGTGCAGTGTGGATTCACCAGAATGTTATTGGGGGTGAGGGTGCAGTGTGGATTCACCAGAATGTTATTGGGGGTGAGGGTGCAGTGTGGATTCACTACAATGTTATTGGGGGTGAGGGTGCAGTGTGGATTCAGTAGAATGTTATTTGGGGGTGAGGGTGCAGTGTGGATTCACTACAATGTTATTGGGGGTGAGGGTGCAGTGTGGATTCACTAGAATGTTATTGGGGGTGAGGGTGCAGTGTGGATTCACTACAATGTTATTGGGGGTGAGGGTGCAGTGTGGATTCACTAGAATGTTATTGGGGGTGAGGGTGCAGTGTGGATTCACTACAATGTTATTGGGGGTGAGGGTGCAGTGTGGATTCACTAGAATGTTATTGGGGGTGAGGGTGCAGTGTGGATTCACTACAATGTTATTGGGGGTGAGGGTGCAGTGTGGATTCACCAGAATATTATTGGGGGTGAGGGTGCAGTGTGGATTCACTAGAATGTTATTGGGGGTGAGGGTGCAGTGTGGATTCACCAGAATATTATTGGGGGTGAGGGTGCAGTGTGGATTCACTAGAATATTATTGGGGGTGAGGGTGCAGTGTGGATTCACTAGAATGTTATTGGGGGTGAGGGTGCAGTGTGGATTCACTGTAATGTTATTGGGGGTGAGGTGCAGTGTGGATTCACTAGAATATTATTGGGGGTGAGGGTGCAGTGTGGATTCACCAGAATATTATTGGGGGTGAGGGTGCAGTGTGGATTCACTCGAATGTTATTGGGGGTGAGGGTGCAGTGTGGATTCACCAGAATATTATTGGGGGTGAGGGTGCAGTGTGGATTCACTAGAATATTATTGGGGGTGAGGGTGCAGTGTGGATTCACTAGAATATTATTGGGGGTGAGGGTGCAGTGTGGATTCACTAGAATGTTATTGGGGGTGAGGTGCAGTGTGGACTCACTAGAATGTTATTGGGGGTGAGGGTGCAGTGTGGATTCACTAGAATGTTATTGGGGGTGAGGTGCAGTGTGGATTCACTAGAATATTATTGGGGGTGAGGGTGCAGTGTGTATTCACTAGAATATTATTGGGGGTGAGGGTGCAGTGTGGATTCACTAGATTGTTATTGGGGGTGAGGGTGCAGTGTGGATTCACTAGAATGTTATTGGGGGTGAGGGTGCAGTGTGGATTCACTAGAATGTTATTGGGGGTGAGGGTGCAGTGTGGATTCAGTAGAATGTTATTGGGGGTGAGGGTGCAGTGTGGATTCACTAGAATGTTATTGGGGGTGAGGGTGCAGTGTGGATTCACTAGAATGTTATTGGGGGTGAGGGTGCAGTGTGGATTCAGTAGAATGTTATTGGGGGTGAGGGTGCAGTGTGGATTCACTAGAATGTTATTGGGGGTGAGGGTGCAGTGTGGATTCACTGGAATGTTATTTGGGGGTGAGGGTGCAGTGTGGATTCACTACAATGTTATTGGGGGTGAGGGTGCAGTGTGGATTCACTAGAATGTTATTGGGGGTGAGGGTGCAGTGTGGATTCACTAGAATGTTATTGGGGGTGAGGGTGCAGTGTGGATTCACTAGAATGTTATTGGGGGTGAGGGTGCAGTGTGGATTCAGTAGAATGTTATTTGGGGGTGAGGGTGCAGTGTCGATTCAGTAGAATGTTATTGGGGGTGAGGTGCAGTGTGGATTCACTAGAATATTATTGGGGGTGAGGGTGCAGTGTGGATTCACTAGAATATTATTGGGGGTGAGGGTGCAGTGTGGATTCACTAGATTGTTATTGGGGGTGAGGGTGCAGTGTGGATTCACTACAATGTTATTGGGGGTGAGGGTGCAGTGTGGATTCACTAGAATGTTATTGGGGGTGAGGGTGCAGTGTGGATTCACTAGAATGTTATTGGGGGTGAGGGTGCAGTGTGGATTCACTAGAATGTTATTGGGGGTGAGGGTGCAGTGTGGATTCACTAGAATGTTATTGGGGGTGAGGGTGCAGTGTGGATTCACTACAATGTTATTGGGGGTGAGGGTGCAGTGTGGATTCACTGTAATGTTATTGGGGGTGAGGGTGCAGTATGGATTCACTAGAATGTTATTGGGGGTGAGGGTGCAGTGTGGATTCACTAGAATGTTATTGGGGGTGAGGGTGCAGTGTGGATTCACTACAATGTTATTGGGGGTGAGGGTGCAGTGTGGATTCACTGTAATGTTATTGGGGGTGAGGGTGCAGTATGGATTCACTAGAATGTTATTGGGGGTGAGGGTGCAGTGTGGATTCACCAGAATGTTATTGGGGGTGAGGGTGCAGTGTGGATTCAGTAGAATGTTATTGGGGGTGAGGGTGCAGTGTGGATTCACTACAATGTTATTGGGGGTGAGGGTGCAGTGTGGATTCACTAGAATGTTATTGGGGGTGAGGGTGCAGTGTGGATTCAGCAGAATGTTATTGGGGGTGAGGGTGCAGTGTGGATTCAGTAGAATGTTATTGGGGGTGAGGGTGCAGTGTGGATTCACTACAATGTTATTGGGGGTGAGGGTGCACTGTGGATTCACTAGAATGTTATTGGGGGTGAGGGTGCAGTGTGGATTCACTAGAATATTATTGGGGGTGAGGGTGCAGTGTGGATTCACTGTAATGTTATTGGGGGTGAGGGTGCAGTGTGGATTCAGTAGAATATTATTGGGGGTGAGGGTGCAGTGTGGATTCACTAGAATGTTATTGGGGGTGAGGGTGCAGTGTGGATTCACCAGAATGTTATTGGGGGTGAGGGTGCAGTGTGGATTCACCAGAATGTTATTGGGGGTGAGGGTGCAGTGTGGATTCACTAGAATATTATTGGGGGTGAGGGTGCAGTGTGGATTCACCAGAATGTTATTGGGGGTGAGGGTGCAGTGTGGATTCACCAGAATGTTATTGGGGGTGAGGGTGCAGTATGGATTCACCAGAATGTTATTGGGGGTGAGGGTGCAGTGTGGATTCACTACAATGTTATTGGGGGTGAGGGTGCAGTGTGGATTCACCAGAATGTTATTGGGGGTGAGGGTGCAGTGTGGATTCACCAGAATGTTATTGGGGGTGAGGGTGCAGTGTGGATTCACCAGAATGTTATTGGGGGTGAGGGTGCAGTGTGGATTCACTACAATGTTATTGGGGGTGAGGGTGCAGTGTGGATTCAGTAGAATGTTATTTGGGGGTGAGGGTGCAGTGTGGATTCACTACAATGTTATTGGGGGTGAGGGTGCAGTGTGGATTCACTAGAATGTTATTGGGGGTGAGGGTGCAGTGTGGATTCACTACAATGTTATTGGGGGTGAGGGTGCAGTGTGGATTCACTAGAATGTTATTGGGGGTGAGGGTGCAGTGTGGATTCACTACAATGTTATTGGGGGTGAGGGTGCAGTGTGGATTCACTAGAATGTTATTGGGGGTGAGGGTGCAGTGTGGATTCACTACAATGTTATTGGGGGTGAGGGTGCAGTGTGGATTCACCAGAATATTATTGGGGGTGAGGGTGCAGTGTGGATTCACTAGAATGTTATTGGGGGTGAGGGTGCAGTGTGGATTCACCAGAATATTATTGGGGGTGAGGGTGCAGTGTGGATTCACTAGAATATTATTGGGGGTGAGGGTGCAGTGTGGATTCACTAGAATGTTATTGGGGGTGAGGGTGCAGTGTGGATTCACTGTAATGTTATTGGGGGTGAGGTGCAGTGTGGATTCACTAGAATATTATTGGGGGTGAGGGTGCAGTGTGGATTCACCAGAATATTATTGGGGGTGAGGGTGCAGTGTGGATTCACTCGAATGTTATTGGGGGTGAGGGTGCAGTGTGGATTCACCAGAATATTATTGGGGGTGAGGGTGCAGTGTGGATTCACTAGAATATTATTGGGGGTGAGGGTGCAGTGTGGATTCACTAGAATATTATTGGGGGTGAGGGTGCAGTGTGGATTCACTAGAATGTTATTGGGGGTGAGGTGCAGTGTGGACTCACTAGAATGTTATTGGGGGTGAGGGTGCAGTGTGGATTCACTAGAATGTTATTGGGGGTGAGGTGCAGTGTGGATTCACTAGAATATTATTGGGGGTGAGGGTGCAGTGTGTATTCACTAGAATATTATTGGGGGTGAGGGTGCAGTGTGGATTCACTAGATTGTTATTGGGGGTGAGGGTGCAGTGTGGATTCACTAGAATGTTATTGGGGGTGAGGGTGCAGTGTGGATTCACTAGAATGTTATTGGGGGTGAGGGTGCAGTGTGGATTCAGTAGAATGTTATTGGGGGTGAGGGTGCAGTGTGGATTCACTAGAATGTTATTGGGGGTGAGGGTGCAGTGTGGATTCACTAGAATGTTATTGGGGGTGAGGGTGCAGTGTGGATTCAGTAGAATGTTATTGGGGGTGAGGGTGCAGTGTGGATTCACTAGAATGTTATTGGGGGTGAGGGTGCAGTGTGGATTCACTGGAATGTTATTTGGGGGTGAGGGTGCAGTGTGGATTCACTACAATGTTATTGGGGGTGAGGGTGCAGTGTGGATTCACTAGAATGTTATTGGGGGTGAGGGTGCAGTGTGGATTCAGTAGAATATTATTGGGGGTGAGGGTGCAGTGTGGATTAACTAGAATGTTATTGGGGGTGAGGGTGCAGGGTGGATTCACCAGAATATTATTGGGGGTGAGGGTGCAGTGTGGATTCACTAGAATATTATTGGGGGTGAGGGTGCAGTGTGGATTCACTAGAATATTATTGGGGGTGAGGGTGCAGTGTGGATTCACTAGAATGTTATTGGGGGTGAGGGTGCAGTGTGGATTCACTAGAATATTATTGGGGGTGAGGGTGCAGAGTGGATTCACCAGAATATTATTGGGGGTGAGGGTGCAGTGTGGATTCACTAGAATATTATTGGGGGTGAGGGTGCAGTGTGGATTCACTAGATTGTTATTGGGGGTGAGGGTGCAGTGTGGATTCACTAGAATGTTATTGGGGGTGAGGGTGCAGTGTGGATTCACTACAATGTTATTGGGGGTGAGGGTGCAGTGTGGATTCACTAGATTGTTATTGGGGGTGAGGGTGCAGTGTGGATTCACTAGAATGTTATTTGGGGGTGAGGGTGCGGTGTGGATTCACTCGAATGTTATTGGGGGTGAGGGTGCAGTTTGGATTCACTCGAATGTTATTGGGGGTGAGGGTGCAGTGTGGATTCACTGCAATGTTATTGGGGGTGAGGGTGCAGTGTGGATTCACTAGATTGTTATTGGGGGTGAGGGTGCAGTGTGGATTCACTAGAATGTTATTTGGGGGTGAGGGTGCGGTGTGGATTCACTCGAATGTTATTGGGGGTGAGGGTGCAGTTTGGATTCACTCGAATGTTATTGGGGGTGAGGGTGCAGTGTGGATTCACTGCAATGTTATTGGGGGTGAGGGTGCAGTGTGGATTCACTCGAATGTTATTGGGGGTGAGGGTGCAGTGTGGATTCACTCGAATGTTATTGGGGGTGAGGGTGCAGTGTGGATTCAGTAGAATGTTATTGGGGGTGAGGGTGCAGTGTGGATTCACTCGAATATTATTGGGGGTGAGGGTGCAGTGTGGATTCACCAGAATGTTATTGGGGGTGAGGGTGCAGTGTGGATTCACTAGAATATTATTGGGGGTGAGGGTGCAGTGTGGATTCACTAGAATATTATTTGGGGGTGAGGGTGCAGTGTGGATTCACTAGAATATTATTTGGGGGTGAGGGTGCAGTGTGGATTCACTAGAATGTTATTTGGGGGTGAGGGTGCGGTGTGGATTCACCAGAATGTTATTGGGGGTGAGGGTGCAGTGTGGATTCACTCGAATATTATTGGGGGTGAGGGTGCAGTGTGGATTCACCAGAATGTTATTGGGGGTGAGGGTGCAGTGTGGATTCACTAGAATGTTATTGGGGGTGAGGGTGCAGTGTGGATTCACTAGATTGTTATTGGGGGTGAGGGTGCAGTGTGGATTCACTAGAATGTTATTTGGGGGTGAGGGTGCGGTGTGGATTCACTCGAATGTTATTGGGGGTGAGGGTGCAGTTTGGATTCACTCGAATGTTATTGGGGGTGAGGGTGCAGTGTGGATTCACTGCAATGTTATTGGGGGTGAGGGTGCAGTGTGGATTCACTCGAATGTTATTGGGGGTGAGGGTGCAGTGTGGATTCACTCGAATGTTATTGGGGGTGAGGGTGCAGTGTGGATTCAGTAGAATGTTATTGGGGGTGAGGGTGCAGTGTGGATTCACTCGAATATTATTGGGGGTGAGGGTGCAGTGTGGATTCACCAGAATGTTATTGGGGGTGAGGGTGCAGTGTGGATTCACTAGAATATTATTGGGGGTGAGGGTGCAGTGTGGATTCACTAGAATATTATTTGGGGGTGAGGGTGCAGTGTGGATTCACTAGAATATTATTTGGGGGTGAGGGTGCAGTGTGGATTCACTAGAATGTTATTTGGGGGTGAGGGTGCGGTGTGGATTCACCAGAATGTTATTGGGGGTGAGGGTGCAGTGTGGATTCACTCGAATATTATTGGGGGTGAGGGTGCAGTGTGGATTCACCAGAATGTTATTGGGGGTGAGGGTGCAGTGTGGATTCACTAGAATATTATTGGGGGTGAGGGTGCAGTGTGGATTCACCAGAATGTTATTGGGGGTGAGGGTGCAGTGTGGATTCACTAGAATATTATTGGGGGTGAGGGTGCAGTGTGGATTCACCAGAATATTATTGGGGGTGAGGGTGCAGTGTGGATTCACCAGAATGTTATTGGGGGTGAGGGTGCAGTGTGGATTCACTAGAATGTTATTGGGGGTGAGGGTGCAGTGTGGATTCACCAGAATGTTATTGGGGGTGAGGGTGCAGTGTGGATTCACTCGAATATTATTGGGGGTGAGGGTGCAGTGTGGATTCAGTAGAATGTTATTGGGGGTGAGGGTGCAGTGTGGATTCACTAGAATATTATTGGGGGTGAGGGTGCAGTGTGGATTCACCAGAATGTTATTGGGGGTGAGGGTGCAGTGTGGATTCACTCGAATATTATTGGGGGTGAGGGTGCAGTGTGGATTCACTTGAATATTATTGGGGGTGAGGGTGCAGTGTGGATTCACTCGAATATTATTGGGGGTGAGGGTGCAGTGTGGATTCACCAGAATGTTATTGGGGGTGAGGGTGCAGTGTGGATTCACTAGAATATTATTGGGGGTGAGGGTGCAGTGTGGATTCACTACAATATTATTGGGGGTGAGGGTGCAGTGTGGATTCACTACAATATTATTGGGGGTGAGGGTGCAGTGTGGATTCACTACAATATTATTGGGGGTGAGGGTGCAGTGTGGATTCACTAGAATGTTATTGGGGGTGAGGGTGCAGTGTGGATTTACTAGAATGTTATTGGGGGTGAGGGTGCAGTGTGTATTCACTAGAATGTTATTTGGGGTGAGGGTGCAGTGTGGATTCACTACAATGTTATTGGGGGTGAGGGTGCAGTGTGGATTCACTAGAATATTATTGGGGATGAGGGTGCAGTGTGGATTCACTGTAATGTTATTGGGGGTGAGGGTGCAGTGTGGATTCACTAGAATATTATTGGGGGTGAGGGTGCAGTGTGGATTCACTAGATTGTTATTGGGGGTGAGGGTGCAGTGTGGATTCACTAGAATGTTATTGGGGGTGAGGGTGCAGTGTGGATTCACTAGAATATTATTGGGGGTGAGGGTGCAGTGTGGATTCACTAGAATATTATTGGGGGTGAGGGTGCAGTGTGGATTCACTAGAATGTTATTGGGGGTGAGGGTGCAGTGTGGATTCACTAGAATATTATTGGGGGTGAGGGTGCAGTGTGGATTCACTAGAATATTATTGGGGGTGAGGGTGCAGTGTGGATTCACTAGAATGTTATTGGGGGTGAGGGTGCAGTGTGGATTCACTAGAATATTATTGGGGGTGAGGGTGCAGTGTGGATTCACTAGAATGTTATTGGGGGTGAGGGTGCAGTGTGGATTCACTAGAATATTATTGGGGGTGAGGGTGCAGTGTGGATTCACTAGAATATTATTGGGGGTGAGGGTGCAGTGTGGATTCACTAGATTGTTATTGGGGGTGAGGGTGCAGTGTGGATTCACTAGATTGTTATTAGGGGTGAGGGTGCAGTGTGGATTCACTAGAATGTTATTGGGGGTGAGGGTGCAGTGTGGATTCACTGTAATGTTATTGGGGGTGAGGGTGCAGTGTGGATTCACTGTAATGTTATTGGGGGTGAGGGTGCAGTGTGGATTCACTGTAATGTTATTGGGGGTGAGGGTGCAGTGTGGATTCACTACAATGTTATTGGGGGTGAGGGTGCAGTGTGGATTCACTAGAATATTATTGGGGGTGAGGGTGCAGTGTGGATTCACTGTAATGTTATTGGGGGTGAGGGTGCAGTGTGGATTCACTACAATGTTATTGGGGGTGAGGGTGCAGTGTGGATTCACTAGAATGTTATTGGGGGTGAGGGTGCAGTGTGGATTCACTAGAATGTTATTGGGGGTGAGGGTGCAGTGTGGATTCACTAGAATGTTATTGGGGGTGAGGGTGCAGTGTGGATTCACTGTAATGTTATTGGGGGTGAGGGTGCAGTGTGGATTCACTACAATGTTATTGGGGGTGAGGGTGCAGTGTGGATTCACTAGAATGTTATTGGGGGTGAGGGTGCAGTGTGGATTCACTGTAATGTTACTGGGGGTGAGGGTGCAGTGTGGATTCACTGTAATGTTACTGGGGGTGAGGGTGCAGTGTGGATTCACTGTAATGTTACTGGGGGTGAGGGTGCAGTGTGGATTCACTACAATGTTATTGGGGGTGAGGGTGCAGTGTGGATTCACTAGAATGTTATTGGGGGTGAGGGTGCAGTGTGGATTCACTGTAATGTTACTGGGGGTGAGGGTGCAGTGTGGATTCACTGTAATGTTACTGGGGGTGAGGGTGCAGTGTGGATTCACTACAATGTTATTGGGGGTGAGGGTGCAGTGTGGATTCACTAGAATGTTATTGGGGGTGAGGGTGCAGTGTGGATTCACTGTAATGTTACTGGGGGTGAGGGTGCAGTGTGGATTCACTGTAATGTTACTGGGGGTGAGGGTGCAGTGTGGATTCACTGTAATGTTACTGGGGGTGAGGGTGCAGTGTGGATTCACTGTAATGTTATTGGGGGTGAGGGTGCAGTGTGGATTCACTAGAATGTTATTGGGGGTGAGGGTGCAGTGTGGATTCACTAGAATGTTATTGGGGGTGAGGGTGCAGTGTGGATTCAGTAGAATGTTATTGGGGGTGAGGGTGCAGTGTGGATTCACTAGAATGTTATTGGGGGTGAGGGTGCAGTGTGGATTCACTCTAATGTTATTGGGGGTGAGGGTGCAGTGTGGATTCACTAGAATGTTACTGGGGGTGAGGGTGCAGTGTGGATTCACTCTAATGTTATTGGGGGTGAGGGTGCAGTGTGGATTCACTAGAATGTTATTGGGGGTGAGGGTGCAGTGTGGATTCATTAGAATATTATTGGGGGTGAGGGTGCAGTGTGGATTCACTAGAATGTTATTGGGGGTGAGGGTGCAGTGTGGATTCACTAGAATATTATTGGGGGTGAGGGTGCAGTGTGGATTCACTCTAATGTTATTGGGGGTGAGGGTGCAGTGTGGATTCACTCTAATGTTATTGGGGGTGAGGGTGCAGTGTGGATTCACCAGAATATTATTGGGGGTGAGGGTGCAGTGTGGATTCACTAGAATGTTATTGGGGGTGAGGGTGCAGTGTGGATTCACTGTAATGTTATTGGGGGTGAGGGTGCAGTGTGGATTCACTAGAATATTATTGGGGGTGAGGGTGCAGTGTGGATTCACTCTAATGTTATTGGGGGTGAGGGTGCAGTGTGGATTCACTCTAATGTTATTGGGGGTGAGGGTGCAGTGTGGATTCACTCTAATGTTATTGGGGGTGAGGGTGCAGTGTGGATTCACCAGAATATTATTGGGGGTGAGGGTGCAGTGTGGATTCACTAGAATGTTATTGGGGGTGAGGGTGCAGTGTGGATTCAGTAGAATGTTATTTGGGGGTGAGGGTGCAGTGTGGATTCACTAGAATGTTATTGGGGGTGAGGGTGCAGTGTGGATTCACCAGAATATTATTGGGGGTGAGGGTGCAGTGTGGATTCACTTGAATATTATTGGGGGTGAGGGTGCAGTGTGGATTCACTAGAATGTTATTGGGGGTGAGGGTGCAGTGTGGATTCACTGTAATGTTATTGGGGGTGAGGGTGCAGTGTGGATTCACTAGAATGTTATTGGGGGTGAGGGTGCGAGTGTGGATTCACTAGAATGTTATTGGGGGTGAGGGTGCAGTGTGGATTCACTAGAATGTTATTGGGGGTGAGGGTGCAGTGTGGATTCACTAGAATATTATTGGGGGTGAGGGTGCAGTGTGGATTCACTGTAATGTTATTGGGGGTGAGGGTGCAGTGTGGATTCACTAGAATGTTATTGGGGGTGAGGGTGCAGTGTGGATTCACTAGAATGTTATTGGGGGTGAGGGTGCAGTGTGGATTCACTAGAATGTTATTGGGGGTGAGGGTAGAGTGTGGATTCACTGTAATGTTATTGGGGGTGAGGGTGCAGTGTGGATTCACTAGAATGTTATTGGGGGTGAGGGTGCAGTGTGGATTCACTAGAATGTTATTGGGGGTGAGGGTGCAGTGTGGATTCACTAGAATGTTATTGGGGGTGAGGGTGCAGTGTGGATTCACTAGAATGTTATTGGGGGTGAGGGTGCAGTGTGGATTCACTGTAATGTTATTGGGGGTGAGGGTGCAGTGTGGATTCACTAGAATATTATTGGGGGTGAGGGTGCAGTGTGGATTCACTGGAATGTTATTGGGGGTGAGGGTGCAGTGTGGATTCACTAGAATGTTATTGGGGGTGAGGGTGCAGTGTGGATTCACCAGAATGTTATTGGGGGTGAGGGTGCAGTGTGGATTCACTAGAATATTATTGGGGGTGAGGGTGCAGTGTGGATTCACTGTAATGTTATTGGGGGTGAGGGTGCAGTGTGGATTCACTGTAATGTTATTGGGGGTGAGGGTGCAGTGTGGATTCACCAGAATGTTATTGGGGGTGAGGGTGCAGTGTGGATTCACTAGAATATTATTGGGGGTGAGGGTGCAGTGTGGATTCACCAGAATGTTATTGGGGGTGAGGGTGCAGTGTGGATTCACTGTAATGTTATTGGGGGTGAGGGTGCAGTGTGGATTCACTAGAATATTATTGGGGGTGAGGGTGCAGTGTGGATTCACTAGAATATTATTGGGGGTGAGGGTGCGGTGTGGATTCACCAGAATGTTATTGGGGGTGAGGGTGCAGTGTGGATTCACTAGAATATTATTGGGGGTGAGGGTGCAGTGTGGATTCACTGTAATGTTATTGGGGGTGAGGGTGCAGTGTGGATTCACCAGAATGTTATTGGGGGTGAGGGTGCATTGTGGATTCACCAGAATGTTATTGGGGGTGAGGGTGCAGTGTGGATTCACTGTAATGTTATTGGGGGTGAGGGTGCAGTGTGGATTCACTAGAATATTATTGGGGGTGAGGGTGCAGTGTGGATTCACTGTAATGTTATTGGGGGTGAGGGTGCAGTGTGGATTCACCAGAATGTTATTGGGGGTGAGGGTGCAGTGTGGATTCACCAGAATGTTATTGGGGGTGAGGGTGCAGTGTGGATTCACTAGAATATTATTGGGGGTGAGGGTGCAGTGTGGATTCACTAGAATATTATTGGGGGTGAGGGTGCAGTGTGGATTCACTGTAATGTTATTGGGGGTGAGGGTGCAGTGTGGATTCACTAGAATATTATTGGGGGTGAGGGTGCAGTGTGGATTCACTGTAATGTTATTGGGGGTGAGGGTGCAGTCTGGATTCACCAGAATGTTATTGGGGGTGAGGGTGCAGTGTGGATTCACTAGAATATTATTGGGGGTGAGGGTGCAGTGTGGATTCACTGTAATGTTATTGGGGGTGAGGGTGCAGTGTGGATTCACTAGAATATTATTGGGGGTGAGGGTGCAGTGTGGATTCACTAGAATATTATTGGGGGTGAGGGTGCGGTGTGGATTCACCAGAATGTTATTGGGGGTGAGGGTGCAGTGTGGATTCACTAGAATATTATTGGGGGTGAGGGTGCAGTGTGGATTCACTGTAATGTTATTGGGGGTGAGGGTGCAGTGTGGATTCACCAGAATGTTATTGGGGGTGAGGGTGCATTGTGGATTCACCAGAATGTTATTGGGGGTGAGGGTGCAGTGTGGATTCACTGTAATGTTATTGGGGGTGAGGGTGCAGTGTGGATTCACTAGAATATTATTGGGGGTGAGGGTGCAGTGTGGATTCACTGTAATGTTATTGGGGGTGAGGGTGCAGTGTGGATTCACCAGAATGTTATTGGGGGTGAGGGTGCAGTGTGGATTCACCAGAATGTTATTGGGGGTGAGGGTGCAGTGTGGATTCACTAGAATATTATTGGGGGTGAGGGTGCAGTGTGGATTCACTAGAATATTATTGGGGGTGAGGGTGCAGTGTGGATTCACTGTAATGTTATTGGGGGTGAGGGTGCAGTGTGGATTCACTAGAATATTATTGGGGGTGAGGGTGCAGTGTGGATTCACTGTAATGTTATTGGGGGTGAGGGTGCAGTCTGGATTCACCAGAATGTTATTGGGGGTGAGGGTGCAGTGTGGATTCACTAGAATATTATTGGGGGTGAGGGTGCAGTGTGGATTCACTAGAATATTATTGGGGGTGAGGGTGCAGTGTGGATTCACTGTAATGTTATTGGGGGTGAGGCTGCAGTGTGGATTCACCAGAATGTTATTGGGGGTGAGGGTGCAGTGTGGATTCACTAGAATATTATTGGGGGTGAGGGTGCAGTGTGGATTCACTAGAATATTATTGGGGGTGAGGGTGCAGTGTGGATTCACTAGAATATTATTGGGGGTGAGGGTGCAGTGTGGATTCACTAGAATGTTATTGGGGGTGAGGGTGCAGTGTGGATTCACTACAATGTTATTGGGGGTGAGGGTGCAGTGTGGATTCACCAGAATATTATTGGGGGTGAGGGTGCAGTGTGGATTCACTCGAATATTATTGGGGGTGAGGGTGCAGTGTGGATTCACTACAATGTTATTGGGGGTGAGGGTGCAGTGTGGATTCACTAGAATATTATTGGGGGTGAGGGTGCAGTGTGGATTCACTAGAATGTTATTGGGGGTGAGGGTGCAGTGTGGATTCACTACAATGTTATTGGGGGTTAGGGTGCAGTGTGGATTCACTAGAATATTATTGGGGGTGAGGGTGCAGTGTGGATTCACTAGAATATTATTGGGGGTGAGGGTGCAGTGTGGATTCACTAGAATGTTATTGGGGGTGAGGGTGCAGTGTGGATTCACTAGAATGTTATTGGGGGTGAGGGTGCAGTGTGGATTCACTACAATGTTATTGGGGGTGAGGGTGCAGTGTGGATTCACTAGAATGTTATTGGGGGTGAGGGTGCAGTGTGGATTCACTACAATGTTATTGGGGGTGAGGGTGCAGTGTGGATTCACTAGAATGTTATTGGGGGTGAGGGTGCAGTGTGGATTCACTAGAATATTATTGGGGGTGAGGGTGCAGTGTGGATTCACCAGAATGTTATTGGGGGTGAGGGTGCAGTGTGGATTCACTCGAATATTATTGGGGGTGAGGGTGCAGTGTGGATTCACCAGAATGTTATTGGGGGTGACGGTGCAGTGTGGATTCAGTAGAATGTTATTGGGGGTGAGGGTGCAGTGTGGATTCAGTAGAATGTTATTGGGGGTGAGGGTGCAGTGTGGATTCACTAGAATGTTATTGGGGGTGAGGGTGCAGTGTGGATTCAGTAGAATGTTATTGGGGGTGAGGGTGCAGTGTGGATTCACTAGAATGTTATTGAGGGTGAGGGTGCGAGTGTGGATTCACTAGAATATTATTGGGGGTGAGGGTGCAGTGTGGATTCACTAGAATATTATTGGGGGTGAGGGTGCAGTGTGGATTCAGTAGAATGTTATTGGGGGTGAGGGTGCAGTGTGGATTCACTAGAATGTTATTGGGGGTGAGGGTGCAGTGTGGATTCAGTAGAATGTTATTGGGGGTGAGGCTGCAGTGTGGATTCAGTAGAATGTCATTGGGGGTGAGGGTGCAGTGTGGATTCACTAGAATATTATTGGGGGTGAGGGTGCAGTGTGGATTCAGTAGAATATTATTGGGGGTGAGGGTGCAGTGTGGATTCACTAGAATGTTATTGGGGGTGCGGGTGCAGTGTGGATTCACTAGAATGTTATTGGGGGTGAGGGTGCAGTGTGGATTCACTAGAATATTATTGGGGGTGAGGGTGCAGTGTGGATTCACTAGAATATTATTGGGGGTGAGGGTGCAGTGTGGATTCAGTAGAATGTTATTGGGGGTGAGGGTGCAGTGTGGATTCACTAGAATGTTATTGGGGGTGAGGGTGCAGTGTGGATTCACTGGAATGTTATTGAGGGTGAGGGTGCAGTGTGGATTCACTAGAATATTATTGGGGGTGAGGGTGCAGTGTGGATTCAGTAGAATATTATTGGGGGTGAGGGTGCAGTGTGGATTCACTAGAATGTTATTGGGGGTGAGGGTGCAGTGTGGATTCACTAGAATATTATTGGGGGTGAGGGTGCAGTGTGGATTCACTAGAATATTATTGGGGGTGAGGGTGCAGTGTGGATTCACTGTAATGTTATTGGGGGTGAGGGTGCAGTGTGGATTCACTGTAATGTTATTGGGGGTGAGGGTGCAGTGTGGATTCACGAGAATGTTATTGGGGGTGAGGGTGCAGTGTGGATTCACTGTAATGTTATTGGGGGTGAGGGTGCAGTGTGGATTCACTGTAATGTTATTGGGGGTGAGGGTGCAGTGTGGATTCACTAGAATGTTATTGGGGGTGAGGGTGCAGTGTGGATTCACGAGAATGTTATTGGGGGTGAGGGTGCAGTGTGGATTCAGTAGAATGTTATTGGGGGTGAGGGTGCAGTGTGGATTCACTGTAATGTTATTGGGGGTGAGGGTGCAGTGTGGATTCACTGTAATGTTATTGGGGGTGAGGGTGCAGTGTGGATTCACTAGAATGTTATTGGGGGTGAGGGTGCAGTGTGGAATCACTAGAATGTTATTGGGGGTGAGGGTGCAGTGTGGATTCACTAGAATGTTATTGGGGGTGAGGGTGCAGTGTGGATTCACGAGAATGTTATTGGGGGTGAGGGTGCAGTGTGGATTCAGTAGAATGTTATTGGGGGTGAGGGTGCAGTGTGGATTCAGTAGAATGTTATTGGGGGTGAGGGTGCAGTGTGGATTCACTGGAATGTTATTGGGGGTGAGGGTGCAGTGTGGATTCAGTAGAATGTTATTGGGGGTGAGGGTGCAGTGTGGATTCACTGGAATGTTATTGGGGGTGAGGGTGCAGTGTGGATTCACTAGAATGTTATTGGGGGTGAGGGTGCAGTGTGGATTCAGTAGAATGTTATTGGGGGTGAGGGTGCAGTGTGGATTCACTAGAATGTTATTGGGGATGAGGGTGCAGTGTGGATTCACTAGAATATTATTGGGGGTGAGGGTGCAGTGTGGATTCACTAGAATGTTATTTGGGGGTGAGGGTGCAGTGTGGATTCACTAGAATGTTATTGGGGGTGAGGGTGCAGTGTGGATTCACTAGAATGTTATTGGGGGTGAGGGTGCAGTGTGGATTCACTAGAATGTTATTGGGGGTGAGGGTGCAGTGTGGATTCACTGTAATGTTATTGGGGGTGAGGGTGCAGTGTGGATTCACCAGAATATTATTGGGGGTGAGGGTGCAGTGTGGATTCACTAGAATGTTATTGGGGGTGAGGGTGCAGTGTGGATTCACTAGAATGTTATTGGGGGTGAGGGTGCAGTGTGGATTCACCAGAATATTATTGGGGGTGAGGGTGCAGTGTGGATTCACCAGAATATTATTGGGGGTGAGGGTGCAGTGTGGATTCACTAGAATGTTATTGGGGGTGAGGGTGCAGTGTGGATTCACTAGAATGTTATTGGGGGTGAGGGTGCAGTGTGGATTCACCAGAATATTATTGGGGGTGAGGGTGCAGTGTGGATTCACCAGAATGTTATTGGGGGTGAGGGTGCAGTGTGGATTCACTAGAATGTTATTGGGGGTGAGGGTGCAGTGTGGATTCACCAGAATGTTATTGGGGGTGAGGGTGCAGTGTGGATTCACCAGAATGTTATTGGGGGTGAGGGTGCAGTGTGGATTCACTAGAATGTTATTGGGGGTGAGGGTGCAGTGTGGATTCACTAGAATGTTATTGGGGGTGAGGGTGCAGTGTGGATTCACCAGAATATTATTGGGGGTGAGGGTGCAGTGTGGATTCACCAGAATATTATTGGGGGTGAGGGTGCAGTGTGGATTCACTAGAATGTTATTTGGGGGTGAGGGTGCAGTGTGGATTCACCAGAATATTATTGGGGGTGAGGGTGCAGTGTGGATTCACTAGAATGTTATTGGGGGTGAGGGTGCAGTGTGGATTCACTAGAATATTATTGGGGGTGAGGGTGCAGTGTGGATTCACTAGAATGTTATTGGGGGTGAGGGTGCAGTGCGGATTCACTAGAATATTATTGGGGGTGAGGGTGCAGTGTGGATTCACCAGAATGTTATTGGGGGTGAGGGTGCAGTGTGGATTCACCAGAATGTTATTGGGGGTGAGGGTGCAGTGTGGATTCACTACAATGTTATTGGGGGTGAGGGTGCAGTGTGGATTCACCAGAATGTTATTGGGGGTGAGGGTGCAGTGTGGATTCACTAGAATATTATTGGGGGTGAGGGTGCAGTGTGGATTCACTAGATTGTTATTGGGGGTGAGGGTGCAGTGTGGATTCACCAGAATGTTATTGGGGGTGAGGGTGCAGTGTGGATTCACTAGATTGTTATTGGGGGTGAGGGTGCAGTGTGGATTCACTAGAATGTTATTGGGGGTGAGGGTGCAGTGTGGATTCACTAGAATGTTATTGGGGGTGAGGGTGCAGTGTGGATTCACTAGAATGTTATTGGGGGTGAGGGTGCAGTGTGGATTCACTAGAATGTTATTGGGGGTGAGGGTGCAGTGTGGATTCACTAGAATGTTATTGGGGGTGAGGGTGCAGTGTGGATTCACTAGAATATTATTGGGGGTGAGGGTGCAGTGTGGAGTCACCAGAATATTATTGGGGGTGAGGGTGAAGTGTGGATTCACTGTAATGTTATTGGGGGTGAGGGTGCAGTGTGGATTCACTAGAATATTATTGGGGGTGAGGGTGCAGTGTGGATTCACTAGAATGTTATTTGGGGGTGAGGGTGCAGTGTGGATTCACCAGAATATTATTGGGGGTGAGGGTGCAGTGTGGATTCACCAGAATATTATTGGGGGTGTGGGTGCAGTGTGGATTCACTAGAATATTATTGGGGGTGAGGGTGCAGTGTGGATTCACCAGAATATTATTGGGGGTGAGGGTGCAGTGTGGATTCACCAGAATATTATTGGGGGTGAGGGTGCAGTGTGGATTCACTAGAATGTTATTGGGGGTGAGGGTGCAGTGTGGATTCACCAGAATATTATTGGGGGTGAGGGTGCAGTGTTTGGTTCACTAGAATGTTATTGGGGGTGAGGGTGCAGTGTGGATTCACTAGATTGTTATTGGGGGTGAGGGTGCAGTGTGGATTCACCAGAATGTTATTGGGGGTGAGGGTGCAGTGTGGATTCACTAGAATGTTATTGGGGGTGAGGGTGCAGTGTGGAATCACTAGAATGTTATTGGGGGTGAGGGTGCAGTGTGGATTCACTAGAATGTTATTGGGGGTGAGGGTGCAGTGTGGATTCACGAGAATGTTATTGGGGGTGAGGGTGCAGTGTGGATTCAGTAGAATGTTATTGGGGGTGAGGGTGCAGTGTGGATTCAGTAGAATGTTATTGGGGGTGAGGGTGCAGTGTGGATTCACTGGAATGTTATTGGGGGTGAGGGTGCAGTGTGGATTCAGTAGAATGTTATTGGGGGTGAGGGTGCAGTGTGGATTCACTGGAATGTTATTGGGGGTGAGGGTGCAGTGTGGATTCACTAGAATGTTATTGGGGGTGAGTGTGCAGTGTGGATTCAGTAGAATGTTATTGGGGGTGAGGGTGCAGTGTGGATTCACTAGAATGTTATTGGGGATGAGGGTGCAGTGTGGATTCACTAGAATATTATTGGGGGTGAGGGTGCAGTGTGGATTCACTAGAATGTTATTTGGGGGTGAGGGTGCAGTGTGGATTCACTAGAATGTTATTGGGGGTGAGGGTGCAGTGTGGATTCACTAGAATGTTATTGGGGGTGAGGGTGCAGTGTGGATTCACTAGAATGTTATTGGGGGTGAGGGTGCAGTGTGGATTCACTGTAATGTTATTGGGGGTGAGGGTGCAGTGTGGATTCACCAGAATATTATTGGGGGTGAGGGTGCAGTGTGGATTCACTAGAATGTTATTGGGGGTGAGGGTGCAGTGTGGATTCACTAGAATGTTATTGGGGGTGAGGGTGCAGTGTGGATTCACCAGAATATTATTGGGGGTGAGGGTGCAGTGTGGATTCACCAGAATATTATTGGGGGTGAGGGTGCAGTGTGGATTCACTAGAATGTTATTGGGGGTGAGGGTGCAGTGTGGATTCACTAGAATGTTATTGGGGGTGAGGGTGCAGTGTGGATTCACCAGAATATTATTGGGGGTGAGGGTGCAGTGTGGATTCACCAGAATGTTATTGGGGGTGAGGGTGCAGTGTGGATTCACTAGAATGTTATTGGGGGTGAGGGTGCAGTGTGGATTCACCAGAATGTTATTGGGGGTGAGGGTGCAGTGTGGATTCACCAGAATGTTATTGGGGGTGAGGGTGCAGTGTGGATTCACTAGAATGTTATTGGGGGTGAGGGTGCAGTGTGGATTCACTAGAATGTTATTGGGGGTGAGGGTGCAGTGTGGATTCACCAGAATATTATTGGGGGTGAGGGTGCAGTGTGGATTCACCAGAATATTATTGGGGGTGAGGGTGCAGTGTGGATTCACTAGAATGTTATTTGGGGGTGAGGGTGCAGTGTGGATTCACCAGAATATTATTGGGGGTGAGGGTGCAGTGTGGATTCACTAGAATGTTATTGGGGGTGAGGGTGCAGTGTGGATTCACTAGAATATTATTGGGGGTGAGGGTGCAGTGTGGATTCACTAGAATGTTATTGGGGGTGAGGGTGCAGTGCGGATTCACTAGAATATTATTGGGGGTGAGGGTGCAGTGTGGATTCACCAGAATGTTATTGGGGGTGAGGGTGCAGTGTGGATTCACCAGAATGTTATTGGGGGTGAGGGTGCAGTGTGGATTCACTACAATGTTATTGGGGGTGAGGGTGCAGTGTGGATTCACCAGAATGTTATTGGGGGTGAGGGTGCAGTGTGGATTCACTAGAATATTATTGGGGGTGAGGGTGCAGTGTGGATTCACTAGATTGTTATTGGGGGTGAGGGTGCAGTGTGGATTCACCAGAATGTTATTGGGGGTGAGGGTGCAGTGTGGATTCACTAGATTGTTATTGGGGGTGAGGGTGCAGTGTGGATTCACTAGAATGTTATTGGGGGTGAGGGTGCAGTGTGGATTCACTAGAATGTTATTGGGGGTGAGGGTGCAGTGTGGATTCACTAGAATGTTATTGGGGGTGAGGGTGCAGTGTGGATTCACTAGAATGTTATTGGGGGTGAGGGTGCAGTGTGGATTCACTAGAATGTTATTGGGGGTGAGGGTGCAGTGTGGATTCACTAGAATATTATTGGGGGTGAGGGTGCAGTGTGGAGTCACCAGAATATTATTGGGGGTGAGGGTGCAGTGTGGATTCACTGTAATGTTATTGGGGGTGAGGGTGCAGTGTGGATTCACTAGAATATTATTGGGGGTGAGGGTGCAGTGTGGATTCACTAGAATGTTATTTGGGGGTGAGGGTGCAGTGTGGATTCACCAGAATATTATTGGGGGTGAGGGTGCAGTGTGGATTCACCAGAATATTATTGGGGGTGTGGGTGCAGTGTGGATTCACTAGAATATTATTGGGGGTGAGGGTGCAGTGTGGATTCACCAGAATATTATTGGGGGTGAGGGTGCAGTGTGGATTCACCAGAATATTATTGGGGGTGAGGGTGCAGTGTGGATTCACTAGAATGTTATTGGGGGTGAGGGTGCAGTGTGGATTCACCAGAATATTATTGGGGGTGAGGGTGCAGTGTGGATTCACTAGAATGTTATTGGGGGTGAGGGTGCAGTGTGGATTCACTAGATTGTTATTGGGGGTGAGGGTGCAGTGTGGATTCACCAGAATGTTATTGGGGGTGAGGGTGCAGTGTGGATTCACTAGATTGTTATTGGGGGTGAGGGTGCAGTGTGGATTCACTAGAATGTTATTGGGGGTGAGGGTGCAGTGTGGATTCACTAGAATGTTATTGGGGGTGAGGGTGCAGTGTGGATTCACTAGAATGTTATTGGGGGTGAGGGTGCAGTGTGGATTCACTAGAATATTATTGGGGGTGAGGGTGCAGTGTGGATTCACCAGAATATTATTGGGGGTGAGGGTGCAGTGTGGATTCACTGTAATGTTATTGGGGGTGAGGGTGCAGTGTGGATTCACCAGAATATTATTGGGGGTGAGGGTGCAGTGTGGATTCACCAGAATATTATTGGGGGTGAGGGTGCAGTGTGGATTCACCAGAATATTATTGGGGGTGAGGGTGCAGTGTGGATTCACTAGAATGTTATTGGGGGTGAGGGTGCAGTGTGGATTCACCAGAATATTATTGGGGGTGAGGGTGCAGTGTGGATTCACCAGAATATTATTGGGGGTGAGGGTGCAGTGTGGATTCACTAGAATGTTATTGGGGGTGAGGGTGCAGTGTGGATTCACCAGAATGTTATTGGGGGTGAGGGTGCAGTGTGGATTCACTAGAATGTTATTGGGGGTGAGGGTGCAGTGTGGATTCACTAGAATGTTATTGGGGGTGAGGGTGCAGTGTGGATTCACCAGAATGTTATTGGGGGTGAGGGTGCAGTGTGGATTCACTAGAATGTTATTGGGGGTGAGGGTGCAGTGTGGATTCACTGGAATGTTATTGGGGGTGAGGGTGCAGTGTGGATTCAGTAGAATGTTATTTGGGGGTGAGGGTGCAGTGTGGATTCACTAGAATATTATTGGGGGTGAGGGTGCAGTGTGGATTCACTAGAATATTATTGGGGGGTGAGGGTGCAGTGTGGATTCACTAGAATGTTATTGGGGGTGAGGGTGCAGTGTCGATTCACTAGAATGTTATTGGGGGTGAGGGTGCAGTGTGGATTCACTAGAATATTATTGGGGGGTGAGGGTGCAGTGTGGATTCACTAGAATATTATTGGGGGGTGAGGGTGCAGTGTGGATTCACTAGAATGTTATTGGGGGTGAGGGTGCAGTGTGGATTCACTAGAATGTTATTGGGGGTGAGGGTGCAGTGTGGATTCACTAGAATATTATTGGGGGTGAGGGTGCAGTGTGGATTCACTAGAATATTATTGGGGGGTGAGGGTGCAGTGTGGATTCACTAGAATATTATTGGGGGGTGAGGGTGCAGTGTGGATTCACTAGAATATTATTGGGGGGTGAGGGTGCAGTGTGGATTCACTAGAATGTTATTGGGGGTGAGGGTGCAGTGTGGATTCACTAGAATGTTATTGGGGGTGAGGGTGCAGTGTGGATTCACTAGAATGTTATTGGGGGTGAGGGTGCAGTGTGGATTCACTAGAATGTTATTTGGGGGTGAGGGTGCAGTGTGGATTCACTAGAATGTTATTGGGGGTGAGGGTGCAGTGTGGATTCACTGTAATGTTATTGGGGGTGAGGGTGCAGTGTGAATTCACTAGAATGTTATTGGGGGTGAGGGTGCAGTGTGGATTCACTAGGATATTATTGGGGGGTGAGGGTGCAGTGTGGATTCACTAGAATGTTATTGGGGGTGAGGGTGCAGTGTCGATTCACTGTAATGTTATTGGGGGTGAGGGTGCAGTGTGGATTCACTAGAATATTATTGGGGGTGAGGGTGCAGTGTGGATTCACTAGAATATTATTGGGGGGTGAGGGTGCAGTGTGGATTCACTAGAATATTATTGGGGGGTGAGGGTGCAGTGTGGATTCACTAGAATGTTATTGGGGGGTGAGGGTGGAGTGTGGATTCACTGTAATGTTATTGGGGGTGAGGGTGCAGTGTGGATTCACCAGAATATTATTGGGGGTGAGGGTGCAGTGTGGATTCACTGTAATGTTATTGGGGGTGAGGGTGCAGTGTGGATTCACTGTAATGTTATTGGGGGTGAGGGTGCAGTGTGGATTCACCAGAATATTATTGGGGGTGAGGGTGCAGTGTGGATTCACTGTAATGTTATTGGGGGTGAGGGTGCAGTGTGGATTCACCAGAATATTATTGGGGGTGAGGGTGCAGTGTGGATTCACCAGAATATTATTGGGGGTGAGGGTGCAGTGTGGATTCACTGTAATGTTATTGGGGGTGAGGGTGCAGTGTGGATTCACTGTAATGTTATTGGGGGTGAGGGTGCAGTGTGGATTCACCAGAATATTATTGGGGGTGAGGGTGCAGTGTGGATTCACTGTAATGTTATTGGGGGTGAGGGTGCAGTGTGGATTCACCAGAATATTATTGGGGGTGAGGGTGCAGTGTGGATTCACTGTAATGTTATTGGGGGTGAGGGTGCAGTGTGGATTCACCAGAATATTATTGGGGGTGAGGGTGCAGTGTGGATTCACCAGAATGTTATTGGGGGTGAGGGTGCAGTGTGGATTCACTAGAATGTTATTGGGGGTGAGGGTGCAGTGTGGATTCACCAGAATGTTATTGGGGGTGAGGGTGCAGTGTGGATTCACCAGAATGTTATTGGGGGTGAGGGTGCAGTGTGGATTCACTAGATTGTTATTGGGGGTGAGGGTGCAGTGTGGATTCACTGGAATGTTATTGGGGGTGAGGGTGCAGTGTGGATTCACTAGAATGTTATTGGGGGTGAGGGTGCAGTGTGGATTCACCAGAATGTTATTGGGGGTGAGGGTGCAGTGTGGATTCACTGTAATGTTATTGGGGGTGAGGGTGCAGTGTGGATTCACTAGAATGTTATTGGGGGTGAGGGTGCAGTGTGGATTCACTAGAATATTATTGGGGGTGAGGGTGCAGTGTGGATTCACCAGAATGTTATTGGGGGTGAGGGTGCAGTGTGGATTCACTAGAATGTTATTGGGGGTGAGGGTGCAGTGTGGATTCACTAGAATGTTATTGGGGGTGAGGGTGCAGTGTGGATTCACTAGAATGTTATTGGGGGTGAGGGTGCAGTGTGGATTCACTAGAATATTATTGGGGGTGAGGGTGCAGTGTGGATTCACCAGAATGTTATTGGGGGTGAGGGTGCAGTGTGGATTCACTAGAATGTTATTGGGGGTGAGGGTGCAGTGTGGATTCACTGTAATGTTATTGGGGGTGAGGGTGCAGTGTGGATTCACTAGAATGTTATTGGGGGTGAGGGTGCAGTGTGGATTCACTAGAATATTATTGGGGGTGAGGGTGCAGTGTGGATTCACCAGAATGTTATTGGGGGTGAGGGTGCAGTGTGGATTCACTAGAATGTTATTGGGGGTGAGGGTGCAGTGTGGATTCACTAGAATGTTACTGGGGATGAGGGTGCAGTGTGGATTCACTAGAATGTTACTGGGGGTGAGGGTGCAGTGTGGATTCACTAGAATATTATTGGGGGTGAGGGTGCAGTGTGGATTCACCAGAATGTTATTGGGGGTGAGGGTGCAGTGTGGATTCACTAGAATGTTATTGGGGGTGAAGGTGCAGTGTGGATTCACTAGAATGTTACTGGGGGTGAGGGTGCAGTGTGGATTCACTAGAATATTATTGGGGGTGAGGGTGCAGTGTGGATTCACTAGAATATTATTGGGGGGTGAGGGTGCAGTGTGGATTCACTAGAATGTTATTGGGGGTGAGGGTGCAGTGTGGATTCACTAGAATATTATTGGGGGGTGAGGGTGCAGTGTGGATTCACTAGAATATTATTGGGGGTGAGGGTGCAGTGTCGATTCACTGTAATGTTATTGGGGGTGAGGGTGCAGTGTCGATTCACTGTAATGTTATTGGGGGTGAGGGTGCAGTGTCGATTCACTAGAATGTTATTGGGGGTGAGGGTGCAGTGTGAATTCACTGGAATGTTATTGGGGGTGAGGGTGCAGTGTGGATTCACTAGAATATTATTGGGGGTGAGGGTGCAGTGTGGATTCACTACAATGTTATTGGGGGTGAGGGTGCAGTGTGAATTCACTGGAATGTTATTGGGGGTGAGGGTGCAGTGTGGATTCACTAGAATGTTATTGGGGGTGAGGGTGCAGTGTGGATTCACTACAATGTTATTGGGGGTGAGGGTGCAGTGTGGATTCACCAGAATATTATTGGGGGTGAGGGTGCAGTGTGGATTCACCAGAATGTTATTGGGGGTGAGGGTGCAGTGTGGATTCAACAGAATGTTATTGGGGGTGAGGGTGCAGTGTGGATTCACTAGATTGTTATTGGGGGTGAGGGTGCAGTGTGGATTCACTAGAATGTTATTGGGGGTGAGGGTGCAGTGTGGATTCACTGGAATGTTATTGGGGGTGAGGGTGCAGTGTGGATTCACCAGAATGTTATTGGGGGTGAGGGTGCAGTGTGGATTCACTAGATTGTTATTGGGGGTGAGGGTGCAGTGTGGATTCACTGGAATGTTATTGGGGGTGAGGGTGCAGTGTGGATTCACTAGAATGTTATTGGGGGTGAGGGTGCAGTGTGGATTCACCAGAATGTTATTGGGGTGAGGGTGCAGTGTGGATTCACTAGAATGTTATTGGGGGTGAGGGTGCAGTGTGGATTCACTAGAATGTTACTGGGGGTGAGGGTGCAGTGTGGATTCACTAGAATATTATTGGGGGGTGAGGGTGCAGTGTGGATTCACTAGAATATTATTGGGGGTGAGGGTGCAGTGTGGATTCACTAGAATATTATTGGGGGGTGAGGGTGCAGTGTGGATTCACTAGAATGTTATTGGGGGTGAGGGTGCAGTGTGGATTCACTGGAATATTATTGGGGGTGAGGGTGCAGTGTGGATTCACTAGAATATTATTGGGGGTGAGGGTGCAGTGTGGATTCACTAGAATATTATTGGGGGGTGAGGGTGCAGTGTGGATTCACTAGAATGTTATTGGGGGTGAGGGTGCAGTGTGGATTCACTAGAATATTATTGGGGGTGAGGGTGCAGTGTGGATTCACTAGAATATTATTGGGGGGTGAGGGTGCAGTGTGGATTCACTAGAATGTTATTGGGGGTGAGGGTGCAGTGTGGATTCACTAGAATATTATTGGGGGGTGAGGGTGCAGTGTGGATTCACTAGAATGTTATTGGGGGTGAGGGTGCAGTGTCGATTCACTGTAATGTTATTGGGGGTGAGGGTGCAGTGTCGATTCACTGTAATGTTATTGGGGGTGAGGGTGCAGTGTCGATTCACTAGAATGTTATTGGGGGTGAGGGTGCAGTGTGAATTCACTGGAATGTTATTGGGGGTGAGGGTGCAGTGTGGATTCACTAGAATATTATTGGGGTGAGGGTGCAGTGTGGATTCACTACAATGTTATTGGGGGTGAGGGTGCAGTGTGAATTCACTGGAATGTTATTGGGGGTGAGGGTGCAGTGTGGATTCACCAGAATGTTATTGGGGGTGAGGGTGCAGTGTGGATTCACTACAATGTTATTGGGGGTGAGGGTGCAGTGTGGATTCACCAGAATATTATTGGGGGTGAGGGTGCAGTGTGGATTCACCAGAATGTTATTGGGGGTGAGGGTGCAGTGTGGATTCACTAGATTGTTATTGGGGGTGAGGGTGCAGTGTGGATTCACTAGAATGTTATTGGGGGTGAGGGTGCAGTGTGGATTCACTAGAATGTTATTGGGGGTGAGGGTGCGAGTGTGGATTCACTGGAATGTTATTGGGGGTGAGGGTGCAGTGTGGATTCACTAGAATGTTATTGGGGGTGAGGGTGCAGTGTGGATTCACCAGAATGTTATTGGGGGTGAGGGTGCAGTGTGGATTCACTAGAATATTATTGGGGGTGAGGGTGCAGTGTGGATTCACTAGAATATTATTGGGGGGTGAGGGTGCAGTGTGGATTCACTAGAATATTATTGGGGGTGAGGGTGCAGTGTGGATTCACCAGAATATTATTGGGGGTGAGGGTGCAGTGTGGATTCACCAGAATATTATTGGGGGTGAGGGTGCAGTGTGGATTCACTGTAATGTTATTGGGGGTGAGGGTGCAGTGTGGATTCACTAGAATGTTATTGGGGGTGAGGGTGCAGTGTGGATTCACCAGAATGTTATTGGGGGTGAGGGTGCAGTGTGGATTCACTAGAATGTTATTGGGGGTGAGGGTGCAGTGTGGATTCACTAGAATGTTATTGGGGGTGAGGGTGCAGTGTGGATTCACTAGAATGTTATTGGGGGTGAGGGTGCAGTGTGGATTCACCAGAATATTATTGGGGGTGAGGGTGCAGTGTGGATTCACTAGAATGTTATTGGGGGTGAGGGTGCAGTGTGGATTCACCAGAATGTTATTGGGGGTGAGGGTGCAGTGTGGATTCACCAGAATGTTATTGGGGGTGAGGGTGCAGTGTGGATTCACCAGAATGTTATTGGGGGTGAGGGTGCAGTGTGGATTCACCAGAATGTTATTGGGGGTGAGGGTGCAGTGTGGATTCAGTAGAATGTTATTGGGGGTGAGGGTGCAGTGTGGATTCACCAGAATATTATTGGGGGTGAGGGTGCAGTGTGGATTCACCAGAATATTATTGGGGGTGAGGGTGCAGTGTGGATTCACTACAATGTTATTGGGGGTGAGGGTGCAGTGTGGATTCACTAGAATGTTATTGGGGGTGAGGTGCAGTGTGGATTCACCAGAATGTTATTGGGGGTGAGGGTGCAGTGTGGATTCACTAGAATGTTATTGGGGGTGAGGGTGCAGTGTGGATTCACTAGAATGTTATTGGGGGTGAGGGTGCAGTGTGGATTCACTAGAATGTTATTGGGGGTGAGGGTGCAGTGTGGATTCACCAGAATATTATTGGGGGTGAGGGTGCAGTGTGGATTCACTAGAATGTTATTGGGGGTGAGGGTGCAGTGTGGATTCACCAGAATGTTATTGGGGGTGAGGGTGCAGTGTGGATTCACCAGAATGTTATTGGGGGTGAGGGTGCAGTGTGGATTCACCAGAATGTTATTGGGGGTGAGGGTGCAGTGTGGATTCACCAGAATGTTATTGGGGGTGAGGGTGCAGTGTGGATTCAGTAGAATGTTATTGGGGGTGAGGGTGCAGTGTGGATTCACCAGAATATTATTGGGGGTGAGGGTGCAGTGTGGATTCACCAGAATATTATTGGGGGTGAGGGTGCAGTGTGGATTCACTACAATGTTATTGGGGGTGAGGGTGCAGTGTGGATTCACTAGAATGTTATTGGGGGTGAGGGTGCAGTGTGGATTCACTAGAATGTTATTGGGGGTGAGGGTGCAGTGTGGATTCACCAGAATATTATTGGGGGTGAGGGTGCAGTGTGGATTCACCAGAATATTATTGGGGGTGAGGGTGCAGTGTGGATTCACTACAATGTTATTGGGGGTGAGGGTGCAGTGTGGATTCACTAGAATGTTATTGGGGGTGAGGGTGCAGTGTGGATTCACTAGAATGTTATTGGGGGTGAGGGTGCAGTGTGGATTCACCAGAATATTATTGGGGGTGAGGGTGCAGTGTGGATTCACCAGAATATTATTGGGGGTGAGGGTGCAGTGTGGATTCACTACAATGTTATGGGGGTGAGGGTGCAGTGTGGATTCACCAGAATATTATTGGGGGTGAGGGTGCAGTGTGGATTCACTAGAATATTATTGGGGGTGAGGGTGCAGTGTGGATTCACTAGATTGTTATTGGGGGTGAGGGTGCAGTGTGGATTCACTAGAATGTTATTGGGGGTGAGGGTGCAGTGTGGATTCACTAGAATGTTATTGGGGGTGAGGGTGCAGTGTGGATTCACTGTAATGTTATTGGGGGTGAGGGTGCAGTGTGGATTCACCAGAATATTATTGGGGGTGAGGGTGCAGTGTGGATTCACCAGAATATTATTGGGGGTGAGGGTGCAGTGTGGATTCACCAGAATATTATTGGGGGTGAGGGTGCAGTGTGGATTCACTAGAATGTTATTGGGGGGTGAGGGTGCAGTGTGGATTCACTAGAATGTTATTTGGGGGTGAGGGTGCAGTGTGGATTCACTAGAATGTTATTGGGGGTGAGGGTGCAGTGTGGATTCACTAGAATGTTATTTGGGGGTGAGAGTGCAGTGTGGATTCACTGTAATGTTATTGGGGGTGAGGGTGCAGTGTGGATTCACCAGAATGTTATTGGGGGTGAGGGTGCAGTGTGGATTCACTAGAATGTTATTGGGGGTGAGGGTGCAGTGTGGATTCACTAGAATGTTATTGGGGGTGAGGGTGCAGTGTGGATTCACCAGAATGTTATTGGGGGTGAGGGTGCAGTGTGGATTCACTAGAATGTTATTTGGGGGTGAGAGTGCAGTGTGGATTCACTGTAATGTTATTGGGGGTGAGGGTGCAGTGTGGATTCACCAGAATGTTATTGGGGGTGAGGGTGCAGTGTGGATTCACTAGAATGTTATTGGGGGTGAGGGTGCAGTGTGGATTCACTAGAATGTTATTGGGGGTGAGGGTGCAGTGTGGATTCACCAGAATGTTATTGGGGGTGAGGGTGCAGTGTGGATTCACTAGAATGTTACTGGGGGTGAGGGTGCAGTGTGGATTCACCAGAATGTTATTGGGGGTGAGGGTGCAGTGTGGATTCACCAGAATGTTATTGGGGGTGAGGGTGCAGTGTGGATTCACTAGAATGTTATTGGGGGTGAGGGTGCAGTGTGGATTCACTAGAATGTTATTGGGGGTGAGGGTGCAGTGTGGATTCACTAGAATGTTATTGGGGGTGAGGGTGCAGTGTGGATTCACTAGAATGTTATTGGGGGTGAGGGTGCAGTGTGGATTCACCAGAATGTTATTGGGGGTGAGGGTGCAGTGTGGATTCACTAGAATGTTATTGGGGGTGAGGGTGCAGTGTGGATTCACTAGAATGTTATTGGGGGTGAGGGTGCAGTGTGGATTCACTAGAATGTTATTGGGGGTGAGGGTGCAGTGTGGATTCACCAGAATGTTATTGGGGGTGAGGGTCCAGTGTGTATTCACTGTAATGTTATTGGGGGTGAGGGTGCAGTGTGGATTCACTAGAATGTTATTGGGGGTGAGGGTGCAGTGTGGATTCACTAGAATGTTATTGGGGGTGAGGGTGCAGTGTGGATTCACTGTAATGTTATTGGGGGTGAGGGTGCAGTGTGGATTCACCAGAATGTTATTGGGGGTGAGGGTGCAGTGTGGATTCACTAGAATGTTATTGGGGGTGAGGGTGCAGTGTGGATTCACTAGAATGTTATTGGGGGTGAGGGTGCAGTGTGGATTCACCAGAATGTTATTGGGGGTGAGGGTGCAGTGTGGATTCACTAGAATGTTACTGGGGGTGAGGGTGCAGTGTGGATTCACCAGAATGTTATTGGGGGTGAGGGTGCAGTGTGGATTCACTGTAATGTTATTGGGGGTGAGGGTGCAGTGTGGATTCACCAGAATGTTATTGGGGGTGAGGGTCCAGTGTGTATTCACTGTAATGTTATTGGGGGTGAGGGTGCAGTGTGGATTCACTAGAATGTTATTGGGGGTGAGGGTGCAGTGTGGATTCACTAGAATGTTATTGGGGGTGAGGGTGCAGTGTGGATTCACCAGAATGTTATTGGGGGTGAGGGTGCAGTGTGGATTCACTAGAATGTTATTGGGGGTGAGGGTGCAGTGTGGATTCACTGTAATGTTATTGGGGGTGAGGGTGCAGTGTGGATTCACCAGAATGTTATTGGGGGTGAGGGTCCAGTGTGTATTCACTGTAATGTTATTGGGGGTGAGGGTGCAGTGTGGATTCACTAGAATGTTACTGGGGGTGAGGGTGCAGTGTGGATTCACTGTATTGTTATTGGGGGTGAGGGTGCAGTGTGGATTCACCAGAATGTTATTGGGGGTGAGGGTCCAGTGTGGATTCACTGTAATGTTATTGGGGGTGAGGGTGCAGTGTGGATTCACTAGAATGTTATTGGGGGTGAGGGTGCAGTGTGGATTCACTGTAATGTTATTGGGGGTGAGGGTGCAGTGTGGATTCACCAGAATGTTATTGGGGGTGAGGGTGCAGTGTGGATTCACTAGAATGTTATTGGGGGTGAGGGTGCAGTGTGGATTCACCAGAATGTTATTGGGGGTGAGGGTGCAGTGTGGATTCACTAGAATGTTACTGGGGGTGAGGGTGCAGTGTGGATTCACCAGAATGTTATTGGGGGTGAGGGTGCAGTGTGGATTCACTGTAATGTTAATGGGGGTGAGGGTGCAGTGTGGATTCACCAGAATGTTATTGGGGGTGAGGGTGCAGTGTGGATTCACTAGAATGTTATTAGGGGGTGAGGGTGCAGTGTGGATTCACTAGAATGTTATTGGGGGTGAGGGTGCAGTGTGAATTCACTAGAATGTTATTTGGGGTGAGGGTGCAGTGTGGATTCACCAGAATGTTATTGGGGGTGAGGGTGCAGTGTGGATTCACTGTAATGTTATTGGGGGTGAGGGTGCAGTGTGGATTCACCAGAATGTTATTGGGGGTGAGGGTGCAGTGTGGATTCACTAGAATGTTATTGGGGGTGAGGGTGCAGTGTGGATTCACTAGAATGTTATTGGGGGTGAGGGTGCAGTGTGGATTCACTAGAATGTTATTGGGGGTGAGGGTGCAGTGTGAATTCACTAGAATGTTATTTGGGGTGAGGGTGCAGTGTGGATTCACCAGAATGTTATTGGGGGTGAGGGTGCAGTGTGGATTCACTGTAATGTTATTGGGGGTGAGGGTGCAGTGTGGATTCACCAGAATGTTATTGGGGGTGAGGGTGCAGTGTGGATTCACTAGAATGTTATTGGGGGTGAGGGTGCAGTGTGGATTCACTAGAATGTTATTTGGGGTGAGGGTGCAGTGTGGATTCACTAGAATGTTATTGGGGGTGAGGGTGCAGTGTTTATTCACTAGAATGTTACTGGGGGTGAGGGTGCAGTGTGGATTCACCAGAATGTTATTGGGGGTGAGGGTGCAGTGTGGATTCACTAGAATGTTATTGGGGGTGAGGGTGCAGTGTTTATTCACTAGAATGTTACTGGGGGTGAGGGTGCAGTGTGGATTCACCAGAATGTTATTGGGGGTGAGGGTGCAGTGTGGATTCACTGTAATGTTATTGGGGGTGAGGGTGCAGTGTGGATTCACTGTAATGTTATTGGGGGTGAGGGTGCAGTGTGGATTCACCAGAATGTTATTGGGGGTGAGGGTGCAGTGTGGATTCACTAGAATGTTATTGGGGGTGAGGGTGCAGTGTGGATTCACTGTAATGTTATTGGGGGTGAGGGTGCAGTGTGGATTCACCAGAATGTTATTGGGGGTGAGGGTGCAGTGTGGATTCACTGTAATGTTATTGGGGGTGAGGGTGCAGTGTGGATTCACCAGAATGTTATTGGGGGTGAGGGTGCAGTGTGGATTCACTAGAATGTTATTGGGGGTGAGGGTGCAGTGTGGATTCACTGTAATGTTATTGGGGGTGAGGGTGCAGTGTGGATTCACCAGAATGTTATTGGGGGTGAGGGTGCAGTGTGGATTCACTGTAATGTTATTGGGGGTGAGGGTGCAGTGTGGATTCACTGTAATGTTATTGGGGGTGAGGGTGCAGTGTGGATTCACCAGAATGTTATTGGGGGTGAGGGTGCAGTGTGGATTCACTAGAATGTTATTGGGGGTGAGGGTGCGGTGTGGATTCACTAGAATGTTATTGGGGGTGAGGGTGCGGTGTGGATTCACTAGAATGTTATTGGGGGTGAGGGTGCAGTGTGGATTCACCAGAATGTTATTGGGGGTGAGGGTGCAGTGTGGATTCACTAGAATGTTACTGGGGATGAGGGTGCAGTGTGGATTCACCAGAATGTTATTGGGGGTGAGGGTGCAGTGTGGATTCACTAGAATGTTATTGGGGGTGAGGGTGCAGTGTGGATTCAGTAGAATGTTATTGGGGGTGAGGGTGCAGTGTGGATTCACTAGAATGTTATTGGGGGTGAGGGTGCAGTGTGGATTCACCAGAATGTTATTGGGGGTGAGGGTGCAGTGTGGATTCACTAGAATGTTATTGGGGGTGAGGGTGCAGTGTGGATTCACTAGAATGTTATTGGGGGTGAGGGTGCAGTGTGGATTCACCAGAATGTTATTGGGGGTGAGGGTCCAGTGTGTATTCACTGTAATGTTATTGGGGGTGAGGGTGCAGTGTGGATTCACTAGAATGTTACTGGGGGTGAGGGTGCAGTGTGTATTCACTGTAATGTTATTGGGGGTGAGGGTGCAGTGTGGATTCACTAGAATGTTATTGGGGGTGAGGGTGCAGTGTGTATTCACTGTAATGTTATTGGGGGTGAGGGTGCAGTGTGGATTCACTAGAATGTTATTGGGGGTGAGGGTGCAGTGTGGATTCACTAGAATATTATTGGGGGGTGAGGGTGCAGTGTGGATTCACCAGAATGTTATTGGGGGTGAGGGTGCGGTGTGGATTCACTGTAATGTTATTGGGGGTGAGGGTGCAGTGTGGATTCACTAGAATGTTATTGGGGGTGAGGGTGCAGTGTGTATTCACTGTAATGTTATTGGGGGTGAGGGTGCAGTGTGGATTCACTAGAATGTTATTGGGGGTGAGGGTGCAGTGTGGATTCACTAGAATATTATTGGGGGGTGAGGGTGCAGTGTGGATTCACCAGAATGTTATTGGGGGTGAGGGTGCAGTGTGGATTCACTGTAATGTTATTGGGGGTGAGGGTGCAGTGTGGATTCACTAGAATGTTATTGGGGGTGAGGGTGCAGTGTGGATTCACTGTAATGTTATTGGGGGTGAGGGTGCAGTGTGGATTCACTAGAATATTATTGGGGGTGAGGGTGCAGTGTGGATTCACTAGAATATTATTGGGGGGTGAGGGTGCAGTGTGGATTCACCAGAATGTTATTGGGGGTGAGGGTGCAGTGTGGATTCACTAGAATGTTATTGGGGGTGAGGGTGCAGTGTGGATTCACTAGAATGTTATTGGGGGTGAGGGTGCAGTGTGGATTCACTAGAATGTTATTGGGGGTGAGGGTGCAGTGTCGATTCACTGTAATGTTATTGGGGGTGAGGGTGCAGTGTCGATTCACTAGAATGTTATTGGGGGTGAGGGTGCAGTGTGAATTCACTGGAATGTTATTGGGGGTGAGGGTGCAGTGTGGATTCACTAGAATGTTATTGGGGGTGAGGGTGCAGTGTGGATTCACCAGAATGTTATTGGGGGTGAGGGTGCAGTGTGGATTCACTAGAATGTTACTGGGGGTGAGGGTGCAGTGTGGATTCACCAGAATGTTATTGGGGGTGAGGGTGCAGTGTGGATTCACCAGAATGTTATTGGGGGTGAGGGTGCAGTGTGGATTCACCAGAATGTTATTGGGGCTGAGGGTGCAGTGTGGATTCACTAGAATGTTATTGGGGGTGAGGGTGCAGTGTGGATTCACCAGAATGTTATTGGGGGTGAGGGTGCAGTGTGGATTCACTAGAATGTTATTGGGGGTGAGGGTGCAGTGTGGATTGACCAGAATGTTATTGGGGGTGAGGGTCCAGTGTGTATTCACTGTAATGTTATTGGGGGTGAGGGTGCAGTGTGGATTCACTAGAATGTTACTGGGGGTGAGGGTGCAGTGTGGATTCACTAGAATGTTATTGGGGGTGAGGGTGCAGTGTGTATTCACTGTAATGTTATTGGGGGTGAGGGTGCAGTGTGGATTCACTAGAATGTTATTGGGGGTGAGGGTGCAGTGTGGATTCACTAGAATATTATTGGGGGGTGAGGGTGCAGTGTGGATTCACCAGAATGTTATTGGGGGTGAGGGTGCAGTGTGGATTCACTGTAATGTTATTGGGGGTGAGGGTGCAGTGTGGATTCACTAGAATGTTATTGGGGGTGAGGGTGCAGTGTGGATTCACTAGAATATTATTGGGGGTGAGGGTGCAGTGTGGATTCACTAGAATATTATTGGGGGGTGAGGGTGCAGTGTGGAATCACCAGAATGTTATTGGGGGTGAGGGTGCAGTGTGGATTCACTAGAATGTTATTGGGGGTGAGGGTGCAGTGTGGATTCACTAGAATGTTATTGGGGGTGAGGGTGCAGTGTGGATTCACTAGAATGTTATTGGGGGTGAGGGTGCAGTGTCGATTCACTGTAATGTTATTGGGGGTGAGGGTGCAGTGTCGATTCACTAGAATGTTATTGGGGGTGAGGGTGCAGTGTGAATTCACTGGAATGTTATTGGGGGTGAGGGTGCAGTGTCGATTCACTGTAATGTTATTGGGGGTGAGGGTGCAGTGTGGATTCAGTAGAATGTTATTGGGGGGTGAGGGTGCAGTGTGGATTCACTAGAATATTATTGGGGGTGAGGGTGCAGTGTGGATTCACTAGAATATTATTGGGGGTGAGGGTGCAGTGTGGATTCACTAGAATATTATTGGGGGTGAGGGTGCAGTGTGGATTCACTAGAATATTATTGGGGGTGAGGGTGCAATGTGGATTCACTGTAATGTTATTGGGGGTGAGGGTGCAGTGTGGATTCAGTAGAATATTATTGGGGGTGAGGGTGCAGTGTGGATTCACTGTAATGTTATTGGGGGTGAGGGTGCAGTGTGGATTCACTAGAATATTATTGGGGGGTGAGGGTGCAGTGTGGATTCACTAGAATATTATTGGGGGTGAGGGTGCAGTGTGGATTCACTAGAATATTATTGGGGGTGAGGGTGCAGTGTGGATTCACTAGAATATTATTGGGGGTGAGGGTGCAGTGTGGATTCACTAGAATATTATTGGGGGTGAGGGTGCAGTGTGGATTCACTAGAATATTATTGGGGGGTGAGGGTGCAGTGTGGATTCACTAGAATATTATTGGGGGGTGAGGGTGCAGTGTGGATTCACTAGAATGTTATTGGGGGTGAGGGTGCAGTGTGGATTCACTAGAATGTTATTGGGGGTGAGGGTGCAGTGTGGATTCACTAGAATATTATTGGGGGTGAGGGTGCAGTGTGGATTCACTAGAATATTATTGGGGGTGAGGGTGCAGTGTGGATTCACTAGAATGTTATTGGGGGTGAGGGTGCAGTGTGGATTCACTAGAATATTATTGGGGGTGAGGGTGCAGTGTGGATTCACTAGAATATTATTGGGGGGTGAGGGTGCAGTGTGGATTCACTAGAATGTTATTGGGGGTGAGGGTGCAGTGTGGATTCACTAGAATGTTATTGGGGGTGAGGGTGCAGTGTGGATTCACTAGAATGTTATTGGGGGTGAGGGTGCAGTGTGGATTCACTAGAATATTATTGGGGGTGAGGGTGCAGTGTGGATTCACTAGAATATTATTGGGGGGTGAGGGTGCAGTGTGGATTCACTAGAATATTATTGCGGGTGAGGGTGCAGTGTGCATTCACTGTAATGTTATTGGGGGTGAGGGTGCAGTGTGGATTCACTAGAATATTATTGGGGGGTGAGGGTGCAGTGTGGATTCACTGGAATGTTATTGGGGGTGAGGGTGCAGTGTGGATTCACTAGAATGTTATTGGGGGTGAGGGTGCAGTGTGGATTCACTAGAATGTTATTGGGGGTGAGGGTGCAGTGTGGATTCACTGTAATGTTATTGGGGATGAGGGTGCAGTGTGGATTCACTGTAATGTTATTGGGGATGAGGGTGCAGTGTGGATTCACTGTAATGTTATTGGGGATGAGGGTGCAGTGTGGATTCACTAGAATATTATTGGGGGTGAGGGTGCAGTGTGGATTCACTGTAATGTTATTGGGGATGAGGGTGCAGTGTGGATTCACTGTAATGTTATTGGGGATGAGGGTGCAGTGTGGATTCACTAGAATGTTATTGGGGGTGAGGGTGCAGTGTGGATTCACTGTAATGTTATTGGGGATGAGGGTGCAGTGTGGATTCACTAGAATGTTATTGGGGTGAGGGTGCAGTGTGGATTCACTAGAATGTTATTGGGGGTGAGGGTGCAGTGTGGATTCACTGTAATGTTATTGGGGATGAGGGTGCAGTGTGGATTCACTAGAATGTTATTGGGGGGTGAGGGTGCAGTGTGGATTCACTAGAATGTTATTGGGGGGTGAGGGTGCAGTGTGGATTCACTAGAATGTTATTGGGGGTGAGGGTGCAGTGTGGATTCACTAGAATGTTATTGGGGGTGAGGGTGCAGTGTGGATTCACTGTAATGTTATTGGGGGTGAGGGTGCAGTGTGGATTCACTGTAATGTTATTGGGGGTGAGGGTGCAGTGTGGATTTACTGGAATGTTATTGGGGGTGAGGGTGCAGTGTGGATTCACTAGAATGTTATTTGGGGGTGAGGGTGCAGTGTGGATTCACTAGAATGTTATTGGGGGTGAGGGTGCAGTGTGGATTCACTGTAATGTTATTGGGGGTGAGGGTGCAGTGTGGATTCACTAGAATGTTATTGGGGATGAGGGTGCAGTGTGGATTCACTGGAATGTTATTGGGGGTGAGGGTGCAGTGTGGATTCACTGTAATGTTATTGGGGGTGAGGGTGCAGTGTGGATTCACTAGAATGTTATTGGGGGTGAGGGTGCAGTGTGGATTCACTGTAATGTTATTGGGGGTGAGGGTGCAGTGTGGATTCAGTGTAATGTTATTGGGGGTGAGGGTGCAGTGTGGATTCACTAGAATGTTATTGGGGGTGAGGGTGCAGTGTGGATTCACCAGAATGTTATTGGGGGTGAGGGTGCAGTGTGGATTCACTAGAATGTTATTGGGGGTGAGGGTGCAGTGTGGATTCACTGTAATGTTATTGGGGATGACGGTGCAGTGTGGATTCACTGGAATGTTATTGGGGGTGAGGGTGCAGTGTGGATTCACTGGAATGTTATTGGGGTGAGGGTGCAGTGTGGATTCAGTGTAATGTTATTGGGGGTGAGGGTGCAGTGTGGATTCACTAGAATGTTATTGGGGGTGAGGGTGCAGTGTGGATTCACCAGAATGTTATTGGGGGTGAGGGTGCAGTGTGGATTCACTAGAATGTTATTGGGGGTGAGGGTGCAGTGTGGATTCACTGTAATGTTATTGGGGATGACGGTGCAGTGTGGATTCACTGGAATGTTATTGGGGGTGAGGGTGCAGTGTGGATTCACTGGAATGTTATTGGGGTGAGGGTGCAGTGTGGATTCACTGTAATGTTATTGGGGGTGAGAGTGCAGTGTGGATTCACTAGAATGTTATTCGGGGGTGAGAGTGCAGTGTGGATTCACTGTAATGTTATTGGGGGTGAGGGTGCAGTGTGGATTCACTAGAATGTTATTGGGGGTCAGGGTGCAGTGTGGATTCACTGTAATGTTATTGGGGGTGAGAGTGCAGTGTGGATTCACTAGAATGTTATTGGGGGTGAGGGTGCAGTGTGGATTCACTAGAATGTTATTGGGGGTGAGGGTGCAGTGTGGATTCACTAGAATGTTATTGGGGGTGAGGGTGCAGTGTGGATTCACTAGAATGTTATTGGGGGTGAGGGTGCAGTGTGGATTGACTAGAATGTTATTGGGGGTGAGGGTGCAGTGTGGATTCACTAGAATGTTATTGCGGGTGAAGGTGCAGTGTGGATTCACGAGAATGTTATTGGGGATGAGGGTGCAGTGTGGATTCACTAGAATGTTATTGGGGGTGAGGGTGCAGCGTGGATTCACTGTAATGTTATTGGGGATGAGGGTGCAGTGTGGATTCACTAGAATATTATTGGGGGTGAGGGTGCAGTGTGGATTCACTAGAATGTTATTGGGGATGAGGGTGCAGTGTGGATTCACTAGAATGTTATTGGGGATGAGGGTGCAGTGTGGATTCACTAGAATGTTATTGGGGGTGAGGGTGCAGCGTGGATTCACTGTAATGTTATTGGGGATGAGGGTGCAGTGTGGATTCACTAGAATATTATTGGGGGTGAGGGTGCAGTGTGGATTCACTAGAATGTTATTGGGGGTGAGGGTGCAGTGTGGATTCACTAGAATGTTATTGGGGGTGAGGGTGCCGTGTGGATTCACTAGAATGTTATTGGGGGTGAGGGTGCAGTGTGGATTCACTAGAATGTTATTGGGGGTGAGGGTGCAGTGTGGATTCACTAGAATGTTATTGCGGGTGAAGGTGCAGTGTGGATTCACTAGAATGTTATTGGGGATGAGGGTGCAGTGTGGATTCACTAGAATGTTATTGGGGATGAGGGTGCAGTGTGGATTCACTAGATTGTTATTGGGGGTGAAGGTGCAGTGTGGATTCACTGGAATGTTATTGGGGGTGAGGGTGCAGTGTGGATTCACTAGAATGTTATTGGGGGTGAGGGTGCAGTGTGGATTCACTAGAAGGTTATTGGGGGGCGAGGGTGCAGTGTGGATTCACTAGAATGTTATTGGGGGTGAGGGTGCAGTGTGGATTCACTAGAATGTTATTGGGGGTGAGGGTGCAGTGTGGATTCACTGTAATGTTATTGGGGATGAGGGTGCAGTGTGGATTCACTAGATTGTTATTGGGGGTGAAGGTGCAGTGTGGATTCACTGGAATGTTATTGGGGGTGAGGGTGCAGTGTGGATTCACTAGAATGTTATTGGGGGTGAGGGTGCAGTGTGGATTCACTAGAAGGTTATTGGGGGGTGAGGGTGCAGTGTGGATTCACTAGAATGTTATTGGGGGTGAGGGTGCAGTGTGGATTCACTAGAATGTTATTGCGGGTGAAGGTGCAGTGTGGATTCACTAGAATGTTATTGGGGATGAGGGTGCAGTGTGGATTCACTAGAATGTTATTGGGGATGAGGGTGCAGTGTGGATTCACTAGATTGTTATTGCGGGTGAAGGTGCAGTGTGGATTCACTAGAATGTTATTGGGGATGAGGGTGCAGTGTGGATTCACTAGAATGTTATTGGGGATGAGGGTGCAGTGTGGATTCACTAGATTGTTATTGGGGGTGAAGGTGCAGTGTGGATTCACTGGAATGTTATTGGGGGTGAGGGTGCAGTGTGGATTCACTAGAATGTTATTGGGGGTGAGGGTGCAGTGTGGATTCACTAGAAGGTTATTGGGGGGCGAGGGTGCAGTGTGGATTCACTAGAATGTTATTGGGGGTGAGGGTGCAGTGTGGATTCACTAGAATGTTACTGGGGGTGAGGGTGCAGTGTGGATTCACTGTAATGTTATTGGGGGTGAGGGTGCAGTGTGGATTCACTAGAATATTATTGGGGGTGAGGGTGCAGTGTGGAGTCAGTAGAATATTATTGGGGGTGAGGGTGCAGTGTGGATTCACTAGAATATTATTGGGGGTGAGGGTGCAGTGTGGATTCACTAGAATATTATTGGGGGTGAGGGTGCAGTGTGGATTCACTAGAATATTATTGGGGGTGAGGGTGCAGTGTGGATTCACTAGAATGTTATTGGGGGTGAGGGTGCAGTGTGGATTCACTAGAATGTATTTGGGGGTGAGGGTGCAGTGTGGATTCACTAGAATATTATTGGGGGTGAGGGTGCAGTGTGGATTCACTAGAATATTATTGGGGGTGAGGGTGCAGTGTGGAGTCAGTAGAATATTATTGGGGGTGAGGGTGCAGTGTGGATTCACTAGAATATTATTGGGGGTGAGGGTGCAGTGTGGAGTCAGTAGAATGTTATTGGGGGTGAGGGTGCAGTGTGGATTCAGTAGAATGTCATTGGGGGTGAGGGTGCAGTGTGGATTCACTAGAATATTATTGGGGGTGAGGGTGCAGTGTGGATTCACTGTAATGTTATTGGGGGTGAGGGTGCAGTGTGGATTCACTGTAATGTTATTGGGGGTGAGGGTGCAGTGTGGATTCACTAGAATGTTATTGGGGGTGAGGGTGCAGTGTGGATTCACTAGAATATTATTGGGGGTGAGGGTGCAGTGTGGATTCACTAGAATATTATTGGGGGTGAGGGTGCAGTGTGGATTCACTAGAATGTTATTGGGGGTGAGGGTGCAGTGTGGATTCACTAGAATATTATTGGGGGTGAGGGTGCAGTGTGGATTCACTAGAATGTTATTGGGGGTGAGGGTGCAGTGTGGATTCACTGTAATGTTATTGGGGGTGAGGGTGCAGTGTGGATTCACTAGAATGTTATTGGGGGTGAGGGTGCAGTGTGGATTCACCAGAATATTATTGGGGGTGAGGGTGCAGTATGGATTCACTGTAATGTTATTGGGGGTGAGGGTGCAGTGTGGATTCACTACAATGTTATTGGGGGTGAGGGTGCAGTGTGGATTCACTAGAATATTATTGGGGGTGAGGGTGCAGTGTGGATTCACTAGAATGTTATTGGGGATGAGGGTGCAGTGTGGATTCACTAGAATGTTATTGGGGATGAGGGTGCAGTGTGGATTCACTAGAATGTTATTGGGGGTGAGGGTGCAGCGTGGATTCACTGTAATGTTATTGGGGATGAGGGTGCAGTGTGGATTCACTAGAATATTATTGGGGGTGAGGGTGCAGTGTGGATTCACTAGAATGTTATTGGGGGTGAGGGTGCAGTCTGGATTCACTAGAATGTTATTGGGGGTGAGGGTGCCGTGTGGATTCACTAGAATGTTATTGGGGGTGAGGGTGCAGTGTGGATTCACTAGAATGTTATTGGGGGTGAGGGTGCAGTGTGGATTCACTAGAATGTTATTGCGGGTGAAGGTGCAGTGTGGATTCACTAGAATGTTATTGGGGATGAGGGTGCAGTGTGGATTCACTAGAATGTTATTGGGGATGAGGGTGCAGTGTGGATTCACTAGATTGTTATTGGGGGTGAAGGTGCAGTGTGGATTCACTGGAATGTTATTGGGGGTGAGGGTGCAGTGTGGATTCACTAGAATGTTATTGGGGGTGAGGGTGCAGTGTGGATTCACTAGAAGGTTATTGGGGGGCGAGGGTGCAGTGTGGATTCACTAGAATGTTATTGGGGGTGAGGGTGCAGTGTGGATTCACTAGAATGTTATTGGGGGTGAGGGTGCAGTGTGGATTCACTGTAATGTTATTGGGGATGAGGGTGCAGTGTGGATTCACTAGATTGTTATTGGGGGTGAAGGTGCAGTGTGGATTCACTGGAATGTTATTGGGGGTGAGGGTGCAGTGTGGATTCACTAGAATGTTATTGGGGGTGAGGGTGCAGTGTGGATTCACTAGAAGGTTATTGGGGGGTGAGGGTGCAGTGTGGATTCACTAGAATGTTATTGGGGGTGAGGGTGCAGTGTGGATTCACTAGAATGTTATTGCGGGTGAAGGTGCAGTGTGGATTCACTAGAATGTTATTGGGGATGAGGGTGCAGTGTGGATTCACTAGAATGTTATTGGGGATGAGGGTGCAGTGTGGATTCACTAGATTGTTATTGCGGGTGAAGGTGCAGTGTGGATTCACTAGAATGTTATTGGGGATGAGGGTGCAGTGTGGATTCACTAGAATGTTATTGGGGATGAGGGTGCAGTGTGGATTCACTAGATTGTTATTGGGGGTGAAGGTGCAGTGTGGATTCACTGGAATGTTATTGGGGGTGAGGGTGCAGTGTGGATTCACTAGAATGTTATTGGGGGTGAGGGTGCAGTGTGGATTCACTAGAAGGTTATTGGGGGGCGAGGGTGCAGTGTGGATTCACTAGAATGTTATTGGGGGTGAGGGTGCAGTGTGGATTCACTAGAATGTTACTGGGGGTGAGGGTGCAGTGTGGATTCACTGTAATGTTATTGGGGGTGAGGGTGCAGTGTGGATTCACTAGAATATTATTGGGGGTGAGGGTGCAGTGTGGAGTCAGTAGAATATTATTGGGGGTGAGGGTGCAGTGTGGATTCACTAGAATATTATTGGGGGTGAGGGTGCAGTGTGGATTCACTAGAATATTATTGGGGGTGAGGGTGCAGTGTGGATTCACTAGAATATTATTGGGGGTGAGGGTGCAGTGTGGATTCACTAGAATGTTATTGGGGGTGAGGGAGCAGTGTGGATTCACTAGAATGTATTTGGGGGTGAGGGTGCAGTGTGGATTCACTAGAATATTATTGGGGGTGAGGGTGCAGTGTGGATTCACTAGAATATTATTGGGGGTGAGGGTGCAGTGTGGAGTCAGTAGAATATTATTGGGGGTGAGGGTGCAGTGTGGATTCACTAGAATATTATTGGGGGTGAGGGTGCAGTGTGGAGTCAGTAGAATGTTATTGGGGGTGAGGGTGCAGTGTGGATTCAGTAGAATGTCATTGGGGGTGAGGGTGCAGTGTGGATTCACTAGAATATTATTGGGGGTGAGGGTGCAGTGTGGATTCACTGTAATGTTATTGGGGGTGAGGGTGCAGTGTGGATTCACTGTAATGTTATTGGGGGTGAGGGTGCAGTGTGGATTCACTAGAATGTTATTGGGGGTGAGGGTGCAGTGTGGATTCACTAGAATATTATTGGGAGTGAGGGTGCAGTGTGGATTCACTAGAATATTATTGGGGGTGAGGGTGCAGTGTGGATTCACTAGAATGTTATTGGGGGTGAGGGTGCAGTGTGGATTCACTAGAATATTATTGGGGGTGAGGGTGCAGTGTGGATTCACTAGAATGTTATTGGGGGTGAGGGTGCAGTGTGGATTCACTGTAATGTTATTGGGGGTGAGGGTGCAGTGTGGATTCACTAGAATGTTATTGGGGGTGAGGGTGCAGTGTGGATTCACCAGAATATTGGGGGTGAGGGTGCAGTATGGATTCACTGTAATGTTATTGGGGGTGAGGGTGCAGTGTGGATTCACTACAATGTTATTGGGGGTGAGGGTGCAGTGTGGATTCACTACAATGTTATTGGGGGTGAGGGTGCAGTGTGGATTCACTGTAATGTTATTGGGGGTGAGGGTGCAGTGTGGATTCACTACAATGTTATTGGGGGTGAGGGTGCAGTGTGGATTCACTGTAATGTTATTGGGGGTGAGGGTGCAGTGTGGATTCACTACAATGTTATTGGGGGTGAGGGTGCAGTGTGGATTCACTGTAATGTTACTGGGGGTGAGGGTGCAGTGTGGATTCACTAGAATGTTATTGGGGGTGAGGGTGCAGTGTGGATTCACTAGAATGTTATTGGGGATGAGGGTGCAGTGTGGATTCACTGGAATGTTATTGGGGATGAGGGTGCAGTGTGGATTCACTACAATGTTATTGGGGGTGAGGGTGCAGTGTGGATTCACTAGAATGTTATTGGGGGTGAGGGTGCAGTGTGGATTCACTAGAATGTTATTGGGGATGAGGGTGCAATGTGGATTCACTAGAATGTTATTGGGGATGAGGGTGCAGTGTGGATTCACTAGAATATTATTGGGGGTGAGGGTGCAGTGTGGATTCACTAGAATGTTATTGGGGATGAGGGTGCAGTGTGGATTCACTAGAATGTTATTGGGGGTGTGGGTGCAGTGTGGATTCACTAGAATATTATTGGGGGTGAGGGTGCAGTGTGGATTCACTAGAATATTATTGGGGGTGAGGGTGCAGTGTGGATTCACTAGAATGTTATTGGGGGTGTGGGTGCAGTGTGGATTCACTAGAATGTTATTGGGGGTGAGGGTGCAGTGTGGATTCACTAGAATGTTATTGGGGGTGAGGGTGCAGTGTGGATTCACTAGAATGTTATTGGGGGTGAGGGTGCAGTGTGGATTCACTAGAATGTTACTGGGGGTGAGGGTGCAGTGTGGATTCACTGTAATGTTATTGGGGGTGAGGGTGCAGTGTGGATTCACTGTAATGTTATTGGGGGTGAAGGTGCAGTGTGGATTCACTGGAATGTTATTGGGGGTGAGGGTGCAGTGTGGATTCACTAGAATGTTATTGGGGGTGAGGGTGCAGTGTGGATTCACTAGAATGTTATTGGGGGTGAGGGTGCAGTGTGGATTCACTAGAATGTTACTGGGGGTGAGGGTGCAGTGTGGATTCACTGTAATGTTATTGGGGGTGAGGGTGCAGTGTGGATTCACTAGAATGTTATTGGGGGTGAGGGTGCAGTGTGGATTCACTAGAATGTTATTGGGGGTGAGGGTGCAGTGTGGATTCACTAGAATGTTACTGGGGGTGAGGGTGCAGTGTGGATTCACTGTAATGTTATTGGGGGTGAGGGTGCAGTGTGGATTCACTAGAATGTTACTGGGGGTGAGGGTGCAGTGTGGATTCACTAGAATATTATTGGGGGTGAGGGTGCAGTGTGGAGTCAGTAGAATATTATTGGGGGTGAGGGTGCAGTGTGGATTCACTGTAATGTTATTGGGGGTGAGGGTGCAGTGTGGATTCACTAGAATATTATTGGGGGTGAGGGTGCAGTGTGGAGTCAGTAGAATATTATTGGGGGTGAGGGTGCAGTGTGGATTCACTAGAATATTATTGGGGGTGAGGGTGCAGTGTGGATTCACTGTAATGTTATTGGGGGTGAGGGTGCAGTGTGGATTCACTAGAATATTATTGGGGGTGAGGGTGCAGTGTGGAGTCAGTAGAATATTATTGGGGGTGAGGGTGCAGTGTGGATTCACTAGAATATTATTGGGGGTGAGGGTGCAGTGTGGATTCACTAGAATATTATTGGGGGTGAGGGTGCAGTGTGGATTCACTAGAATGTTATTGGGGGTGAGGGGGCAGTGTGGATTCACTGGAATGTTATTGGGGGTGAGGGTGCAGTGTGGATTCACTAGAATATTATTGGGGGTGAGGGTGCAGTGTGGATTCACTAGAATATTATTGGGGGTGAGGGTGCAGTGTGGAGTCAGTAGAATATTATTGGGGGTGAGGGTGCAGTGTGGAGTCAGTAGAATATTATTGGGGGTGAGGGTGCAGTGTGGATTCACTAGAATGTTATTGGGGGTGAGGGTGCAGTGTGGATTCACTAGAATGTTATTGGGGGTGAGGGTGCAGTGTGGATTCACTAGAATATTATTGGGGGTGAGGGTGCAGTGTGGATTCACTGGAATGTTATTGGGGATGAGGGTGCAGTGTGGATTCACTGGAATGTTCTTGGGGATGAGGGTGCAGTGTGGATTCACTGGAATGTTATTGGGGATGAGGGTGCAGTGTGGATTCACTGGAATGTTATTGGGGGTGAGGGTGCAGTGTGGATTCACTAGAATGTTATTGGGGATGAGGGTGCAGTGTGTATTCACTAGAATGTTATTGGGGGTGAGGGTGCAGTGTGGATTCACTACAATGTTATTGGGGGTGAGGGTGCAGTGTGGATTCACTAGAATGTTATTGGGGATGAGGGTGCAGTGTGGATTCACTAGAATGTTATTGGGGGTGAGGGTGCAGTGTGGATTCACTGTAATGTTACTGGGGGTGAGGGTGCAGTGTGGATTCACTAGAATGTCATTGGGGGTGAGGGTGCAGTGTGGATTCACTAGAATGTTATTGGGGATGAGGGTGCAGTGTGGATTCACTGGAATGTTATTGGGGATGAGGGTGCAGTGTGGATTCACTACAATGTTATTGGGGGTGAGGGTGCAGTGTGGATTCACTAGAATGTTATTGGGGGTGAGGGTGCAATGTGGATTCACTAGAATGTTATTGGGGATGAGGGTGCAGTGTGGATTCACTGGAATGTTATTGGGCATGAGGGTGCAGTGTGGATTCACTAGAATGTTATTGGGGATGAGGGTGCAGTGTGGATTCACTGTAATGTTATTGGGGGTGAGGGTGCAGTGTGGATTCACTAGAATGTTATTGGGGTGAGGGTGCAGTGTGGATTCACTAGAATGTTATTGGGGATGAGGGTGCAGTGTGGATTCACTAGAATGTTATTGGGGGTGAGGGTGCAGTGTGGATTCACTAGAATGTTATTGGGGGTGAGGGTGCAGTGTGGATTCACTAGAATATTATTGGGGGTGAGGGTGCAGTGTGGATTCACTAGAATGTTATTGGGGGTGAGGGTGCAGTGTGGATTCACTACAATGTTATTGGGGGTGAGGGTGCAGTGTGGATTCACTAGAATATTATTGGGGGTGAGGGTGCAGTGTGGATTCACTAGAATATTATTGGGGGTGAGGGTGCAGTGTGGATTCACTACAATGTTATTGGGGGTGAGGGTGCAGTGTGGATTCACTAGAATGTTATTGGGGGTGAGGGTGCAGTGTGGATTCTCTAAAATGTTATTGGGGGTGAGAGTGCAGTGTGGATTCACTAGAATATTATTGGGGGTGAGGGTGCAGTGTGGATTCACTAGAATATTATTGGGGGTGAGGGTGCAGTGTGGATTCACTACAATGTTATTGGGGGTGAGGGTGCAGTGTGGATTCACTAGAATGTTATTGGGGGTGAGGGTGCAGTGTGGATTCACTAGAATATTATTGGGGGTGAGGGTGCAGTGTGGATTCAGTAGAATGTCATTGGGGGTGAGGGTGCAGTGTGGATTCACTAGAATACTATTGGGGGTGAGGGTGCAGTGTGGATTCACTGGAATGTTATTGGGGGTGAGGGTGCCGTGTGGATTCACTAGAATATTATTGGGGGTGAGGGTGCAGTGTGGATTCACTGGAATGTTATTGGGGGTGAGGGTGCAGTGTGGATTCACTAGAATGTTATTGGGGGTGAGGGTGCAGTGTGGATTCACTGTAATGTTATTGGGGGGTGAGGGTGCAGTGTGGATTCACTGGAATGTTATTGGGGATGAGGGTGCAGTGTGGATTCACTAGAATGTTATTGGGGGTGAGGGTGCAGTGTGGATTCACTACAATGTTATTGGGGGTGAGGGTGCAGTGTGGAGTCAGTAGAATATTATTGGGGGTGAGGGTGCAGTGTGGATTCACTAGAATGTTATTGGGGGTGAGGGTGCAGTGTGGATTCACTAGAATGTTATTGGGGATGAGGGTGCAGTGTGGATTCACTAGAATGTTATTGGGGGTGAGGGTGCAGTGTGGATTCACTAGAATGTTATTGGGGATGAGGGTGCAGTGTGGATTCACTGGAATGTTATTGGGGATGAGGGTGCAGTGTGGATTCACTAGAATGTTATTGGGGGTGAGGGTGCAGTGTGGATTCACTAGAATGTTATTGGGGATGAGGGTGCAGTGTGCATTCACTAGAATGTTATTGGGGTGAGGGTGCAGTGTGGATTCACTAGAATGTTATTGGGGGTGAGGGTGCAGTGTGGATTCACTAGAATGTTATTGGGGGTGAGGGTGCAGTGTGGATTCACTAGAATGTTATTGGGGGAGAGGGTGCAGTGTGGATTCACTAGAATGTTATTGGGGGTGAGGGTGCAGTGTGGATTCACTAGAATATTATTGGGGGTGAGGGTGCAGTGTGGATTCACTAGAATGTTATTGGGGGTGAGGGTGCAGTGTGGATTCACTAGAATGTTATTGGGGGTGAGGGTGCAGTGTGGATTCACTAGAATGTTATTGGGGGTGAGGGTGCAGTGTGTATTCACTAGAATATTATTGGGGGTGAGGGTGCAGTGTGGATTCACTAGAATGTTATTGGGGGTGAGGGTGCAGTGTGGATTCACTAGAATGTTATTGGGGGTGAGGGTGCAGTGTGGATTCACTAGAATGTTATTGGGGGTGAGGGTGCAGTGTGGATTCACTAGAATGTTATTGGGGGTGAGGGTGCAGTGTGGATTCACTAGAATGTTATTGGGGGTGAGGGTGCAGTGTGGATTCACTAGAATGTTATTGGGGGTGAGGGTGCAGTGTGTATTCACTAGAATATTATTGGGGGTGAGGGTGCAGTGTGGATTCACTAGAATGTTATTGGGGGTGAGGGTGCAGTGTGGATTCACTAGAATATTATTGGGGGTGAGGGTGCAGTGTGGATTCACTAGAATGTTATTGGGGATGAGGGTGCAGTGTGGATTCACTAGAATGTTATTGGGGATGAGGGTGCAGTGTGGATTCACTAGAATGTTATTGGGGATGAGGGTGCAGTGTGGATTCACTAGAATGTTATTGGGGGTGAGGGTGCAGTGTGGATTCACTAGAAGGTTATTGGGGGTGAGGGTGCAGTGTGGATTCACTAGAATATTATTGGGGGTGTGGGTGCAGTGTGGATTCACTAGAAGGTTATTGGGGGTGAGGGTGCAGTGTGGATTCACTAGAAGGTTATTGGGGGTGAGGGTGCAGTGTGGATTCACTAGAATATTATTGGGGGGTGAGGGTGCAGTGTGGATTCACTAGAATATTATTGGGGGGTGAGGGTGCTGTGTGTATTCAGTAGAATGTTATTGGGGGTGAGGGTGCAGTGTGGATTCACTAGAATATTATTGGGGGTGAGGGTGCAGTGTGGATTCACTAGAATGTTATTGGGGGTGAGGGTGCAGTGTGGATTCAGTAGAATGTTATTGGGAGTGAGGGTGCAGTGTGGATTCACTAGAATATTATTGGGAGTGAGGGTGCAGTGTGGATTCAGTAGAATGTTATTGGGGGTGAGGGTGCAGTGTGGATTCACTAGAATGTTATTGGGGGTGAGGGTGCAGTGTGGATTCAGTAGAATGTTATTGGTGGTGAGGGTGCAGTGTGGATTCACTAGAATATTATTGGGAGTGAGGGTGCAGTGTGGATTCACTAGAATGTTATTGGGGGTGAGGGTGCAGTGTGGATTCAGTAGAATGTTATTGGTGGTGAGGGTGCAGTGTGGATTCACTAGAATATTATTGGGAGTGAGGGTGCAGTGTGGATTCACTAGAATGTTATTGGGGGTGAGGGTGCAGTGTGGATTCACTGTAATGTTATTGGGGGTGAGGGTGCAGTGTGGATTCACTAGAATGTTATTGGGGGTGAGGGTGCAGTGTGGATTCACTAGAATGTTATTGGGGGTGAGGGTGCAGTGTGGATTCACTAGAATGTTATTGGGGGTGAGGGTGCAGTGTGGATTCACTAGAATGTTATTGGGGGTGAGGGTGCAGTGTGGATTCACTAGAATGTTATTGGGGGTGAGGGTGCAGTGTGGATTCACTAGAATGTTATTGGGGGTGAGGGTGCAGTGTGGATTCACTAGAATGTTATTGGGGGTGAGGGTGCAGTGTGGATTCACTAGAATGTTATTGGGGGTGAGGGTGCAGTGTGGATTCACTAGAATGTTATTGGGGGTGAGGGTGCAGTGTGGATTCACTAGAATGTTATTGGGGGTGAGGGTGCAGTGTGGATTCACTAGAATATTATTGGGAGTGAGGGTGCAGTGTGGATTCACTAGAATGTTATTGGGGGTGAGGGTGCAGTGTGGATTCACGAGAATATTATTGGGAGTGAGGGTGCAGTGTGGATTCACTAGAATGTTATTGGGGGTGAGGGTGCAGTGTGGATTCACTAGAATGTTATTGGGGATGAGGGTGCAGTGTGGATTCACTAGAATGTTATTGGGGGTGAGGGTGCAGTGTGGATTCACTAGAATGTTATTGGGGATGAGGGTGCAGTGTGGATTCACTGGAATGTTATTGGGGATGAGGGTGCAGTGTGGATTCACTAGAATGTTATTGGGGGTGAGGGTGCAGTGTGGATTCACTAGAATGTTATTGGGGATGAGGGTGCAGTGTGCATTCACTAGAATGTTATTGGGGTGAGGGTGCAGTGTGGATTCACTAGAATGTTATTGGGGGTGAGGGTGCAGTGTGGATTCACTAGAATGTTATTGGGGGTGAGGGTGCAGTGTGGATTCACTAGAATGTTATTGGGGGTGAGGGTGCAGTGTGGATTCACTAGAATGTTATTGGGGGTGAGGGTGCAGTGTGGATTCACTAGAATATTATTGGGGGTGAGGGTGCAGTGTGGATTCACTAGAATGTTATTGGGGGTGAGGGTGCAGTGTGGATTCACTAGAATGTTATTGGGGGTGAGGGTGCAGTGTGGATTCACTAGAATGTTATTGGGGGTGAGGGTGCAGTGTGTATTCACTAGAATATTATTGGGGGTGAGGGTGCAGTGTGGATTCACTAGAATGTTATTGGGGGTGAGGGTGCAGTGTGGATTCACTAGAATGTTATTGGGGGTGAGGGTGCAGTGTGGATTCACTAGAATGTTATTGGGGGTGAGGGTGCAGTGTGGATTCACTAGAATGTTATTGGGGGTGAGGGTGCAGTGTGGATTCACTAGAATGTTATTGGGGGTGAGGGTGCAGTGTGGATTCACTAGAATGTTATTGGGGGTGAGGGTGCAGTGTGTATTCACTAGAATATTATTGGGGGTGAGGGTGCAGTGTGGATTCACTAGAATGTTATTGGGGGTGAGGGTGCAGTGTGGATTCACTAGAATATTATTGGGGGTGAGGGTGCAGTGTGGATTCACTAGAATGTTATTGGGGATGAGGGTGCAGTGTGGATTCACTAGAATGTTATTGGGGATGAGGGTGCAGTGTGGATTCACTAGAATGTTATTGGGGATGAGGGTGCAGTGTGGATTCACTAGAATGTTATTGGGGGTGAGGGTGCAGTGTGGATTCACTAGAAGGTTATTGGGGGTGAGGGTGCAGTGTGGATTCACTAGAATATTATTGGGGGTGTGGGTGCAGTGTGGATTCACTAGAAGGTTATTGGGGGTGAGGGTGCAGTGTGGATTCACTAGAAGGTTATTGGGGGTGACGGTGCAGTGTGGATTCACTAGAATATTATTGGGGGGTGAGGGTGCAGTGTGGATTCACTAGAATATTATTGGGGGGTGAGGGTGCTGTGTGTATTCAGTAGAATGTTATTGGGGGTGAGGGTGCAGTGTGGATTCACTAGAATATTATTGGGGGTGAGGGTGCAGTGTGGATTCACTAGAATGTTATTGGGGGTGAGGGTGCAGTGTGGATTCAGTAGAATGTTATTGGGAGTGAGGGTGCAGTGTGGATTCACTAGAATATTATTGGGAGTGAGGGTGCAGTGTGGATTCACTAGAATGTTATTGGGGGTGAGGGTGCAGTGTGGATTCAGTAGAATGTTATTGGTGGTGAGGGTGCAGTGTGGATTCACTAGAATATTATTGGGAGTGAGGGTGCAGTGTGGATTCACTAGAATGTTATTGGGGGTGAGGGTGCAGTGTGGATTCAGTAGAATGTTATTGGTGGTGAGGGTGCAGTGTGGATTCACTAGAATATTATTGGGAGTGAGGGTGCAGTGTGGATTCACTAGAATGTTATTGGGGGTGAGGGTGCAGTGTGGATTCACTGTAATGTTATTGGGGGTGAGGGTGCAGTGTGGATTCACTAGAATGTTATTGGGGGTGAGGGTGCAGTGTGGATTCACTAGAATGTTATTGGGGGTGAGGGTGCAGTGTGGATTCACTAGAATGTTATTGGGGGTGAGGGTGCAGTGTGGATTCACTAGAATGTTATTGGGGGTGAGGGTGCAGTGTGGATTCACTAGAATGTTATTGGGGGTGAGGGTGCAGTGTGGATTCACTAGAATGTTATTGGGGGTGAGGGTGCAGTGTGGATTCACTAGAATGTTATTGGGGGTGAGGGTGCAGTGTGGATTCACTAGAATGTTATTGGGGGTGAGGGTGCAGTGTGGATTCACTAGAATGTTATTGGGGGTGAGGGTGCAGTGTGGATTCACTAGAATGTTATTGGGGGTGAGGGTGCAGTGTGGATTCACTAGAATATTATTGGGAGTGAGGGTGCAGTGTGGATTCACTAGAATGTTATTGGGGGTGAGGGTGCAGTGTGGATTCACGAGAATATTATTGGGAGTGAGGGTGCAGTGTGGATTCACTAGAATGTTATTGGGGGTGAGGGTGCAGTGTGGATTCACTAGAATGTTATTGGGGGTGAGGGTGCAGTGTGGATTCACTGTAATGTTATTGGGGGTGAGGGTGCAGTGTGGATTCACTAGAATATTATTGGGGGTGAGGGTGCAGTGTGGTTTCACTAGAATGTTATTGGGGGTGAGGGTGCAGTGTGGATTCACTAGAATGTTATTGGGGGTGAGGGTGCAGTGTGGATTCACTAGAATGTTATTGGGGGTGAGGGTGCAGTGTGGATTCACTAGAATGTTATTGGGGGTGAGGGTGCAGTGTGGATTCACTAGAATGTTATTGGGGGTGAGGGTGCAGTGTGGATTCACTAGAATGTTATTGGGGGTGAGGGTGCAGTGTGGATTCACTGTAATGTTATTGGGGGTGAGGGTGCAGTGTGGATTCACTAGAATGTTATTGGGGGTGAGGGTGCAGTGTGGATTCACTGTAATGTTATTGGGGGTGAGGGTGCAGTGTGGATTCACTAGAATGTTACTGGGGGTGAGGGTGCAGTGTGGATTCACTAGAATGTTATTGGGGGTGAGGGTGCAGTGTGGATTCACTAGAATGTTATTGGGGGTGAGGGTGCAGTGTGGATTCACTAGAATGTTATTGGGGGGTGAGGGTGCAGTGTGGATTCACTAGAATGTTACTGGGGGTGAGGGTGCAGTGTGGATTCACTGTAATGTTATTGGGGGTGAGGGTGCAGTGTGGATTCACTAGAATGTTATTGGGGGTGAGGGTGCAGTGTGGATTCACTGTAATGTTATTGGGGGTGAGGGTGCAGTGTGGATTCACTAGAATGTTATTGGGGGTGAGGGTGCAGTGTGGATTCACTAGAATGTTATTGGGGGTGAGGTTGCAGTGTGGATTCACTAGAATATTATTGGGGGTGAGGGTGCAGTGTGGATTCACTAGAATGTTATTGGGGGTGAGGGTGCAGTGTGGATTCACCAGAATGTTATTGGGGGTGAGGGTGCAGTGTGGATTCACCAGAATGTTATTGGGGGTGAGGGTGCAGTGTGGATTCACTAGAATATTATTGGGGGTGAGGGTGCAGTGTGGATTCACTAGAATGTTATTGGGGGTGAGGGTGCAGTGTGGATTCACCAGAATGTTATTGGGGGTGAGGGTGCAGTGTGGATTCACTAGAATGTTATTTGGGGGTGAGGGTGCAGTGTGGATTCACTAGAATGTTATTGGGGGTGAGGGTGCAGTGTGGATTCACTAGAATATTATTGGGGGTGAGGGTGCAGTGTGGATTCACTAGAATGTTACTGGGGGTGAGGGTGCAGTGTGGATTCACTAGAATATTATTGGGGGTGAGGGTGCAGTGTGGATTCAGTAGAATGTTATTGGGGGTGAGGGTGCAGTGTGGATTCACTAGAATATTATTGGGGGTGAGGGTGCAGTGTGGATTCACTAGAATGTTATTGGGGGTGAGGGTGCAGTGTGGATTCACTAGAATATTATTGGGGGTGAGGGTGCAGTGTGGATTCACTAGAATATTATTGGGGGTGAGGGTGCAGTGTGGATTCACCAGAATATTATTGGGGGTGAGGGTGCAGTGTGGATTCACTGTAATGTTATTGGGGGTGAGGGTGCAGTGTGGATTCACTAGAATATTATTGGGGGTGAGGGTGCAGTGTGGATTCACTAGAATGTTATTGGGGGTGAGGGTGCAGTGTGGATTCACTAGAATATTATTGGGGGTGAGGGTGCAGTGTGGATTCACTAGAATGTTATTGGGGGTGAGGGTGCAGTGTGGATTCACTAGAATATTATTGGGGGTGAGGGTGCAGTGTGGATTCACTAGAATGTTATTGGGGGTGAGGGTGCAGTGTGGATTCACTAGAATATTATTGGGGGTGAGGGTGCAGTGTGGATTCACCAGAATATTATTGGGGGTGAGGGTGCAGTGTGGATTCACTGTAATGTTATTTGGGGGTGAGGGTGCAGTGTGGATTCACTAGAATATTATTGGGGGTGAGGGTGCAGTGTGGATTCACCAGAATATTATTGGGGGTGAGGGTGCAGTGTGGATTCACCAGAATATTATTGGGGGTGAGGGTGCAGTGTGGATTCACCAGAATATTATTGGGGGTGAGGGTGCAGTGTGGATTCACTAGAATGTTATTGGGGGTGAGGGTGCAGTGTGGATTCACCAGAATATTATTGGGGGTGAGGGTGCAGTGTGGATTCACTAGAATATTATTGGGGGTGAGGGTGCAGTGTGGATTCACCAGAATATTATTGGGGGTGAGGGTGCAGTGTGGATTCACCAGAATATTATTGGGGGTGAGGGTGCAGTGTGGATTCACTAGAATGTTATTGGGGGTGAGGGTGCAGTGTGGATTCACCAGAATATTATTGGGGGTGAGGGTGCAGTGTGGATTCACTAGAATATTATTGGGGGTGAGGGTGCAGTGTGGATTCACTGGAATGTTATTTGGGGGTGAGGGTGCAGTGTGGATTCACTAGAATGTTATTTGGGGGTGAGGGTGCGGTGTGGATTCACTAGAATATTACTGGGGGTGAGGGTGCAGTGTGGATTCACTAGAATGTTATTGGGGGGTGAGGGTGCAGTGTGGATTCACTAGAATGTTACTGGGGGTGAGGGTGCAGTGTGGATTCACTGTAATGTTATTGGGGGTGAGGGTGCAGTGTGGATTCACTAGAATGTTATTGGGGGTGAGGGTGCAGTGTGGATTCACTGTAATGTTATTGGGGGTGAGGGTGCAGTGTGGATTCACTAGAATGTTATTGGGGGTGAGGGTGCAGTGTGGATTCACTAGAATGTTATTGGGGGTGAGGTTGCAGTGTGGATTCACTAGAATATTATTGGGGGTGAGGGTGCAGTGTGGATTCACTAGAATGTTATTGGGGGTGAGGGTGCAGTGTGGATTCACCAGAATGTTATTGGGGGTGAGGGTGCAGTGTGGATTCACCAGAATGTTATTGGGGGTGAGGGTGCAGTGTGGATTCACTAGAATATTATTGGGGGTGAGGGTGCAGTGTGGATTCACTAGAATGTTATTGGGGGTGAGGGTGCAGTGTGGATTCACCAGAATGTTATTGGGGGTGAGGGTGCAGTGTGGATTCACTAGAATGTTATTTGGGGGTGAGGGTGCAGTGTGGATTCACTAGAATGTTATTGGGGGTGAGGGTGCAGTGTGGATTCACTAGAATATTATTGGGGGTGAGGGTGCAGTGTGGATTCACTAGAATGTTACTGGGGGTGAGGGTGCAGTGTGGATTCACTAGAATATTATTGGGGGTGAGGGTGCAGTGTGGATTCAGTAGAATGTTATTGGGGGTGAGGGTGCAGTGTGGATTCACTAGAATATTATTGGGGGTGAGGGTGCAGTGTGGATTCACTAGAATGTTATTGGGGGTGAGGGTGCAGTGTGGATTCACTAGAATATTATTGGGGGTGAGGGTGCAGTGTGGATTCACTAGAATATTATTGGGGGTGAGGGTGCAGTGTGGATTCACCAGAATATTATTGGGGGTGAGGGTGCAGTGTGGATTCACTGTAATGTTATTGGGGGTGAGGGTGCAGTGTGGATTCACTAGAATATTATTGGGGGTGAGGGTGCAGTGTGGATTCACTAGAATGTTATTGGGGGTGAGGGTGCAGTGTGGATTCACTAGAATATTATTGGGGGTGAGGGTGCAGTGTGGATTCACTAGAATGTTATTGGGGGTGAGGGTGCAGTGTGGATTCACTAGAATATTATTGGGGGTGAGGGTGCAGTGTGGATTCACTAGAATGTTATTGGGGGTGAGGGTGCAGTGTGGATTCACTAGAATATTATTGGGGGTGAGGGTGCAGTGTGGATTCACCAGAATATTATTGGGGGTGAGGGTGCAGTGTGGATTCACTGTAATGTTATTTGGGGGTGAGGGTGCAGTGTGGATTCACTAGAATATTATTGGGGGTGAGGGTGCAGTGTGGATTCACCAGAATATTATTGGGGGTGAGGGTGCAGTGTGGATTCACCAGAATATTATTGGGGGTGAGGGTGCAGTGTGGATTCACCAGAATATTATTGGGGGTGAGGGTGCAGTGTGGATTCACTAGAATGTTATTGGGGGTGAGGGTGCAGTGTGGATTCACCAGAATATTATTGGGGGTGAGGGTGCAGTGTGGATTCACTAGAATATTATTGGGGGTGAGGGTGCAGTGTGGATTCACCAGAATATTATTGGGGGTGAGGGTGCAGTGTGGATTCACCAGAATATTATTGGGGGTGAGGGTGCAGTGTGGATTCACTAGAATGTTATTGGGGGTGAGGGTGCAGTGTGGATTCACCAGAATATTATTGGGGGTGAGGGTGCAGTGTGGATTCACTAGAATATTATTGGGGGTGAGGGTGCAGTGTGGATTCACTGGAATGTTATTTGGGGGTGAGGGTGCAGTGTGGATTCACTAGAATGTTATTTGGGGGTGAGGGTGCGGTGTGGATTCACTAGAATGTTATTTGGGGGTGAGGGTGCAGTGTGGATTCACTAGAATGTTATTGGGGGTGAGGGTGCAGTGTGGATTCACCAGAATATTATTGGGGGTGAGGGTGCAGTGTGGATTCACTAGAATATTATTGGGGGTGAGGGTGCAGTGTGGATTCACCAGAATGTTATTGGGGGTGAGGGTGCAGTGTGGATTCACCAGAATGTTATTGGGGGTGAGGGTGCAGTGTGGATTCACTGTAATGTTATTGGGGGTGAGGGTGCAGTGTGGATTCACTAGAATGTTATTAGGGGTGAGGGTGCAGTGTGGATTCACTGTAATGTTATTGGGGGTGAGGGTGCAGTGTGTATTCATTAGAATATTATTGGGGGTGAGGGTGCAGTGTGGATTCACTAGAATATTATTGGGGGTGAGGGTGCAGTGTGGATTCACTAGAATATTACTGGGGGTGAGGGTGCAGTGTGGATTCACTAGAATATTACTGGGGGTGAGGGTGCAGTGTGGATTCACTAGAATATTACTGGGGGTGAGGGTGCAGTGTGGATTCACTAGAATGTTATTGGGGGTGAGGGTGCAGTGTGGATTCACTAGAATATTATTGGGGGTGAGGGTGCAGTGTGGATTCACTAGAATGTTATTGGGGGTGAGGGTGCAGTGTGGATTCACTAGAATGTTATTGGGGGTGAGGGTGCAGTGTGGATTCACTAGAATGTTATTGGGGGTGAGGGTGCAGTGTGGATTCACTCCAATGTATTGGGGATGAGGGTGCAGTGTGGATTCACTGTAATGTTATTGGGGGTGAGGGTGCAGTGTGGATTCACTAGAATATTATTGGGGGTGAGGGTGCAGTGTGGATTCACTAGAATGTTATTAGGGGTGAGGGTGCAGTGTGGATTCACTGTAATGTTATTGGGGGTGAGGGTGCAGTGTGTATTCATTAGAATATTATTGGGGGTGAGGGTGCAGTGTGGATTCACTAGAATATTACTGGGGGTGAGGGTGCAGTGTGGATTCAGTAGAATGTTATTGGGGGTGAGGGTGCAGTGTGGATTCACTAGAATATTATTGGGGGTGAGGGTGTAGTGTGGATTCACTAGAATGTTATTGGGGGTGAGGGTGCAGTGTGGATTCACTAGAATGTTATTGGGGGTGAGGGTGCAGTGTGGATTCACTAGAATGTTATTGGAGGTGAGGGTGCAGTGTGGATTCACTGTAATGTTATTGGGGGTGAGGGTGCAGTGTGGATTCACTAGAATGTTATTGGGGGTGAGGGTGCAGTGTGGATTCACTAGAATGTTATTGGGGGTGAGTGTGCAGTGTGGATTCACTAGAATATTATTGGGGGTGAGGGTGCAGTGTGGATTCAGTAGAATGTTATTGGGGGTGAGGGTGCAGTGTGGATTCACTACAATGTTATTGGGGGTGAGGGTGCAGTGTGGATTCACTAGAATGTTATTGGGGGTGAGGGTGCAGTGTGGATTCACTAGAATGTTATTGGGGGTGAGGGTGCAGTGTGGATTCACTAGAATGTTATTGGGGGTGAGGGTGCAGTGTGGATTCACTACAATGTTATTGGGGGTGAGGGTGCAGTGTGGATTCACTGTAATGTTATTGGGGGTGAGGGTGCAGTGTGGATTCACTAGAATGTTATTGGGGGTGAGGGTGCAGTGTGGATTCACTAGAATGTTATTGGGGGTGAGGGTGCAGTGTGGATTCACTAGAATGTTATTGGGGGTGAGGGTGCAGTGTAGATTCACTAGAATGTTATTGGGGGTGAGGGTGCAGTGTGGATTCAGTAGAATATTATTGGGGGTGAGGGTGCAGTGTGGATTCACTAGAATGTTATTGGGGGTGAGGGTGCAGTGTGGATTCACTAGAATGTTATTGGGGGTGAGGGTGCAGTGTGGATTCACTAGAATGTTATTGGGGGTGAGGGGGCAGTGTGGATTCACTAGAATGTTATTGGGGGTGAGGGTGCAGTGTGGATTCAGTAGAATATTATTGGGGGTGAGGGTGCAGTGTGGATTCACTAGAATATTATTGGGGGTGAGGGTGCAGTGTGGATTCACTAGAATGTTATTGGGGGTGAGGGTGCAGTGTGGCTTCACTAGAATGTTATTGGGGGTGAGGGTGCAGTGTGGATTCACTAGAATATTATTGGGGGTGAGGGTGCAGTGTGGATTCACTAGAATGTTATTGGGGGTGAGGGTGCAGTGTGGATTCATTGGAATGTTATTGGGGGTGAGGGTGCAGTGTGGATTCACTAGAATGTTATTGGGGGTGAGGGTGCAGTGTGGATTCACTAGAATGTTATTGGGGGTGAGGGTGCAGTGTGGATTCACCAGAATGTTATTGGGGGTGAGGGTGCAGTGTGGATTCACTAGAATGTTACTGGGGGTGAGGGTGCAGTGTGGATTCACTGGAATATTACTGGGGGTGAGGGTGCAGTGTGGATTCACTAGAATATTATTGGGGGTGAGGGTGCAGTGTGGATTCACTGGAATATTACTGGGGGTGAGGGTGCAGTGTGGATTCAGTAGAATGTTATTGGGGGTGAGGGTGCAGTGTGGATTCACTGGAATATTACTGGGGGTGAGGGTGCAGTGTGGATTCAGTAGAATGTTATTGGGGGTGAGGGTGCAGTGTGGATTCACGAGAATATTATTGGGGGGTGAGGGTGCAGTGTGGATTCAGTAGAATGTTATTGGGGGTGAGGGTGCAGTGTGGATTCACTGTAATGTTATTGGGGGTGAGGGTGCAGTGTGGATTCACTAGAATATTACTGGGGGTGAGGGTGCAGTGTGGATTCAGTAGAATGTTATTGGGGGTGAGGGTGCAGTGTGGATTCACGAGAATATTATTGGGGGGTGAGGGTCGAGTGTGGATTCAGTAGAATGTTATTGGGGGTGAGGGTGCAGTGTGGATTCACTAGAATGTTATTGGGGGTGAGGGTGCAGTGTGGATTCACGAGAATATTATTGGGGGGTGAGGGTGCAGTGTGGATTCAGTAGAATGTTATTGGGGGTGAGGGTGCAGTGTGGATTCACTAGAATGTTATTGGGGGTGAGGGTGCAGTGTGGATTCACTAGAATATTACTGGGGGTGAGGGTGCAGTGTGGATTCACTAGAATGTTATTGGGGGTGAGGGTGCAGTGTGGATTCACTAGAATGTTATTGGGGGTGAGGGTGCAGTGTGGATTCACTAGAATATTACTGGGGGTGAGGGTGCAGTGTGGATTCACTGGAATGTTATTGGGGGTGAGGGTGCAGTGTGGATTCACTAGAATGTTATTGGGGGTGAGGGTGCAGTGTGGATTCAGTGGAATGTTATTGGGGGTGAGGGTGCAGTGTGGATTCACTAGAATGTTATTGGGGGTGAGGGTGCAGTGTGGATTCACTGGAATGTTATTGGGGGTGAGGGTGCAGTGTGGATTCACTAGAATGTTATTGGGGGTGAGGGTGCAGTGTGGATTCACTGTAATGTTATTGGGGGTGAGGGTGCAGTGTGGATTCACTAGAATGTTATTGGGGGTGAGGGTGCAGTGTGGATTCACTAGAATGTTATTGGGGGTGAGGGTGCAGTGTGGATTCACTGGAATGTTATTGGGGGTGAGGGTGCAGTGTGGATTCACTAGAATGTTATTGGGGGTGAGGGTGCAGTGTGGATTCAGTGGAATGTTATTGGGGGTGAGGGTGCAGTGTGGATTCACTAGAATGTTATTGGGGGTGAGGGTGCAGTGTGGATTCACTAGAATGTTATTGGGGGTGAGGGTGCAGTGTGGATTCAGTGGAATGTTATTGGGGGTGAGGGTGCAGTGTGGATTCACTAGAATGTTATTGGGGATGAGGGTGCAGTGTGGATTCACTAGAATGTTATTGGGGGTGAGGGTGCAGTGTGGATTCAGTGGAATGTTATTGGGGGTGAGGGTGCAGTGTGGATTCACTAGAATGTTATTGGGGGTGAGGGTGCAGTGTGGATTCACTGGAATGTTATTGGGGGTGAGGGTGCAGTGTGGATTCACTAGAATGTTATTGGGGGTGAGGGTGCAGTGTGGATTCACTGTAATGTTATTGGGGGTGAGGGTGCAGTGTGGATTCACTAGAATGTTACTGGGGGTGAGGGTGCAGTGTGGATTCACTAGAATGTTATTGGGGGTGAGGGTGCAGTGTGGATTCACTACAATGTTATTGGGGGTGAGGGTGCAGTGTGGATTCACTAGAATGTTATTGGGGGGTGAGGGTGCAGTGTGGATTCACTAGAATGTTACTGGGGGTGAGGGTGCAGTGTGGATTCACTGTAATGTTATTGGGGGTGAGGGTGCAGTGTGGATTCACTAGAATGTTATTGGGGGTGAGGGTGCAGTGTGGATTCACTGTAATGTTATTGGGGGTGAGGGTGCAGTGTGGATTCACTAGAATGTTATTGGGGGTGAGGGTGCAGTGTGGATTCACTAGAATGTTATTGGGGGTGAGGTTGCAGTGTGGATTCACTAGAATATTATTGGGGGTGAGGGTGCAGTGTGGATTCACTAGAATGTTATTGGGGGTGAGGGTGCAGTGTGGATTCACCAGAATGTTATTGGGGGTGAGGGTGCAGTGTGGATTCACCAGAATGTTATTGGGGGTGAGGGTGCAGTGTGGATTCACTAGAATATTATTGGGGGTGAGGGTGCAGTGTGGATTCACTAGAATGTTATTGGGGGTGAGGGTGCAGTGTGGATTCACCAGAATGTTATTGGGGGTGAGGGTGCAGTGTGGATTCACTAGAATGTTATTTGGGGGTGAGGGTGCAGTGTGGATTCACTAGAATGTTATTGGGGGTGAGGGTGCAGTGTGGATTCACTAGAATATTATTGGGGGTGAGGGTGCAGTGTGGATTCACTAGAATGTTACTGGGGGTGAGGGTGCAGTGTGGATTCACTAGAATATTATTGGGGGTGAGGGTGCAGTGTGGATTCAGTAGAATGTTATTGGGGGTGAGGGTGCAGTGTGGATTCACTAGAATATTATTGGGGGTGAGGGTGCAGTGTGGATTCACTAGAATGTTATTGGGGGTGAGGGTGCAGTGTGGATTCACTAGAATATTATTGGGGGTGAGGGTGCAGTGTGGATTCACTAGAATATTATTGGGGGTGAGGGTGCAGTGTGGATTCACCAGAATATTATTGGGGGTGAGGGTGCAGTGTGGATTCACTGTAATGTTATTGGGGGTGAGGGTGCAGTGTGGATTCACTAGAATATTATTGGGGGTGAGGGTGCAGTGTGGATTCACTAGAATGTTATTGGGGGTGAGGGTGCAGTGTGGATTCACTAGAATATTATTGGGGGTGAGGGTGCAGTGTGGATTCACTAGAATGTTATTGGGGGTGAGGGTGCAGTGTGGATTCACTAGAATATTATTGGGGGTGAGGGTGCAGTGTGGATTCACTAGAATGTTATTGGGGGTGAGGGTGCAGTGTGGATTCACTAGAATATTATTGGGGGTGAGGGTGCAGTGTGGATTCACCAGAATATTATTGGGGGTGAGGGTGCAGTGTGGATTCACTGTAATGTTATTTGGGGGTGAGGGTGCAGTGTGGATTCACTAGAATATTATTGGGGGTGAGGGTGCAGTGTGGATTCACCAGAATATTATTGGGGGTGAGGGTGCAGTGTGGATTCACCAGAATATTATTGGGGGTGAGGGTGCAGTGTGGATTCACCAGAATATTATTGGGGGTGAGGGTGCAGTGTGGATTCACTAGAATGTTATTGGGGGTGAGGGTGCAGTGTGGATTCACCAGAATATTATTGGGGGTGAGGGTGCAGTGTGGATTCACTAGAATATTATTGGGGGTGAGGGTGCAGTGTGGATTCACCAGAATATTATTGGGGGTGAGGGTGCAGTGTGGATTCACCAGAATATTATTGGGGGTGAGGGTGCAGTGTGGATTCACTAGAATGTTATTGGGGGTGAGGGTGCAGTGTGGATTCACCAGAATATTATTGGGGGTGAGGGTGCAGTGTGGATTCACTAGAATATTATTGGGGGTGAGGGTGCAGTGTGGATTCACTGGAATGTTATTTGGGGGTGAGGGTGCAGTGTGGATTCACTAGAATGTTATTTGGGGGTGAGGGTGCGGTGTGGATTCACTAGAATGTTATTTGGGGGTGAGGGTGCAGTGTGGATTCACTAGAATGTTATTGGGGGTGAGGGTGCAGTGTGGATTCACCAGAATATTATTGGGGGTGAGGGTGCAGTGTGGATTCACTAGAATATTATTGGGGGTGAGGGTGCAGTGTGGATTCACCAGAATGTTATTGGGGGTGAGGGTGCAGTGTGGATTCACCAGAATGTTATTGGGGGTGAGGGTGCAGTGTGGATTCACTGTAATGTTATTGGGGGTGAGGGTGCAGTGTGGATTCACTAGAATGTTATTAGGGGTGAGGGTGCAGTGTGGATTCACTGTAATGTTATTGGGGGTGAGGGTGCAGTGTGTATTCATTAGAATATTATTGGGGGTGAGGGTGCAGTGTGGATTCACTAGAATATTATTGGGGGTGAGGGTGCAGTGTGGATTCACTAGAATATTACTGGGGGTGAGGGTGCAGTGTGGATTCACTAGAATATTACTGGGGGTGAGGGTGCAGTGTGGATTCACTAGAATATTACTGGGGGTGAGGGTGCAGTGTGGATTCACTAGAATGTTATTGGGGGTGAGGGTGCAGTGTGGATTCACTAGAATATTATTGGGGGTGAGGGTGCAGTGTGGATTCACTAGAATGTTATTGGGGGTGAGGGTGCAGTGTGGATTCACTAGAATGTTATTGGGGGTGAGGGTGCAGTGTGGATTCACTAGAATGTTATTGGGGGTGAGGGTGCAGTGTGGATTCACTCCAATGTATTGGGGATGAGGGTGCAGTGTGGATTCACTGTAATGTTATTGGGGGTGAGGGTGCAGTGTGGATTCACTAGAATATTATTGGGGGTGAGGGTGCAGTGTGGATTCACTAGAATGTTATTAGGGGTGAGGGTGCAGTGTGGATTCACTGTAATGTTATTGGGGGTGAGGGTGCAGTGTGTATTCATTAGAATATTATTGGGGGTGAGGGTGCAGTGTGGATTCACTAGAATATTACTGGGGGTGAGGGTGCAGTGTGGATTCAGTAGAATGTTATTGGGGGTGAGGGTGCAGTGTGGATTCACTAGAATATTATTGGGGGTGAGGGTGTAGTGTGGATTCACTAGAATGTTATTGGGGGTGAGGGTGCAGTGTGGATTCACTAGAATGTTATTGGGGGTGAGGGTGCAGTGTGGATTCACTAGAATGTTATTGGAGGTGAGGGTGCAGTGTGGATTCACTGTAATGTTATTGGGGGTGAGGGTGCAGTGTGGATTCACTAGAATGTTATTGGGGGTGAGGGTGCAGTGTGGATTCACTAGAATGTTATTGGGGGTGAGTGTGCAGTGTGGATTCACTAGAATATTATTGGGGGTGAGGGTGCAGTGTGGATTCAGTAGAATGTTATTGGGGGTGAGGGTGCAGTGTGGATTCACTACAATGTTATTGGGGGTGAGGGTGCAGTGTGGATTCACTAGAATGTTATTGGGGGTGAGGGTGCAGTGTGGATTCACTAGAATGTTATTGGGGGTGAGGGTGCAGTGTGGATTCACTAGAATGTTATTGGGGGTGAGGGTGCAGTGTGGATTCACTACAATGTTATTGGGGGTGAGGGTGCAGTGTGGATTCACTGTAATGTTATTGGGGGTGAGGGTGCAGTGTGGATTCACTAGAATGTTATTGGGGGTGAGGGTGCAGTGTGGATTCACTAGAATGTTATTGGGGGTGAGGGTGCAGTGTGGATTCACTAGAATGTTATTGGGGGTGAGGGTGCAGTGTAGATTCACTAGAATGTTATTGGGGGTGAGGGTGCAGTGTGGATTCAGTAGAATATTATTGGGGGTGAGGGTGCAGTGTGGATTCACTAGAATGTTATTGGGGGTGAGGGTGCAGTGTGGATTCACTAGAATGTTATTGGGGGTGAGGGTGCAGTGTGGATTCACTAGAATGTTATTGGGGGTGAGGGGGCAGTGTGGATTCACTAGAATGTTATTGGGGGTGAGGGTGCAGTGTGGATTCAGTAGAATATTATTGGGGGTGAGGGTGCAGTGTGGATTCACTAGAATATTATTGGGGGTGAGGGTGCAGTGTGGATTCACTAGAATGTTATTGGGGGTGAGGGTGCAGTGTGGCTTCACTAGAATGTTATTGGGGGTGAGGGTGCAGTGTGGATTCACTAGAATATTATTGGGGGTGAGGGTGCAGTGTGGATTCACTAGAATGTTATTGGGGGTGAGGGTGCAGTGTGGATTCATTGGAATGTTATTGGGGGTGAGGGTGCAGTGTGGATTCACTAGAATGTTATTGGGGGTGAGGGTGCAGTGTGGATTCACTAGAATGTTATTGGGGGTGAGGGTGCAGTGTGGATTCACCAGAATGTTATTGGGGGTGAGGGTGCAGTGTGGATTCACTAGAATGTTACTGGGGGTGAGGGTGCAGTGTGGATTCACTGGAATATTACTGGGGGTGAGGGTGCAGTGTGGATTCACTAGAATATTATTGGGGGTGAGGGTGCAGTGTGGATTCACTGGAATATTACTGGGGGTGAGGGTGCAGTGTGGATTCAGTAGAATGTTATTGGGGGTGAGGGTGCAGTGTGGATTCACTGGAATATTATTGGGGGGTGAGGGTGCAGTGTGGATTCAGTAGAATGTTATTGGGGGTGAGGGTGCAGTGTGGATTCACGAGAATATTATTGGGGGGTGAGGGTGCGGTGTGGATTCACTAGAATGTTATTTAGGGGGTGAGGGTGCAGTGTGGATTCACTAGAATATTATTTGGGGGTGAGGGTGCAGTGTGGATTCACTAGAATGTTATTGGGGGTGAGGGTGCGGTGTGGATTCACTAGAATGTTATTTGGGGGTGAGGGTGCGGTGTGGATTCACTAGAATGTTATTTGGGGGTGTGGGTGCGGTGTGGATTCACTAGAATGTTATTTGGGGGTGTGGGTGCGGTGTGGATTCACTAGAATGTTATTGGGGGTGAGGGTGCAGTGTGGATTCACTAGAATGTTATTGGGGGTGAGGGTGCGGTGTGGATTCACTAGAATGTTATTTGGGGGTGAGGGTGCGGTGTGGATTCACTAGAATGTTATTGGGGGTGAGGGTGCAGTGTGGATTCACTAGAATATTATTTGGGGGTGAGGGTGCAGTGTGGATTCACTAGAATATTATTTGGGGGTGAGGGTGCGGTGTGGATTCACTAGAATGTTATTGGGGGTGAGGGTGCAGTGTGGATTCACTAGAATGTTATTTGGGGGTGAGGGTGCGGTGTGGATTCACTAGAATGTTATTTGGGGGTGAGGGTGCGGTGTGGATTCACTAGAATGTTATTGGGGGTGAGGGTGCAGTGTGGATTCACTAGAATATTATTTGGGGGTGAGGGTGCAGTGTGGATTCACTAGAATATTATTTGGGGGTGAGGGTGCAGTGTGGATTCACTAGAATGTTATTTGGGGGTGAGGGTGCAGTGTGGATTCACTAGAATGTTATTTGGGGGTGAGGGTGCATTGTGGATTCACTAGAATGTTATTGGGGGTGAGGGTGCAGTGTGGATTCACTAGAATGTTATTGGGGGTGAGGGTGCGGTGTGGATTCACTAGAATATTATTTGGGGGTGAGGGTGCGGTGTGGATTCACTAGAATGTTATTTGGGGGTGAGGGTGCGGTGTGGATTCACTAGAATGTTATTTGGGGGGTGAGGGTGCAGTGTGGATTCACTAGAATGTTATTTGGGGGTGAGGGTGCGGTGTGGATTCACTAGAATGTTATTGGGGGGTGAGGGTGCAGTGTGGATTCACTAGAATGTTATTTGGGGGTGAGGGTGCGGTGTGGATTCACTAGAATGTTATTTGGGGGGTGAGGGTGCAGTGTGGATTCACTAGAATATTATTTGGGGGTGAGGGTGCAGTGTGGATTCACTAGAATATTATTTGGGGGTGAGGGTGCAGTGTGGATTCACTAGAATGTTATTTGGGGGTGAGGGTGCAGTGTGGATTCACTAGAATGTTATTTGGGGGTGAGGGTGCATTGTGGATTCACTAGAATGTTATTGGGGGTGAGGGTGCAGTGTGGATTCACTAGAATGTTATTGGGGGTGAGGGTGCGGTGTGGATTCACTAGAATATTATTTGGGGGTGAGGGTGCGGTGTGGATTCACTAGAATGTTATTTGGGGGTGAGGGTGCGGTGTGGATTCACTAGAATGTTATTTGGGGGGTGAGGGTGCAGTGTGGATTCACTAGAATGTTATTTGGGGGTGAGGGTGCGGTGTGGATTCACTAGAATGTTATTGGGGGGTGAGGGTGCAGTGTGGATTCACTAGAATGTTATTTGGGGGTGAGGGTGCGGTGTGGATTCACTAGAATGTTATTTGGGGGGTGAGGGTGCAGTGTGGATTCACTAGAATATTATTTGGGGGTGAGGGTGCGGTGTGGATTCACTAGAATGTTATTTGGGGGTGAGGGTGCAGTGTGGATTCACTAGAATATTATTTGGGGGTGAGGGTGCAGTGTGGATTCACTAGAATGTTATTTGGGGGTGAGGGTGCAGTGTGGATTCACTAGAATGTTATTGGGGGTGAGGGTGCGGTGTGGATTCACTAGAATGTTATTGGGGGTGAGGGTGCAGTGTGGATTCACTAGAATGTTATTGGGGGTGAGGGTGCAGTGTGGATTCACTAGAATGTTATTGGGGGTGAGGGTGCAGTGTGGATTCACTAGAATGTTATTGGGGGTGAGGGTGCGGTGTGGATTCACTAGAATGTTATTTGGGGGTGAGGGTGCGGTGTGGATTCACTAGAATGTTATTTGGGGGGTGAGGGTGCAGTGTGGATTCACTAGAATATTATTTGGGGGTGAGGGTGCGGTGTGGATTCACTAGAATGTTATTTGGGGGTGAGGGTGCAGTGTGGATTCACTAGAATGTTATTTGGGGGTGAGGGTGCAGTGTGGATTCACTAGAATGTTATTTGGGGGTGAGGGTGCAGTGTGGATTCACTAGAATATTATTTGGGGGTGAGGGTGCAGTGTGGATTCACTAGAATGTTATTGGGGGTGAGGGTGCAGTGTGGATTCACTAGAATGTTATTTGGGGGTGAGGGTGCAGTGTGGATTCACTAGAATGTTATTTGGGGGTGAGGGTGCAGTGTGGATTCACTAGAATGTTATTGGGGGTGAGGGTGCAGTGTGGATTCACTAGAATGTTATTTGGGGGTGAGGGTGCAGTGTGGATTCACTAGAATGTTATTTGGGGGTGAGGGTGCAGTGTGGATTCACTAGAATATTATTTGGGGGTGAGGGTGCAGTGTGGATTCACTAGAATGTTATTGGGGGTGAGGGTGCAGTGTGGATTCACTAGAATGTTATTTGGGGGTGAGGGTGCGGTGTGGATTCACTAGAATGTTATTGGGGGTGAGGGTGCAGTGTGGATTCACTAGAATGTTATTGGGGGTGAGGGTGCAGTGTGGATTCACTAGAATGTTATTTGGGGGTGAGGGTGCAGTGTGGATTCACTAGAATGTTATTGGGGGTGAGGGTGCAGTGTGGATTCACTAGAATATTATTGGGGGTGAGGGTGCAGTGTGGATTCACTAGAATATTATTTGGGGGTGAGGGTGCAGTGTGGATTCACTAGAATGTTATTGGGGGTGAGGGTGCAGTGTGGATTCACTAGAATGTTATTTGGGGGTGAGGGTGCGGTGTGGATTCACTAGAATGTTATTGGGGGTGAGGGTGCAGTGTGGATTCACTAGAATATTATTTGGGGGTGAGGGTGCAGTGTGGATTCACTAGAATGTTATTTGGGGTGAGGGTGCGGTGTGGATTCACTAGAATATTATTGGGGGTGAGGGTGCAGTGTGGATTCACTAGAATGTTATTGGGGGTGAGGGTGCAGTGTGGATTCACTAGAATGTTATTGGGGGTGAGGGTGCAGTGTGGATTCACTAGAATATTATTGGGGGTGAGGGTGCAGTGTGGATTCACTAGAATGTTATTGGGGGTGAGGGTGCAGTGTGGATTCACTAGAATGTTATTGGGGGTGAGGGTGCAGTGTGGATTCACTAGAATATTATTGGGGGTGAGGGTGCAGTGTGGATTCACTAGAATGTTATTGGGGGTGAGGGTGCAGTGTGGATTCACTAGAATATTATTTGGGGGTGAGGGTGCAGTGTGGATTCACTAGAATATTATTGGGGGTGAGGGTGCAGTGTGGATTCACTAGAATGTTATTGGGGGTGAGGGTGCAGTGTGGATTCACTAGAATATTATTGGGGGTGAGGGTGCAGTGTGGATTCACTAGAATGTTATTGGGGGTGAGGGTGCAGTGTGGATTCACTAGAATATTATTGGGGGTGAGGGTGCAGTGTGGATTCACTAGAATGTTATTGGGGGTGAGGGTGCAGTGTGGATTCACTAGAATGTTATTTGGGGGTGAGGGTGCGGTGTGGATTCACTAGAATGTTATTTGGGGGTGAGGGTGCAGTGTGGATTCACTAGAATATTATTGGGGGTGAGGGTGCAGTGTGGATTCACTAGAATGTTATTGGGGGTGAGGGTGCAGTGTGGATTCACTAGAATATTATTTGGGGGGTGAGGGTGCAGTGTGGATTCACTAGAATATTATTTGGGGGTGAGGGTGCGGTGTGGATTCACTAGAATGTTATTGGGGGTGAGGGTGCAGTGTGGATTCACTAGAATGTTATTTGGGGGTGAGGGTGCGGTGTGGATTCACTAGAATGTTATTTGGGGGTGAGGGTGCGGTGTGGATTCACTAGAATGTTATTGGGGGTGAGGGTGCGGTGTGGATTCACTAGAATGTTATTTGGGGGTGAGGGTGCGGTGTGGATTCACTAGAATGTTATTGGGGGTGAGGGTGCAGTGTGGATTCACTAGAATGTTATTTGGGGGTGAGGGTGCAGTGTGGATTCACTAGAATGTTATTTGGGGGTGAGGGTGCAGTGTGGATTCACTAGAATATTATTTGGGGGTGAGGGTGCGGTGTGGATTCACTAGAATGTTATTTGGGGGTGAGGGTGCAGTGTGGATTCACTAGAATGTTATTTGGGGGTGAGGGTGCAGTGTGGATTCACTAGAATGTTATTTGGGGGTGAGGGTGCAGTGTGGATTCACTAGAATGTTATTTGGGGGTGAGGGTGCAGTGTGGATTCACTAGAATGTTATTTGGGGGTGAGGGTGCAGTGTGGATTCACTAGAATGTTATTTGGGGGTGAGGGTGCGGTGTGGATTCACTAGAATGTTATTGGGGGTGAGGGTGCAGTGTGGATTCACTAGAATGTTATTTGGGGGTGAGGGTGCAGTGTGGATTCACTAGAATGTTATTTGGGGGTGAGGGTGCAGTGTGGATTCACTAGAATGTTATTGGGGGTGAGGGTGCAGTGTGGATTCACTAGAATGTTATTTGGGGGTGAGGGTGCAGTGTGGATTCACTAGAATATTATTTGGGGGTGAGGGTGCAGTGTGGATTCACTAGAATATTATTGGGGGTGAGGGTGCAGTGTGGATTCACTAGAATGTTATTTGGGGGTGAGGGTGCGGTGTGGATTCACTAGAATGTTATTGGGGGTGAGGGTGCAGTGTGGATTCACTAGAATGTTATTTGGGGGTGAGGGTGCAGTGTGGATTCACTAGAATATTATTTGGGGGTGAGGGTGCAGTGTGGATTCACTAGAATATTATTTGGGGGGTGAGGGTGCAGTGTGGATTCACTAGAATATTATTTGGGGGTGAGGGTGCAGTGTGGATTCACTAGAATGTTATTTGGGGGTGAGGGTGCAGTGTGGATTCACTAGAATATTATTTGGGGGTGAGGGTGCAGTGTGGATTCACTAGAATGTTATTTGGGGGTGAGGGTGCGGTGTGGATTCACTAGAATGTTATTTGGGGGGTGAGGGTGCAGTGTGGATTCACTAGAATATTATTTGGGGGGTGAGGGTGCAGTGTGGATTCACTAGAATGTTATTTGGGGGTGAGGGTGCGGTGTGGATTCACTAGAATGTTATTTGGGGGGTGAGGGTGCAGTGTGGATTCACTAGAATATTATTTGGGGGTGAGGGTGCAGTGTGGATTCACTAGAATATTATTTGGGGGTGAGGGTGCAGTGTGGATTCACTAGAATATTATTTGGGGGTGAGGGTGCAGTGTGGATTCACTAGAATGTTATTTGGGGGTGAGGGTGCGGTGTGGATTCACTAGAATGTTATTTGGGGGGTGAGGGTGCAGTGTGGATTCACTAGAATATTATTTGGGGGTGAGGGTGCAGTGTGGATTCACTAGAATGTTATTTGGGGGTGAGGGTGCGGTGTGGATTCACTAGAATATTATTTGGGGGGTGAGGGTGCAGTGTGGATTCACTAGAATGTTATTTGGGGGTGAGGGTGCGGTGTGGATTCACTAGAATGTTATTTGGGGGGTGAGGGTGCAGTGTGGATTCACTAGAATGTTATTTGGGGGTGAGGGTGCGGTGTGGATTCACTAGAATGTTATTTGGGGGGTGAGGGTGCAGTGTGGATTCACTAGAATATTATTTGGGGGGTGAGGGTGCAGTGTGGATTCACTAGAATATTATTTGGGGGGTGAGGGTGCAGTGTGGATTCACTAGAATGTTATTTGGGGGTGAGGGTGCGGTGTGGATTCACTAGAATGTTATTTGGGGGGTGAGGGTGCAGTGTGGATTCACTAGAATATTATTTGGGGGGTGAGGGTGCAGTGTGGATTCACTAGAATGTTATTGGGGGTGAGGGTGCAGTGTGGATTCACTAGATGTTATTTGGGGGGTGAGGGTGCAGTGTGGATTCACTAGAATATTATTTGGGGGGTGAGGGTGCAGTGTGGATTCACTAGAATGTTATTTGGGGGTGAGGGTGCGGTGTGGATTCACTAGAATATTATTTGGGGGGTGAGGGTGCAGTGTGGATTCACTAGAATGTTATTTGGGGGTGAGGGTGCGGTGTGGATTCACTAGAATGTTATTTGGGGGGTGAGGGTGCAGTGTGGATTCACTAGAATATTATTTGGGGGGTGAGGGTGCAGTGTGGATTCACTAGAATGTTATTTGGGGGTGAGGGTGCGGTGTGGATTCACTAGAATGTTATTTGGGGGGTGAGGGTGCAGTGTGGATTCACTAGAATATTATTTGGGGGTGAGGGTGCAGTGTGGATTCACTAGAATGTTATTTGGGGTGAGGGTGCGGTGTGGATTCACTAGAATGTTATTTGGGGGGTGAGGGTGCAGTGTGGATTCACTAGAATATTATTTGGGGGGTGAGGGTGCAGTGTGGATTCACTAGAATGTTATTTGGGGGTGAGGGTGCGGTGTGGATTCACTAGAATGTTATTTGGGGGTGAGGGTGCGGTGTGGATTCACTAGAATGTTATTGGGGGTGAGGGTGCGGTGTGGATTCACTAGAATGTTATTGGGGGTGAGGGTGCAGTGTGGATTCACTAGAATATTATTTGGGGGTGAGGGTGCAGTGTGGATTCACTAGAATGTTATTTGGGGGGTGAGGGTGCAGTGTGGATTCACTAGAATGTTATTTGGGGGTGAGGGTGCGGTGTGGATTCACTAGAATGTTATTTGGGGGGTGAGGGTGCAGTGTGGATTCACTAGAATGTTATTTGGGGGGTGAGGGTGCAGTGTGGATTCACTAGAATATTATTTGGGGTGAGGGTGCAGTGTGGATTCACTAGAATGTTATTTGGGGGTGAGGGTGCAGTGTGGATTCACTGGAATGTTATTTGGGGGTGAGGGTGCAGTGTGGATTCACTAGAATGTTATTTGGGGGTGAGGGTGCAGTGTGGATTCACTGGAATGTTATTTGGGGGTGAGGGTGCAGTGTGGATTCACTAGAATGTTATTTGGGGGTGAGGGTGCAGTGTGGATTCACTAGAATGTTATTTGGGGGTGAGGGTGCAGTGTGGATTCACTAGAATGTTATTTGGGGGGTGAGGGTGCAGTGTGGATTCACTAGAATATTATTTGGGGGTGAGGGTGCAGTGTGGATTCACTAGAATGTTATTTGGGGGTGAGGGTGCAGTGTGGATTCACTAGAATGTTATTTGGGGGTGAGGGTGCGGTGTGGATTCACTAGAATGTTATTGGGGGTGAGGGTGCAGTGTGGATTCACTAGAATATTATTTGGGGGTGAGGGTGCAGTGTGGATTCACTAGAATGTTATTTGGGGGTGAGGGTGCAGTGTGGATTCACTAGAATGTTATTTGGGGGTGAGGGTGCAGTGTGGATTCACTAGAATGTTATTTGGGGGTGAGGGTGCAGTGTGGATTCACTAGAATATTATTTGGGGGTGAGGGTGCGGTGTGGATTCACTAGAATGTTATTTGGGGGTGAGGGTGCAGTGTGGATTCACTAGAATGTTATTTGGGGGTGAGGTGCAGTGTGGATTCACTAGAATATTATTTGGGGGTGAGGGTGCGGTGTGGATTCACTAGAATGTTATTTGGGGGTGAGGGTGCAGTGTGGATTCACTAGAATGTTATTTGGGGGTGAGGGTGCGGTGTGGATTCACTAGAATGTTATTTGGGGGTGAGGGTGCAGTGTGGATTCACTAGAATGTTATTTGGGGGTGAGGGTGCAGTGTGGATTCACTGGAATGTTATTTGGGGGTGAGGGTGCAGTGTGGATTCACTAGAATGTTATTTGGGGGTGAGGGTGCAGTGTGGATTCACTAGAATATTATTTGGGGGTGAGGGTGCAGTGTGGATTCACTAGAATGTTATTTGGGGGTGAGGGTGCAGTGTGGATTCACTAGAATATTATTTGGGGGTGAGGGTGCAGTGTGGATTCACTAGAATGTTATTTGGGGGTGAGGGTGCGTGTGGATTCACTAGAATGTTATTGGGGGTGAGGGTGCAGTGTGGATTCACTAGAATGTTATTTGGGGGTGAGGGTGCAGTGTGGATTCACTAGAATGTTATTTGGGGGTGAGGGTGCAGTGTGGATTCACTAGAATATTATTTGGGGGTGAGGGTGCGGTGTGGATTCACTAGAATGTTATTTGGGGGTGAGGGTGCAGTGTGGATTCACTAGAATGTTATTTGGGGGTGAGGGTGCGGTGTGGATTCACTAGAATGTTATTTGGGGGTGAGGGTGCAGTGTGGATTCACTAGAATGTTATTTGGGGGTGAGGGTGCAGTGTGGATTCACTAGAATGTTATTTGGGGGTGAGGGTGCAGTGTGGATTCACTAGAATGTTATTTGGGGTGAGGGTGCAGTGTGGATTCACTAGAATGTTATTTGGGGGTGAGGGTGCAGTGTGGATTCACTAGAATGTTATTTGGGGGTGAGGGTGCAGTGTGGATTCACTGGAATATTATTTGGGGTGAGGGTGCAGTGTGGATTCACTAGTATGTTATTGGGGGTGAGGGTGCAGTGTGGATTCACTAGAATATTATTTGGGGGTGAGGGTGCAGTGTGGATTCACTAGAATATTATTGGGGGTGAGGGTGCAGTGTGGATTCACTAGAATGTTATTGGGGGTGAGGGTGCAGTGTGGATTCACTAGAATATTATTTGGGGGTGAGGGTGCAGTGTGGATTCACTAGAATGTTATTGGGGGTGAGGGTGCAGTGTGGATTCACTAGAATGTTATTGGGGGTGAGGGTGCAGTGTGGATTCACTAGAATGTTATTGGGGGTGAGGGTGCAGTGTGGATTCACTAGAATATTATTTGGGGGTGAGGGTGCAGTGTGGATTCACTAGAATGTTATTGGGGGTGAGGGTGCAGTGTGGATTCACTAGAATATTATTTGGGGGTGAGGGTGCAGTGTGGATTCACTAGAATGTTATTGGGGGTGAGGGTGCAGTGTGGATTCACTAGAATGTTATTTGGGGGTGAGGGTGCAGTGTGGATTCACTAGAATGTTATTTGGGGGTGAGGGTGCGGTGTGGATTCACTAGAATATTATTGGGGGTGAGGGTGCGGTGTGGATTCACTAGAATGTTATTTGGGGGTGAGGGTGCGGTGTGGATTCACTAGAATGTTATTTGGGGGTGAGGGTGCGGTGTGGATTCACTAGAATATTATTGGGGGTGAGGGTGCGGTGTGGATTCACTAGAATGTTATTGGGGGTGAGGGTGCGGTGTGGATTCACTAGAATGTTATTGGGGGTGAGGGTGCAGTGTGGATTCACTAGAATGTTATTGGGGGTGAGGGTGCAGTGTGGATTCACTAGAATGTTATTTGGGGTGAGGGTGCGGTGTGGATTCACTAGAATGTTATTTGGGGGTGAGGGTGCGGTGTGGATTCACTAGAATGTTATTTGGGGGTGAGGTGCGGTGTGGATTCACTAGAATATTATTTGGGGGTGAGGGTGCAGTGTGGATTCACTAGAATGTTATTTGGGGGTGAGGGTGCAGTGTGGATTCACTAGAATGTTATTGGGGGTGAGGGTGCAGTGTGGATTCACTAGAATGTTATTGGGGA